>NC_056625.2:148138557-148464629 GCF_002870075.4 Lactuca sativa
AAATAATATGATTCCATATTAATATATTAGAACTTATAATATATTAATATTAATCATAAACATACTATTCTCAAAAGATTATCCATATAAATTGTGTCGGTGAAGTGCAACCCAAATGGACCATGCCGGGTCGGGTCAAGTACATACCAAATATAGTTATGGACTTAGACATTAATCCAACAGTGGGAACATGACCAGAGTAACTTCAAGCGTGAAGCATGCATTCTGTAAAAGGGATCTACAGCCGATGGATTCAAAGCAATAACCTTGTCACAGTATGCAAAAGATTTCTCACGTGAGTATTTAAGCTTTTCACTAAGTTTTCCTAAGTAATATACATAAGACCAGTCTTCTCTATTATTAAAAAGTAAATGAGTCAGTTGATTCATATAATAAAACTAGAGATGAAACAACTTGAAATAGAAATAGAAATATACTTTTGTGCAAAGGCCTTCTCCAAATGCTTTATAGAGTTCTCACATAACATTTTCCATTCAGCATCAGCATCTTTTACAGGTAAATTTAATCTCTGATCATATATTGGCACCACATTCTGAAGGCCATCATAATACACCACATTCTGAAGGCCACATTCTGATCATATATTGACTCAGTTTTTATTGCCACCTAGAGAAGGCATTCATAAATTATTATAATTTTGGATTATATATCACAATAAGCTTTAAAAGAAAATCTAACCTAGGCAAGAATGTCATTCATGGAATCACTAGCATCAACATCTCCATGGCCCAAAACACGCAAAAGACGAAGTAGTCTTATATGAAGAAAAGGTTCTGCAATACATGACTTTTCACAAAACTACATGATTTAAATTTGGAGGGTGTTGACTGCAATTTAAAGAAATTAGAGGGGCTAGTTGGTACACTTTCAGTTCTCATGTGTTGTCTGTGAAATTGTATCCACAGTTTGGACAATTATAAAACATGGTTTGGCCTTCATCAGCAGATCTCGTATGTTCAGTCATAAAAAAAATAATAAAAGCATAGTTTGTTACAGTTGTACTGTACAAGTACATGATGCATTAGGCCATAAGAAGTAAAAGAAAAACGAGTGGATTGTATTTATACCTGTTGTGTGTGATAGTATACCCATTTTTTGAGCATTTTGGACATCTTACATTATAATCCTGTTGCCAAACAGAAACTCACAAAATAATATTTATGATTATATTAAGTATTTTTTTAAAATTATATATTCTTGTTCTGCAATGAATCATATTTATCAAAGTAGAGATACAATTCAGTTTGGATTTCAAGTTAAATAAATAAAAATCGGCAATCAATTTTGTCTCAATTTCTTATCTAGTTATTCAGATTTGATAACAATCAAGAAAATTCTTATAATTTGTAAGGTTCTTCTAAATATCAAACCAAGACTTTTCACAAACACTTGGCATGCCAAATTCAAACACCACATTTAAAACTAGACTCATGACATTAAACAGAAACATATACGATTATTTATTTCCTTCCTTTACAATCAACTTTCATGCACAAGCACTTTGGAAGAAATGCAGCAAATTAAAGGATTAAAAGACCAAACAATTAGTGAAAATTGAAAAACAAAAGTGACTTGGAGCAAACTAGAATATAGAAAATATAAAGTTGATAGACCTAATTGTGCAACATCTTTTTCCCTTAAAATAGCAGTGGAATAGATTTTCCCAGATGGATATCTAATGTAAATATATAACCAATGGACAAAAATTCAAGGAATCAAGTGTTAAGATAGGTGAAATTTTACCCATAGAATCATTAACAGAGCAGAAGGTGATTTAGCGAATGTGGGTATAAAAATTGATGAATGGAATGTGTGTAGGCCAAAGTGAGAAATCTAAAATTTAGAACTACTGAATCAAATCAAGGTTACATTCTGGCTCCGATTTGAATTGGAGAAATCAAGGTTGCCTTCAATTCAAATGGGAGAAATCAAATTTACCTCTGTGTTCTTCTCCTAACTATTGGGGGCATCTTTACTTGTAAACCGTTAGAGCACCATCCCCATTCTCTTTCTTCTGCGATCTGTTCTAGTAGCACCTTGGCAGCACGTCTGCAACATGGTTTTTTTAATGTTCTCGGATGATTTTAAGGGGTAGCACGGGATACCCCTGGCTCTACACAAGCTATTTTGGTGGAGCTATGGTAAGAAACTTGTTTTGAGAAGCATCTCTTGAAAGATTGAGGCATATGAGATGCTACCAATGACTAATGTTAGGAGACTGTATCCTAAACTGAGACAAGATTGGGATTTTTCATTTCATTTGAAGATGTCACACATTTCGATTGATTGAATGGTTTAGGTAACATCTCCTCCGGAACTTCATCTCCCTAAACAAAAAGAAACATTAATAATCAAATGATGATGAATAAAAAAACCTAATTCATAGTGAAATAGTAAGATGCAATAAAAATTGATACCTCGGGATTGGATTTATAGTAGATCACAAGCCCGGATCGAAACAATTTCCCTGATTTAGCTTTTCATCACCCTCAATAGTGTAGGAGTTTTGGTGCTCCATTACTTCTGATCTAGTGATCCATCTTCTTCGCTGACGGAATCTTATTTACTAACAGAGGATTTCAAAAGGGAGAGGTTTTTGCGAGGATAACAAGAAGAAAATTGTCTCTACTTTAGATTGGAGTGGTTTAATCGGGGTTCAATTAGCCCCAAAGATGAATAACTTTGAGGAAAACTGAAAAAGGGGCTCGAAGCTTTTACTTTTACAGGCTTTGAGTTCTAGGTGAACATCCCCTGTTCATCCTCGATCATCGATTGGAGAATGATTGTTGAGAAGGGAGACGAAACAAAATGGCAGGAGGAAGCGGTCACTACTACCAAACCATAGACTGCGTTGACAGAATGAAGAGAGACGAAACAGAATGGGAAGTAACAGAAAAATTAATACATTAATTTAATCATACTTTACCTTGGTTCATAGATTAGGGCTTTTTGTAGAGAGAATGAAAGAGGAAAATAAGGAATCGATGCGGTGGAAACAGATAAATTGAGTAGATTACAGATACCCATAAGGAGAGGCTACCAAATACGTGAAATTAAAAGCCAGTTGTTTACATAACTTCGGAGATGGCGTGCCTACTGTTGCCTTGATCGACGTCGACGACCGGGAAGGGCAAGTAACAATGTTCGAAGTGCGAGGGAAGAAGTTGGCAGCAGTCAATGTCGGGAGGAGGGATGGAAGGAGTGTCGATAATTAGGGAAAGAGGGAAACTAAAGTGGAGGAGAAAAAACGGAAGGCGGGCATTTTAATATTTTAGGATTTCATTTCCCCCTAAAAGGATGGAACGTGTGTTTCTATTAAAATTTATAAAGCGACATCCTTAGACGACGCACATTTTATTATAGGTGCCCTCCGTGTTTTTTTTTTCAAACACTAATTTCATGGCACGCAAAAATGCGTGTTCTAAATCCTTTAAATTTTAAGAGAGATGACATTATTTTTGGGGCACCCCCTAATGCGCATCCTTGATCAGCGAGTGTCATTTTTTGCGTGTCATTAAAGGGTTTTTTTCTAGTAGTGTTTGAGAATCCAAACATCACAATTGCTATCTAGCTAAAATCTACTTAGTGAAAGTGTTTCCTCACCATCATTTTCATGAATCGGAGAGAAACCTTATGACACTTAGATTTAATGGTGTATGTGTTCTTATCCATGTGAATTATCAAAATCATATTCACAAGACAAAGATAATGACAAATCCAGACTAATATGGACTGAACACAATCTTAATTTCTTGCCACCTAGCAGCTCAAGGGCCTGCCATTGCTTCCAAGTTGTTGTGCAACACATTGAGAACTCTAAGAACTCATATGCAAAGCCAACTTTAACTGGAATGGGCACAGAATATGTCAACACGATAGGTTAGAAACCTCAAATCATGTGCTAGTGAAGAACTTCAGGTTTTATTCTTGATTAGTTCTTGAGACTGTTAAGACTCCCACTGTCCTCTTGATCTATAAGACTCCCTTGTCAAATATCCAAGAGATAGTGTGGATTCTAATCAAGACAAACACTTCACACAATTGGCCTAAGTTGGTCTTTGTTTTATCCAAAACATCACAACTTACTAATTTCAAATGTACGAGAGTAGGAAACTTTTACTCTTACATTTCACAAGTGTTTTAAACCTTCTTTAAGACATGTCACTCAAGTTACAATCTTGGAGTATGACTCTAAGACTTGTATTGGAACGAAGTATGACTCATCTTCTTGATTTAACCATTTCAACAATTCAAGTTCCTCTTCTTAGTCATAAGAATACACTAAGATTTCCTTAGAGAACTAACTTTGATATGGTTTCTTAATCATTAAGATGATCACAAAAACTAATACTAAAGTACTCTCCCATCTTTTCAGATTTGAGAAACTTTTATCCTTCTGCGTAATTTGATTCTTCTTATTCGCTCTGTCATACATTGGAACCTTTTTCCAATGTCTCAGAGTTACACTTAAGCTTGTAAGTATACTCATATTTACTGAGCTTTTGTAAATTATGACGAATAATCATATCGATCTTTTGTGGTGGACTTGACCAGTGCACAAGAATGTGTACTTGATCCCTTAGTCCTTTACTTGACTCACACATCCATGTGAACGAGTAATTAGTCTTAATTTTTCAATACTTGAAAGTTCTCATTCATCATGCTATACAGCTTGCATTATTCCAAGTTCCGGTCCAATTGGAACTAGGGTGATGAGAGTCTTTCCTTATTTGGTAAATTTAGACATTACCACAAATGAAAGAATCAATTTCATATTTCCACTCTTGCTATTAATGGAATCATATAAACAATAATTTTTCCTCAAATGCCATTGTAAGGATATTTTAAAATAAATAAAATCAAAAATTTTCTTTTATTTTAAAACTTTGCGGAAAAACTTATCCTTACAATCCATATGAAAACTTGTTGTTATCTATTCCTAAGCAATATCTCATAACTCCTAAGAAGTAGCTCAAGAATCCGATCTTCAAACTACGCGATAGAAATCCATCTACGCGATCAGATTCAACATATTCTTTCTTTAAGTTTCTTCACTTTTCTTTGATTCTTAAAACATCACCATGTGACCCACTCACATCATGTATCAAGAATCTCATAATAGAAACTTAGCAGAGTTAGATAGTGGACTTTACCTGAAGTAGAGTCAAACTTATTGACTTTAACATCCTTAGGTAAATTTGGCAGTTTCGCAACCAATGCCCCTTCCTTTGGCAATATAAACATATGGACCCTTTGATAATGGTACACAGGACTATCACATACTTAGCTTTTCTCTTTACCATTTGGTCAACCCAGTTGACTATGGCCGATCGCTTTCCACTGGGAAGAGAGAAGCTTTACTAGATATCCAATGTCATCATTGTCAATGTCCATAAAGTTTTAGGAAGTTGATCTTATCAAATAGATAAGATCATTAAGGGTCTTGTCATAGTCTTTGTCATAGGTGTCCCAAAGGAACTCACTATGTGACTTAGAAAGTGATTGAACCACCAACTTTCTCAAGACTTTGACACCCAACTCTCCCAGCTTGTCAATATGTGACTACATCTCCAAGACGTGACCACACCTAGACCTTGCCTTGCCAATTGGGCTTGAGTGACCTTAAACTTTTCAAGAACTTGTGGGTTGGGGAGAATAATTGGAGGAGGTAAATGAAGCATGATTTCCAAGGCACATCAACTTCATTTAGGAAAGCTTGTTTCAAGAGATTTGGGAAGATCATAAATGTCTAAACCAGACATCTTTTGGGAGATATTCAAGATAGTTGATCTAAAACCTTAATATCACACCCAATATGAAATATTAAGGCTAGGACCCAACAAACTATTTTATAACTTAGAAGAGGTATGCCGTAATCCAAGCTATAAAATATTTGAAGGTAGGTGAATGACGATTCACCAATATCCACCAAGATAAACGAAATTTATTATTAGGTTTTAATTGGTTTTGAAACTCCTAGATCTTTTGAGATTCATTGAACTGTTCAATGGCATGTTTCAATCTCGAGTGTGCCCTTCAGGTTTTGTGATTGGGATGCCGAGGATCACAAAACAAGGTGTGAAGTAACCATGCAAATTACTTGGTACCCTTAAGTGTTTACCCCTCAATCGATGTGCCGGTTAACCACACACACTCCATCGATACTATGATAAACATTAAGTTACCCTTTGCCTACCTTGTTAAATACGAGTTTGCGTGCCGGTTAACCACACACGCTCCACTAACCGACTTAAACAAAGTGAAAAGTGTAATTTCATGGATTAGCACCTTATTCACATTTTCCTAAGTAACTAAGATTGGGTATTATTAAGAGTTTAGTTACTTAGTATTTATCATTAGTACTTTTAATGAAGGGATAATTCTAGTCCTGTCAAACCCGTTCGGCTAATGACCCTCCACCAGTCAAGCAAGCGGTGGGTGAGAGTGGACACCCATTAAGTTGCCATTTTATAGGCAACAACCTTATACCCACCTTATAGACCGGCTTCATGAATGAGGCGTACTAGCGGTAAGACTGACTTTACTCTTATACATATATATATTATTAACTTATAATATTATAAAGTATAAGGGTTGAATTTTAAATTTTAAAATTCTAAGGGCTAACTTGGAATTAAAGTATTCATAAGTGAAAACTTTTCAAATTCCAAAACTTGAGGACAAGTTTTGAAAGTATTTAAAACTAATTAATTCCATAACTTATGTGTTTAATGTAGTTTTAATCCAAAAACTCGTCAAGTTCCATAACTTGAGGACAAGTTATGGAAGACTTTAAACTAATAAAAGAATTAACTTTTCTTTATTTTATAACTTATGGAATTAATTAAGGTTACACTTTATTTATTTATTTATTCATGAAGTGACTCTTGAACCTCCATAACTTAAGGACAAGACTCTTCATCTTTTGTAACCATTGCCAACTTTTATGAGTTTTATGAAACTTAAATGTGACTTTTCATATAACTTGAGGACAAGTTACAAAAACACATTTTTGAATCAACTCTTAGATTAATCTGGATTGAAAACAACTATCTCACTCAACTTTTCTATTAATCTAAGCAACTCATAAGAACAAGATAATTCAAATCAAACTTTTTCTTGTAATTAGTCTAAACCTTAAACTAATACAAAACATGAATCTATTGACAATTATCTTTGAAATTGGATTAGCATGAACATTACCACATCAAAAACAAGTTTATAAGTTCAAAAACATCTTAGGGTAATGTTCCTAGTCCAATTCTAGCCAAAAAAGTCGAATTTATGCTGTCTGGGGGTCCAACTCATCGAGTGCATGAACCAACTCGGTGAGTTGGATCGATTTGATCACTTTTTAGGCATGGAATCGCCGAGTCTTCTGATGGACTCGCCGAGTCTGATGATCAGACAGCAACAACTTCGATTTTTTAAGCAGTTTTGCAAGTATAACAAGAAAACAAGCCTAGGCTCTGATACCACTGTTGGGTTTTGAGCATTCTAACACCCCTAAGTGTACATGCAACCCTAAATACCTTGGATCTATGTTTTCTCTATTATACATGTAAATAAGAACTTCCAAGGTATTATCCTAATCTAGCATATAAAATAATGAATATAACAAGATAGAATACATACCTCTTTCACGTAGAAAGTCTTCATGAAGCTTGAGTGCCAAGTGCCGCAAGTGTGACACCTCAAATGGTTCACACAACACCAAATACACTTGGAATAACTTGAGAGAATTCTACACTTCATGAAATCGGCTAGCCCTTCTCTAGAATGATACTAGTGGCCAATTTTGTCAAGAATAAGATCTTTATATAGTGTTACAATTAGGGTAAACCCTAGTTGTCATGACTTTCCATTTCCTTGGATCCATGGGTTCAAATACACCATGGAGCATCCATGGACCATCCTATGGGTTTTAGCCCAACTTGATTATCCATGGAGCATTAGCCCACTATACAAGTATGGATGATTTGCACAATCAACCCATATATTTAAATAGTCTTCTTTTGATCACTTAATTAATCCTAGATTAATTCTTGATCAATACTAATTAAATAATCTTATTATTCTTATTATTAATATACTAGAACTTATAATATATTAATAACCATAAGTGTCTTATTTCTCTCATTATAGTGTATCCAAGTGCATGATGCCATGCAACCCAATGGACCATGCCAGGTCGGGTCAAGTCTTACCGATTATAGTTATGGACTTAGACATTAATCCAACAATTATGACATATGTTTACATACAATTAGTGATTATAATACTAATTAAACACGAATAAGCATCCTAGTGTGCGGAAAACACTTTGGTCAAGTTCTAGGAGGCTATCGGGTTGCAACAAAGGAGTGTAAAGTCTTATACGGAGGTGTATGGTCAAATGACCATATTTGTTGGAGTTTACGGCCCAAGGGAGTTTACTCCTGGCCGTAAACTCTCAATTGGGTCACCAAATGGTTCTTCAAACTATTATAACTTAAGTGGTTAAGTGTTCTATGGCCTAAATAAGAGATTGGGTGAGTTTACGGTCCAAAAATGGTCTTGTGTGGAGTTTACGGCTTGGGGACCACTTCCCCATGAGTTTATGGCCGTAAACTCATGGCATGAAGTGCTAAATCATTGATTTAAGTCCCTAATTCATTGAGGTGTAATTCTAGGTTAATGCCTAAGGCTAGGTGAGGTGATTAGGGCACATCTTGCACCATTTGAGGGAGTTTATGGCCTAAGAAGTTCTTGGGCCGTAAAATCTCATTCAACCCACTAAAACTTGATGTTTAAGGTTTATAACACTTCAAGGGTATGATCTAAGCTAGTCTCTAAGCACAAGGAAGGAGTTAGGGGCATTTTGGCACCCTTTTTAAGGGTTTACGGCCTAAGAAGTTCTTGGGCTGTAAACACCTTGTTTATGCTCTTTTTGGGTGATTTCATTGCTATATGGACATGAAATAAGATTAAACACATTCTAGGGTAAGAGAACTTACAATTTGGGGTCGAAAACTTGACGATTCATGGATGAAATCGGGTTTTTAGATAGAGAGGGTAGAGTGAGAGAGTGGAAAGAGTGCAAATGAAGTCTAATAAATCCTTATATATGGTGAGGTTGCTGCCCAAGAGTTTACTGCCTGAGTTTACTGCCAGGTTTACTACCGAGTTTACTGTCGGGTTTACTACTAAGTTTACTGTCGGGTTTACTACCGAGTTTACTGCCGGGTTTACTGCCCGAGTTTACTACCGGAGTTTACTACCGAGTTTACTGTCGGGTTTACTACCGTGTTTACTGCCGGTTTTATTGTCGAGTTTACTATCGGAGTTTACTACCGAGTTTACTGCCGAGTTTACTGTCGGGTTTGTCACATCATCCCCCTGTTAGAGGGAATTTCGTCCCGAAATTAGAGTTTAAGCAAGGAAGTAGGCATGAACAATCGAGTAAAGAGATGAGGGTACTTCCTATTCGGTTGGCCCTCGCGTTCCCAAGTGAACTCCAGTCTTCGCTTGGCGTTCCAGCGAACCTTCACTTAACGGGATGCGGCTTCGTTTCGTTTGCTTGATCGCTTGGTACATGATTCCTACAGGTTCTTTCACGCAAAGTTGGGTTCCCATTGATTTCTATCAAGATGAGTGGGATACAGAGAGTAACGTCGAGCAAACACTTTTTAAATCTACGAAGTGGATGGATTTGGTGCGAAACTTATGGAATTTCCGAAAGTAGTCATGGTCTGACGAGCGTTGGACCAATTTTTGTAAAGAATCTCGGATGGTCCTAAGCTCTCGGAAAGGTAGAGCTTTTCCGTTCTCAAAACATATTGTACTTCTATAGTGAGATCATCACTGGCGTGATCGCCATTCTGAAGTTCTAAACATTCTCTCATACTGGAAGTGTAGTCCTTCTGTTTGGTTCTTAGAAAGCTCGGGTTATCCTTGGATTCGTGTTTCCTGCCGATTGGCTTTCAGAGGTTTTTTGGATCATCGGATGAATTGGATGTCTATGGGTATCTGTTTGCTGCAGGGCGTCTATCTCAACCTAGTGCGTAATGAACCTGCACTTCTAGTTCTAGAGATGTTTCTAACAGAACTATCAGGGTCGGGGAGATAGGGTTTTACTAGACGACTGTTTAGAAAGTTTTTAAACTTCTCATCATCGTTTAGTTGACGCTTTCACGACATGATTCCCAACAGGAGAGAATCATGCTCTTACTTGCTTTGCTGTTTCATGAATAGCAATCTCTACTCAGTGCTAACACAGTCCTTAGAGATTTTCTGAAGTGTTGGACTATCTCAGGGAGGTGGTTCTACTATTCCTGTGCGAGATAGTATTCTTGGAACACCTAATAGTCCAATGAATCTCTAAGACATGCCCTATTCTCTAAGGCGCCGGTTTATTTCAGTTCCAGAAAGCACGTGCTTTTGTATAACCCATAGACTAACACCTAGACTGGTGTCAAGTCTATAATCTCTTCGAGATCGAGGTTATAAGGCTTGACGCAACATACCATTTTACTTTATTCAAGTATTTCTTGGTTGCGAGGGTTATAATGTGGTTCTTGGCATTTTAGTGTTCACTTCGGAGAATGCAATCTTTCGTCTACAGGGCGACGGTGACTATTCTCACATGAGGAGGCGGTGTGTCTTAGGCACTACTTGTCGGTAACGGGATGGACGAAGTGCCTGAGTAGTGCGAGTATCTTTGGCAACTACTCTTCCGGTGTTTCTGAGTTTTCTTGATTTATATTATGTCTAGAGGTATAGGGTTCCGTCACTCAGAGCTTCTAATTTCCTCATCCACTCTTCCCAGGGTTTAACTTATCGCGGCTTCCAGGTTTCCGGGATATCCGCTGAGATGCTTAATTCGTGGGATTAAGCATGAATGGATGGTCGTAGTCAATGTCCTTGACTCTTATGACTCAGATTTCTTTACCAACTGAGGGTGTTAGGTACTATATTGGCTTAACCGGGATGACCACAAATTTCGGATTTGTGGTCATTATAATAGCTCAACCCGCAGTGGTTGTCTTGACTCTAGTTTCTATTCTATGGGAGAGGATGAAGGGTTTTACTATGAGGTTCGTGGTAGAGCTCATACTTGGCTTAACCACTAATACTTGGTGTATGCAAGCCGTATATATTTGAGATCGACGGGATAGTCAGTTGTGCGACTCCACCCCAGACCCACAACCCAACGAGGAACAGGGAGTAGGGAAGAAGCACACATCTTAAATCTTTTTGATCTCAATTATATAACACCCTTACGCATATACTCAGTTATAGTAGTCAGTCCCATGAGTTCTATCCTCTTGATTCACGAACCTGGTTGTGAGGTGTGAAGGATCTTTCTGGGGGATCTACGGAGTAGGTTTCGGGTGGTTATCATCTTCTGGAACACCTGTAGTGTCTTTCGCTTCGGGTTCTATCTTTACCTGAGGAGAGGTTGGTTAACAGCGCGTAATACCCTTCTCCTGGGTATTTCGGAAGGTTTTAGATAGGAGGGACGGCCGACGAATTGCATTAGGTTTCATTATTATTTGGTTAGGAAGAACTTTTAATTGCCAAAATGGCTATGGAGAAAGTTCTTTTTACACTGCACTAGGGATTTACACATGGTTGCACTAGGTCAAACCATGATTGTTAGAGGCGTCGAAGTTGGCATACATCGACATGACATAGAATGAGGGTCGATAAGGCCATGTGCTGAATGGGAACACAAGTTCTTGGCGTCTCGGGTTTCGTCCCGTGTATCACTGTCGCGGATACTTGGACCGATAGAGTCGACGCGGAACTATAGAGGATCTTGAGTGTTTCGGAATAGTGTACCTTTCATGAACAGATTCTCACGAGACCTTTCTATAATCGCCTAGCATACACTAGCCATGTATAATTAAGGTGGGTAGGACTGTTGACTGAGCGACTCCGCCCTAAATCCACAACCAAACGAGGAATAGGAAATGAGGCAGCATCACTCACTCAAGGTCTATGCATCTTAATTATACATGGCTTTAACGTATATACTGAGCCATTATAGCTTTACCTTCTGAAATTTTTAGTTTTACATCAGTGCTGCGACTCTAACAGAGTTACAGTATTAGATTTACTACAAGATTAACGCTATGAACTAGGTGTATTACAATAGCAAGTATACGCAGTACGAGGGTCCCTTTACTGTCGGGATCTCGCAAAAGATCGGACTCTGGTTGCACTAGTTCTAAACAGTTTATGAGTTTGATACAACGAATGCTTAGAATACTTTAACGAGGGTCTGGAGTAGTTTCTCCTGCGGCAGTGATCCTTAGTATCTTCCCGTCTGCGCCGGAGCTTTTAATTATTGGACAGTCCTTTTTGAGGGGTCCCATCTCACCGCACTGGTGACATGTCTGGTTCGTACTAATATTGGTGTTGGGAGTGAGGTGCTTAGTCAGAGTTACGTGGACACGGGTGCCCTCCTCGTTACTCAACTTTGAAAATTTTCTTTTAAAGAGTCCGGCCTTATCACCACTTTTGCGGGTAGGGTCGGTCCCGATTCCAGGGACTTGTGAAATGGGTCGTGCCGGTGCTGAAGGGGCCGGGGTTGCTGCTTGCTGCTGTTGCGCGGCAAGTCTTTGGAGTCGTTGGCGCTCCTTTCTAGCTCGGCGATTTCGTTTCCTCTTCTCAATTTTACAACTTTGCAAGTCCGTGACTATTTCCATTCATTGGCTTCCTGTATTGGTACAACGATCAGAATCTTCCATTCCTTTGCCAATCGTGATTGCATTGCTAGCGTTGAGGTTTGCAAGGACAGTTGTCACGGCAGCTGTTACGGTGGCTTGGAAAGTGGCAACGTCGATATGAAGGATAAGGGCTTCGTTGTTTGGTTGACTTCCTCTGGATGACGACATGATTATGTAACACAAAAGATGAGGTGTTCGTGAGTGACCAAGGTTGACTCTAGATTATTTGATTCTGACTAATATATGAGTTATTATACATGAGAACTCACTTATACACGTTATGATATAATCAAGACTAGGCGGATAGTAAAATGTGTGATTCTATTTTAGTTTCACATCCCGACGAGGAAAAGAAACTAAGTCAGCAACCTCACATTTTACTGTCTACCAAGCCCTCGTTATATATAACTTGGAAATGTATGAGCGAGGAAATCATACAAATAACCTTCTTACTAACCCTTCATAATTGAACTAGAATTCCTAGTAAGGGCTGTCTTTGGACCTAGATGTATTTCAATCATTCACCAATGGGGTAGGAGTATGTTCTCGAAGGTTTGACCTACATCCCTATGATGCAGTCCGTGTATCAAGGTAAGGGTATGAATATTGAAAAACCATAAGATGGGGGTTGTTCCTACTAAGTTATCCTTATACTGGAGAGATTCACTCTCCGACTCTGGAGAGATCTGAGGACAGCTCGGAACGAAGCCCGCGGGGAGAAAGGCTCATGAAGACTTATGGCTAAACACTCTCAATCGAGGTCTTGAAATCTGATCTAATCGTATGACTTGCGATAGGAAAGGCGATTTACCTAACACATAGTGTGAGTAGTGTAATCACTAACTCACTAAATTGTATTATTTTATGGGTGTATTAGCGCGACTATAATGAGGAAAAGACACCTCTCAGGTTCCATGTACCGGCTCCCTCTGTCTAACTCTTATCCTTGACTGGGATCGGCGTTGGTTTTCTTCGGGTAGTTACCTAAGGTTCTCTTCTCTTGTAGACATACTGAATCTCTACTCCATTTTACTCCCGATTCTGACTCTGAGTGTCATCGCTACATGGTGGATGACTGGAAGTCTCGGGTGTTCAGGCGGATTTCACACCAATGTCCCTAAAAGGTATAGGCACTTGGTGGTTTCAATAATCTCGTCCTAGTTCATTTATCTCCGAACTGGAAATCTTCTCAATGAACCTCTTCCGGGTCTGAATCAACTCTTCTGTCGAATACCGAAGTGGATAAGGTTTTCTACAGGGTTCGTGCGAGAATGGAAATGTCTAAAGAATCCTAAGAGATTATTACAACATTTCATTGGGTGATCCACATCGAGTCCTGCTACAATTACATAGGGTACACAAATTATATATAGCCTAGATCCGACAGGCCTTCGAATATGTGATACTACATAACTGCCCAGGTTTGATGGTAATGGTCAACATCCAAAGACTTTTATTTGTTCTTCTTGTGATACTTTTGTTCGAGTGTTAAGATTCTGGATGTTCTTATACTTTGGTAAAATATGGTTAAATTTTAAAGTATAATTCTTGGTCAGAGTGTTTTATCCCAATGTATTTATAGGCTGTATATCTTTTATGAATTGATATACTGAGCTCACTATAAACAATGCTCTGATACCAATATGTCACACCCCAAAACCGAGAACGGCGGAATACGTTCTGGGGTGAAGGACGTCATGTCAAGTATCACAACATATGCAGTATAGTAATCAAAGTACAACAACCATTGCATTAATAGTAATAGTTTTACATCGGTTACATGTTATAGTAATATCTAAGTAATTACAGAACATAACATAGATGCAGCTCGGTACTAGGCTGTCTTCACAAAAGTTCCTGGGATGTACCTGTCTATCGCTGACCTGAGAATACAAGTTATTTTGGAAGCGAGTATCAGCATTTTATAATGCTGGTGAGTCCATAAGTATTTAGTATCTTTTGTATAAACACGCATTTTTATTCAAAATAACTTTATGAAAAGTAGTAGTTTAGAATATACGGTGTATTAGCGACCTTTCCAGAAAATCCTATATTTTATAATAAAACAATCTTCTACCAAGACCCGACTGATTTACGTTTTAGGGAGTAGTTTTCCCCAAATTACTATCATTACCAAATACAGAATTGACTTTAAAAGAGTAATGAGAAAATCAAAAGTGAAGATACTAAGGGAAGAATAACATATGCCTCAGTAGTAATACTGCTAATTAAGGAAAAGAAATCATAGACTCTAGGGGAGTGTCAAATGAATGATACGCCTGGCTCAATCTAACAAAAGGAAGCACAGACTCCAGACAGTATCGAATGAACGATACAACTAGCAAAGTCTAAAACAAAGGGTGAATGTCAACCCGTATGTAACCATGCTGATCGACGATAGAGTGTCCGATGACCCTACAGGTCACACGTAGAGGTAGTGGCATTAGAGGTAGTGGCATTATGTCACCCATGGGCCTTACCGGCGCGAACTGTAGCTAGTAGTCTGGGTGTGGGAGTGTCAGTCCCGTATAGATCTATACACATGATGTTCGCTCTCCTTCCCAGAGACTCTGGTTACACGGCGTTGGCGCAATGAAGCATCGTAGAGGGAAATAGCGTGTCACATTCTAAAGTAAAAGAGAGAGAGAGAGAGAGAGAGATAGAGAGAGAAACAGAGATAGAGATAGAGTCTCCTAACTATTCCTATAATAGTTACTAGGGTTCCAGAAACATGAATAATAGAGGGAGGCCTTTACTAACCAAGGCGATGAACTGGCTGAGAGAGAGAGAGAGAGAGAGAGCTTTTATGTCCATATATGTATACATGATATATAATTAATGTTTAAAGGAGCTTCGGACGGATATTCGATACCCACCATACCACATCCCAACGAGGAAAGGGAAATAGGGCAAACTAGCCTTCCTAAGTCCTTTAAACATTATTTATATAATTATACAAATATGGGGATGCATTTAACGAAATCAGAACATAGAAGAAAACTTTGTTAAAACCATTGGAAAACCTTTACACTTAAAACAATTGCGACTTGATACCATTTTGTAAAACAAGCTTGAAAACCTTTGGAAATCCTCTGAAAACTTTTCATAAACAATTTTTGAATATAATTTGATAAAACAATATAAGTGAAGAAAACCTTCATTTAAAACACTGCTGTAAGTAGTTTTGAAGTAAAACATACAGTGCGAAAGACAATTTGAGAAAAGATTTAAGCAATTAAAGACGTTTTGGAAAAATCATATATAGTATTATACTTGGTAAAACAACTGAGAGTGTGATAAATCCTTTTGCATGTGGGTTATTAATCACATATGATTGATATGATAACTAGCATGTTTTAACTTGTATCCCCCCCCCATAAAAGCATTTAAAAATGTTTAAAAGGTTAATTCATGGGTATGAACTCACCTGCTGCGGGTGGATCGGACGACGGTGTCGGTTGGGTGCTCGGTGCCAAGTAGAGACTTGAACACACTTAGTGACCTACTAACATATGATAACATATGTTTACATACAATTAGTGATTGTAATACTAATTAAATACGAATAAACATCCTAGTGTACGAAAAACACTTTGGTCAAGGGCTAAGAGGCTATCGGGTTGCAACAAAGGAGTGTAAAGTCTTATATGGAGGTGTATGGTCAAATGACCATATTTGTTGGAGTTTACGGCCCAGGGGAGTTTACTCCTGGCCGTAAACTCTCAATTGGGTCACCAAATGGGTCTTAAAACTATTATAACTTAAGTGGTTAAGTGTTCTAAGGCCTAAACAAGAGATTGGGTGAGTTTACGGTCCAAAAATGGTCTTGTGTGGAGTTTACGGCCGTAAACTCATGGCATGAAGTTCCAAATCATTGATTTAAGTCCCTAATTCATTGAGGTGTAATTCTAGGTTAATGCCCAAGGCTAGGTGAGGTGATTAGGGCACATCTTGCACCATTTGAGGGAGTTTACGGCCTAAGAAGTTATTGGGCTATAAACTCTCATTCAACCCACTAAAACTTGATGTTTAAGGTTTATAACACTTCAAGGGTATGATCTAAGCTAGTCTCTAAGCACAAGGAAGGAGTTAGGGGCATTTTGGCACCCTTTTTAAGGGTTTACGGCCTAAGAAGTTCATGGGCCGTAAACACCTTGTTTATGCTCTTTTTGGGTGATTTCATTGCTATATGGACATGAAATAAGATTAAACACATTCTAGGGTAAGAGAACTTACAATTTGGGGTCGAAAACTTGACGATTCTTGGATGAAATCGGGTTTTTAGAGAGAGAGGGTAGAGTGAGAGAGTGGAAAGAGTGCAAATGAAGTCTAATAAATCCTTATATAGGGTGAGTTTGCTGCCCAAGAGTTTACTGCCCGAGTTTACTGCCCGAGTTTACTGTCGGGTTTACTACCGAGTTTACTGTCGGGTTTACTACCGAGTTTACTGCCGAGTTTACTATCAGGTTTAGTGCCGGGTTTACTGTCAGGTTTACTGCCCGAGTTTACTACCGAGGTTACTGTCGCGTTTACTGTCGGGTTTACTGTCGGGTTTACTGTCGAGTTTACTACCGAAGTTTACTACCAAGTTTACTACCGAGTTTACTGTCGGGTTTGTTATTGAACACTCGCGGGAGAGCCTTCCAGTTGACAGCGGAGGAGGTCCGCACAGCGCCCGATGTTGTGGCTGGTATGTATCCTTTTATTTCTTATTGCCGAGTTTGAGATTTTGTGCTTATATTGTGGTATGCTTAGGTACCTTTCTTGTGAATTATGTACATGCTTTGGTGTTATTTGACTTGGCTGCAAGTCGATCTTTCGTATCATTAGCGTTTACTCAGCACATCAGTATCCGACGAGAGGTGTTGAGTCGACCTCTGCGAGTTTCTATTGTAACGCCCGGGTTTCAGGGCTAAGCGTTTTTTACAATGTAATAGTCTAGGTCAACTATTGTAACTCTTTTTGAAGTAATAAAGATGAAATATTTGAGTGTTGTGTGAATTATGTGTTTATGTGCTTATTATTTAATTATAAATGTATAATTAATAAAGAATAAAAATAAACGTCAAAATTAAAGTGTGATATAAGCCCGATATCTTTATATAAAGTTGTAGTGGTTTAACAAGGATTTCGGGGATATAGAGAACGTCGGAATCCGAGTTATAACGAAGAAGTTATGACTCGTTGAAGTTTCACGACGGAACCGGCACGATACCGGAAGCGTGAAAAGTGAATTTACGATAGAGCGAGATTTAGCCTTAGTGATCTAAACGAAAGTCGTAGAATATGTTAAACCGAGAAAAATCCATAAAAAGAACGCCCAAATCTAACTTTGTATGAAGAACTTATGATTTTTCAAAGTTTTAGATTAGCAGTGTACAGCCCGAAATTCGAATATTAGATCGAGCGGTTTTTAGCGGACACGACCTGAATGAGAATCGAAGATCTCGTTAAGAGTAACGTAACGAGAAAAAGATGGGCGAAAACGGATGTCGGGTGAAGAAGTTATGAGAATTTAACGGACCAATCCTGTCCCGGCCTATTAATAATATAAATTTTAAAATAGATTCAAAATTAGCTGACGGAGTCTAAACAAAAGTTATGGAGTACGTTCCCGCCTTCGCGTGGATATAAAGAACGTCAAAAACGGAGCTCGTATGTGGAAGATACAAATTTTTGAAGTTGGGACTCGAAAATGCGAAACATGGTGCAAGATTGATGACGTGGCACGATGCCAGCCGTACCTTGCTCCCCACGGTCCTCGTTTCGGATCTTGACACCTATCCTCGCATTACGCACAGCGTCTGAAGTCAGTAAGCCCCGCGTACCCTCACCCTTATCTTCTTCCGGAGTGCAAGACAGTTGGTCCGAGGTGGCAGCCTTATCCGATGACTACGCCCATCGTATGTCCGAGGCCTCGCAGCTATAAAAGGGGGTCGAGGGCAGCCTCATTCTTCACTCCAAAATTCACACTCTCTCTAGTTTGTTTCTCTTTATAGGGCTCCTAACCTCCCCTAAACCCTAGATAAACCCCCTTAGCTCCCGAGGGAAGCCCCGAGGCTCCCGGAGTCCCAAGAAAAAGTGTCTTTCGGTTTCGAACCGCTGCTCCAAATAAAGTTCCGGTTTTCTTTAAAATCCACTGTAAGTGAGCTACACTTACGCAATTTTTAATATAACATTCAAATAATGATAGGAATGTTATTAGGTCCTTAAAATAATTATTTGGGCTATTATTATGAGTTATATTGAGTGTTATTTAACGCTTATATAATAATAATAATAGTCGGATTATTAATTTGTCACGGTTATCGTTAGACTAAACCCTAGTGGTATTGATACTAGGTTTTATCGAAGGAAAATTATTTTAAGAGTATCGAAGCGAGGGCCGAGTGCTGAGTCACCACCTTTCAAGTGCGTGCATAGTTACTTTTAGCTTACACATAGATATGACGTATTTTATATAAATTACGTGCTATGTGTACATATTATCTGAATACTTGTTATCTATGTTGGGTGAATGTTTTATACATGTTTTCAATGATTTAAACTGTATATGTATTTTATATCTACGAAAATGTTGGGGTAAAACATGGGTAGATGTAATAGGTGATGTGTAATAAAATGATGAGAGGCCTCGATGTTGATGTTGTTGATTCTGTCATCTAGCGGAGTATGGATGACGACCACGGACTCTTCTAGATAGTCCAGTGGAACGCTAGGAGGCTCGCAACCTGTAGGTGTTTGTGAACGATGTGTTCACCGGTGTACTCCATCCCCCACATGGTTGCCTTTAGGACATTTATTGCTGAGGAATCCCCTTAGCAGTAGTGTCCATCCCGATGATGATCCTTAGGCTAGGTCCCTTATGATAGGTGTTTAGGGACGTAAAGTGAGGATAACAGGAACGGATAATCAGGTTATTGTTGATTGATGAAATTAATAAACTTATTTATTGTGGGTTGAAAACCATATGTGCTCACCATGCTCCCCAGCCTGACCCACTCAGTTTCTTGTATTACAGGTAGTGGCGCATGAGCATAGATGTGATGTTTTGGATGAGGGATTACAGATATAGGCTTGTAGATACGAAATACTGTAGTAAGGCTTATATTGTACTGTTTATGCTTTTGATCTGTATCGAACATGACATCCCAAGTCTTTTAATGAAATACATTTCCTTGGAAACGCTTTTGATGAATCTTTATCATATTTTGTTTTGGGACAAATTCTGCAACACTTTTATTTAAAATGTTACTCTGATTTTCAAACAAAGCATAAACAAAATCGGTCTTTTCTGGCCGTGAAAATGGGGATGTCACTGTTGGTATCAGAGCATTAGTTTAAGCGAACTAGGAATTTGTAGGGTTTCTAGACTTAAACTAAGAGTTCTAAGCGATGATTGTGAGGTGTGAGCACTAGCTTATTTTAGGAATTATGCCTAAAATGCTTTTATATGCTAAATGCTTTGAGCATGATATGTTGTTATTTGTTCGGATCTATGGTCTGTTGCCGACCGGATCTGGAAACCTTACGTGTTTAGGATTCTAAATGTACGACTACGATATTAGAACTAGCACGTAAACATTTCAGAGTGATAAGGATGATTTAAACATCAGTCCTAAATAAAGATCTAAATTCACCTTATTCGGTGTATAGATCAAGATTGCAAGGACCCGTAGCAGAAACGTGAATGCAAATGGGGACAGAAACCAACCCCCAGTGATTGAGCTAATACCGGTTGTGGAAGCCGCTGCTGAGCCAATAATGATGGCCGGAGTGCAAGTGATGATCCAGGCGATGTTGGATCGTCAAATGGAGGAAACCGGACGTTTGGTCCAGGAAAATCGAGAGGAAGCGACTATTCAGATCGAATAGTCCGAATTGAACGAAGGGCAGACTGAGGAAGGAAACTACAATGGGACTGTTGGTCAAGCCAACCCACCGATAGTTAGGCAAAACCACCAGGAAGGAGGAAATTACGGACGTGGATGCAAATACAAGGATTTCATGGCATCCAAGCCGCCGAGTCTATCTGGAAGCCCGAAGCCGGTGGAAGTCATGAACTAGATCTCTGAGATGGAGACGGTGTTTGAGAGTTGCGAGTGTAGCAACATGCAGAAGACCGCTCTCACGGTTCCTCTGTTGAAATCTGGAGTACTGAAGTTATTAGCCGATTCAATGCCCAAAGGTGAAGCAAGCAAAATGTCGTGGGAGGATTTTCTGGTACAGTTGAAAATGCAATACTGCTCTGAGCAGGATCTTCAGGAAATCAACAACGAATTCCAGAATCTGAAGAAGGGAAGAATGAGCGTTACTGAATACGCTGCAAGCTTTACTGAGAAAATGAAGCTTGTTCCTCACCTCGTCCCAACTGAACTCTCCAAGGTTAACAAATTTTCCCTCGGATTACCAACAGACTTTGGTCCAATGGTCAAGCAAAATACCACTTTGAAAGCCGCCATCTGGGGATGTCACATCTATAGCCGACGAGCGAGCGATATATGCAACTGATGTGATTCGAGGATGTGTACTCGAGATCTTCGGTGTTGAGTTCCCGATAGATCTAGTCCGGATTGCGATGAGGGATGTTTGTGTCATTATGGGTATGGATTGGTTGAGCCGATTTGGTGTTGTTATAGACTGTGAGCGCCAGCTGGTGACAATACGAGACCCTAGTGGGGGAGTACTAACGGTGTACGACAAGGGTACCCGATCCAGGTCAACATTTTGTTCGGCTGCCAGTGCGAGATAGAGTTTACAACAGGGCTGTAAAGGGTTGATAGCGTTTGTGATGGAAACGCAAGTTGCCACTGAGAGGCCGAGTTCTGTCAAGGAGGTCCCGATAGTACGCGAGTTCCCAAATGTATTCCCCGAGGAGTTGTCGGGTGTGCCTTCGGAGAGGCAGGTGGAGTTTCACACTGATTTGTTTCCGGGAGCAGCGCTTATCGCCAAGGCGCCTTATCGCCTGCGCTGCCAGAGATGCAAGAGTTATCCTCCCAGCTTCAGGAGCTGCTGGGGAAGGGGTTCATTTGACCAAGTAGCTGACCGTGGGGAGCGCCGATCCTTTTTATTAAGAAAAAGGATGGTTCACACCTGATGTGAATTGATTACCGGGAGTTGAACAAATTGACGGTCAAGAACCGTTATCCACTACCGCGGATCGATGATCTATTCGATCAGTTACAGGATGCATCTTGGTTCTCCAAGATTGACTTGAGGTCGAGATATCATCAGATGAGGGTGTCGGATGAGGATATCCCAAAGACGACGTTCAGGAGTCGTTACGGGCATTATGAGTTCGTGGTGACGCCTTTTGTGTCACCAATGCACCTGCATCATTCATGGATCTCATGAACAGGGTGTGCAGGCCGATGATGGATCGTTCGGTGATCGTGTTCATCGACGATATTCTGGTGTATTTGAGATCTAGAGAGCAGCATGAAGAGCATTTGAGAGAGATTCTCGGAGTATTGAGATCAGAGAGGCTATACGCCAAATTTTTTAAGTATGATTTCTGGTTACGAGAGGTCCAGTTCTTGGGGCACCTCATCAACCAGAATAGGATATTGGTCGATCCGGACAAGATTGAGGCGGTTATGAGCTGGGAGGTGCCGAGATCCCCCACAGAGATCAGGAGTTTCCTGGGATTGGCCGACTATTACCGGAGGTTTATCAGGGATTTCTCCGAGATTTTCGTTCCTCTCACCAGGTTGACCCGGAAGGGAGTTGCTTTTATTTGGGGTCCTGAGCAGCAAACCTCATTCGAGACTCTTCGCCAGAGATTGTGCAAAGCCCTGGTGTTAGCCCTTCCAGAGGGAATGGAGGATTTTGTAGTGTACTATGATGCGTCTATGTCGGGATTGGGTGTGGAGCTTATGCAGAGAGGGCACGTGATAACATATGCATCGAGGCAGCTGAAGCCCCATGAGACGAGGTAACCCACCCACGATTTAGAGTTGGGGGTAGTTGTGTTCGCCCTCAAGATATGGCGTCATTATTTGTATGGGGTTCGGTGTACCATATACACGGACCACAAGAGTCTGAAGTACTTGATGGATCAACCCACCCTGAACATGCGCCAGAGGAGATGGTTGGATGTCGTAAAGGATTATGATTGCGAGATCCTGTACCAAGTGGGCAAGGCTAACGTTGTACCCGATGCCCTGAGCCGCAGGGCGGAGAGTGCCCCGATATGAGACATTTGTATGAGGATTACGGTGATGACTTCAGTGTTGGATACCATCCGAGAGGCCCAGGCAGAGGCTGTGAGATTAGAGAACCGCAAGAGACAGCGGGTAATTGGGCAGGTATATGAGTTTGTTACCGATACCTGAGGGCTTATGACCTTTTAGGGTTGGATTTGGGTGCCGTTTGCGGGCGGGGCACGTGCCATACTGATGGTGGTGGCGCACATATCGAAGTTCTCGATCCATCCCAGGGCCACTAAGATGTGTTTAGACCTAACGAGAGAGTATTGGTGGTCCTGTATGAAGAGGGATGTGGCGTGGTTTGTTGAGAGGTGCTTGACCTATCGCAGGGTTAAGGTCGAGCACCAACGTCCGCATGGCAAGCTACAACCACTTGAGGTTCCCCAGTGGAAGTGGGAACAGATTTCCACGAATTTCATCACCAAATTGTCGAGGACTGCGAAGGGTGTCGATGCAATTTGGGTGATTGTTGACCGCCGACGAAGAGGGCTCACTTCCTTGCTATCAGTGAGAGCTCTTCCACGGAGAGGCTGGCATAGATATACGTAGGGGAGGTGGTGTCGCGACATGGAGTGCCAATCTCGATTGTGTCAGACTGAGATGTTTGTTTCACTTCTAGGTTCTAGAAGAAATTCCATGAGGAGTTGAGGACGAGGTTGCATTTCAGCACCGCTTACCACCCACAGACGGACGGACAGAGTGAGCAGACGATTCAGACACTCGAGGACATGCTTCGAGCATGTGTGTCTGACTTCGGAAGAAGTTGGGACACGTACCTACCATTGGCTGGGTTTTCCTATAACAACAGCT
Organism: Lactuca sativa; assembly: GCF_002870075.4. Classification (NCBI taxonomy): domain Eukaryota; kingdom Viridiplantae; phylum Streptophyta; class Magnoliopsida; order Asterales; family Asteraceae; genus Lactuca; species Lactuca sativa. The sequence continues at coordinate 148,162,310 of NC_056625.2, forward strand.
ACCATTCGAGTATTGGTATGCCTCCCTTCGAGTTGTTGTATGGGAGGAGGTGTCGAACTCCCATCTGCTGGGGAGAGGTGGGGCAGCGAGTGATGGGTAGCACTGAGATAGTGCTTCAAACGATTGAGCAGATACAAGAGGTCAGACAAAGGTTGCTGATATCTCAGAGTCGCCAGAAAAGTTATACGGATAGGCGACGATCCGAGCTCGAGTTTCAGGTTGGTGACTTTGTACTCCTGAAGGTATCTCCTTGGAAAGGAGTGATCCGATTCAGGAAGAGGGGCAAGCTGGGGCCCCGGTACATTGGTCCTTTCAGGGTGACCGCGAGGGTGGGCAGGGTAGTGTATTGTTTAAAGCTACCTGCGGAGTTGAGGCATATACATGATACCTTCCACGTGTCTTAGCTGAGGAAGTGTATAGCCGACGAGTCGATGGTAGTGCCACTAGAAGATATTTAGGTGGATGCGACCCTGAATTATGTTGAAAGGCCATTCGCGATTCTGGATCGGAGGATCAAGGTTCTGAGGAACAAGGAGGTTCCCCTGGTTCAGGTCTAGTGGCAACATCGGAGAGGGTCCAAGCTGACTTAAGAGCTGGAGTTGGAGATGCGGGAGCAGCATCCAGAGTTGTTTTCAAAGAGAGACTTCGAGGGTGAAGTCTGATTCTAGTGGGGGAGAATTGTAACATCTGGAATTCCAGGTATCATATTTTAATTATTTATTTTGTGCATGAAGAGAGACTCGACGAGTTAGCACCCAGACTCGTCGAGCAGGATCGCAACTTGGTGACGTGTTTAATGAAGGGACACGATGATTCGGAGAATCAACTCGACGAATCCGCACTGTGGACAGAAACCCTAAATCTTCAGGCTCGTGCCCTAGTTACAGGACCTTATGGCCCTCATTTGCGGCCACCTTCACCCTTGAGAGCACCAGAGCTCCTCAGAGCGTTGTAAGAGAGAGAGAGAGAGAGAGAGAGAGAGAGAGAAGAAGAAGAACCCGTTTTCATCATTTTAAGTGTGATTTTGCAAGAAGGAAGGAAGGAGGGAAAGCTAGGAAGATTGAGGAGCTCAGATCTACCACCATTTGATCAGAAGAGGCTACTAGAGGTATAGATCTATGCTTAATCTTGTGTTTATGGTGATCTACTTGAATCTAGGGTTTTCTTATGCCTTTTTTAGCTTGGATTCGAAGTATATGAGGTCCCAAGGTGGAGTTTTTCTTAGATCTGGACCTTAAGAGGTCCAGAGTGTCCCAACCATCATACTTTATGTTGTTCCACTGTAGATATAAACCTAGGTTGCCATTTTAGAAGCTATTTCACCAAAAGAAGCATTAAGGACGTTGCATGAGCATAAAGATTGGACCATTACATGATTATTGAGTATGGTAAGGACAGATCTATAGGTTAGAGAAATAGATCTAACCTCAGAAGGTCATTCGAGTGTTGTTATGGAAGGAACTCGCCGAGTCCATAAGGGAACTCGACGAGTCGAGTCGGGGTTGCCCCGCGATTCATGACCAGTGGTAACCCGTCGTGTGGAAGGTTCACTCGACGATTTGAGTGAGACCTTAAGGATTCAGAGGTCACGCTTGGACTCGCCGAGTCACCCATGTTCACTCGACGAGTCTGGTCAAAGTTTGACGGTTGACTAGAGTTGACTTCAGTTGACCTTGGGGTTTTGGTCAAGCTAATTCAAGGGAGGTCAGAGAGGGGTAGAATGGTCTTCTACTCATTATTAGAGATGAGAACATGAGAGGATTTTGATTAGAGATGTTATCCTATTGATAAGAGACGACTAGGTAGGGGTATTCGAGCACGAGAGTTTATCCGACTTCATACGAGGTGAGTCTTATCACTATACTTTACCTAGAGTGGTAATTAGAGTTATGTGACAGAGTAATTTGTATGCTATTTATATGATGTGATTTCTATGTGATTTGTGCCATGTATGATTCAGAGTTTACAGAGTTAGGACCTGAAGGTCCACAGAGTTAGGACCAGAGGGTCTACAGAGCTATGGGACTGGAGGGTCCCACTTAGACACACTGACCAGAGGGTCAAACAAAGTTATAGCCTCGAGTGGTTAATATGTGTTGCATGTGGTATTTTGGGGAACTCACTAAGCATTTATGCTTACAGTGTTATGTGTTATGTGTTTCAGGTACTAGCGAGGATTGCGGGAAGGCGCTGGCATGATCCGTACACACTGACAGAGGATTGTATTTTGTGATCTTGGGATATGTTTTATTGTGATGATATTTGATGAACATGAGATTTGAAAATATTGTATGAGTTTTATGTGGTTTGAAAAATGAAAAATTGTTTTAAATTTTTACGTTGTTACATGAAAAATCTTTAATAAATCGATGGTAAAATCCCGCATAACCCAAAAAAAATCATTACCCCTTTTATGTTTATTGGAGGTGGAAATTTAGAAATTAGATCGATTTTTTCCCAATCCACCTCTATCCATGCTTTGGAAACCTTGTGTCCTAACCTTATTCCTTTTTTAACCATAAAGTGTTACTTTTCCTAATTCAAGACCAAGTTGGTCTCCTCAAACCTAGCAAGCATCAAATAAAGGTTTGTTAAACAATTATGGAATGATGAACCAAAAACTGAAAAATCATCCATGAACTTCTCAACCATATCATGAAAAATGACAATCATGCATCTTCAGAAAATAGAGGGGGCTTTGCACAACCCAAAAGGAATCTGACGGTAGGCGAATGTCCCATAAGGACATGTGAATGCCGTCTTATCTTGGTCTCTTGGATCTATAGGAAGTTGAAAGTAACATGAAAAACCATTTAAGAAACAATAGAAAAGGTGACTGGATAATCGTTCAATCATTTGATCAATAAAAGGAAAAGGAAAATTGTCTTTACGAGCGAAATTGCTTAACTTCCGATAATCGATGCACACCCGCCAGCCGGTTACTATTGTTGTTGGAATGAGCTCATCCTTGTCATTTGTTACCTCCGTCATTCCACCCTTCAAAGGCATGGGAACTGCCCCTCCACAACGTGGGAATGTCTTCAACCTCGACTAATCGTGACTGTTCCGTCTGCCACGTTGTGTCATGTATTTGGCCATGCCATGAGAGTTCTTTAGATATAGTTTTCAGCTCCTTGTATTCACTTTCTTTCAAAAGCATTTCTAGTTCTTTGAGGTTGTGTTCTGCATCAAACTCATCTTCTTTAAATGTCACGTATCCCTCTGAATTTTCCTCCTGCCATTCCTTCATTTCGTTCTCCATAAATATATCAAAAATATCAACCGAGAAGACTATATCATCACTAATCTTTGAAATGCTTCATTGTTAGATCAACACCTAACTTAATAGCATCCTCTCTAACCCGAAATGTCAGTTTTGACTCTCTAATATCCACCAAGGCTCATGTGGTGCTAAGGAAAGGTCTCCAGAGAATGATCGGAATTTGATTGCTTCTTCCATATAAAGCACCAGAAAATATGTTGGAAACACAAATTTGTCAATTGTAATAAGAAGATCTTCACAAATACCTCTCGGAGATGTCACCGGTTTATCAGTTAGATAAATTGTCATTTGGATCGGCTTTGGCTTTGGTTGATTCAATTTTTTGTAGAATAAATATGGCATGAGATTCATGCTTGCTCTAGAATCTGCAAGAGCATGGCTTGTGACTAGATTTCTGAATTGTCAAGGAAGTGTCAAGCTCCCTGGATCCCCCATCTTCTTCGGTAACTTGTTAAGCATAGATGCTAAGAAATTCTTGTTTAAGATCACACTTGAGGCTTCCTCTAATTTCTTCAGGTTTGTGAGAAGATCCTTCAAAAGTTTTGTGTGTTTTGTCATTTGAGCAACGACTTCTACGAACATAATATTGATTTGAATGATTTGATATACTCAAGGAATTTTTCGTAATCTTCAGCTTGTTTATCTTGTTTTTCACGACTTGGGTACATAAGAAGTGGTTTGTAAGCTTTGACCAGAGGTTGTTCAGGATTTTTCTCGTCTGCCCACGCCGTAGGAGTTAGCTCCCAATGCCATGGAGAATGGGCAGACTCCTTTTCTTTCTTCTTTTTTTCTTGTTTCTAGACACTATATGAAATATCATTAGCTAATGGAATCAAATAAGTAATTCTTACTTGTTTCTCTATGTTGAGGATATAGGCTTGCTAATTTCTTAAGGTAACATCAATCGCATGGACTAAAAGTCAGTTTTCTTTTCAGGCTCCACATGCTCTTGATAAAATCCGAAACCGTTATGCCTATACTTATCTTCCTTATCGTGGATGTAGTCTTTGTAGGCTTTCCATTGCTTCTTAGGCTTCCTCTAATCTTCATCATACCTATACCCACTCGAACAACAAGCTTGATCCTTCTGGTTTCCATTCTCGTCTAAGTCGTAATCCTTGGTCAAATGTAGACCGCTACAGTTATCACATCCCACTTGAATCGCGTGTATGAATTGACCCATGTTTGTTATCCTCCGGTCCATTGTGTCGAGTTTAGCGATAATGGATTCCAAATTTTCCAATTTATCATCTCCATTCAGCTTACTTTTTGTGATATATCTCTTCGATTATGAAATTCCATGACTATTTTTCAAATTCTTCTATAAGTTCCTTATTGGTTGCCAGATCCTTCTTCATCAAAGGCCCACAGGAATCAAGTATTTAGCGAGTACACACATTCTGTATTAGAAGGTGGAAGTCTCTTGTTGCACGTTCAAGTCATGTTGAGGGCAGTTCCAAAGCAAGCCCTTGTTTTGTTCCCACGCCTCGTATAGTAACTCCTCATCAAGTTCTTGGAGGTTTTGGATATTCTTCTTTAGGTTGTCTATTTTCAATTGAGGGATAAATGATTGACTAAATTCGGCTCGTAAGGTTTCCCGAGTCATGGTTGCTCCTGGTAGAAATGGCTTTAGGTAATCCTTAGCTGGTACTTTAAAGGATATTGGAAGCATCGTTAGCAATAACACATTACGTGTAACTTTTGGCATGTTGAAGTAGTTTGCGATTTCCACCACCTCATCAATATTCTTGTAGGCGTCCTTGTGGCCTTTCCCAAAGAATGAGATATCTTTAAAGAAAGTGAGGATGAGCCCCTTGATCTCAAAGTTCGCTGCGGCTAGGATTTCGGGTGGCACAAGGCCCAGTCATTTACATTTCGCATATGTCTGTTGTCTTCCTCCATTACCATTCTGGCTATTTCCCTCTATGTTGTCGGATTCACTTTCTTGTTCACTTTCTTCCAATGAGTCGGTTTCAGATTCGTATCTCGTTGCCATCCGGTTTCCTTTTAAATAAGAAAGATTACGTCTTTCTATGTTTCGTCTTCTTCTACTTTCTTTTTATCCTTTTTTTTGTGAAACACGGATTCCGGATTATCAAAAACATCAACTAATTTTGATGAAGATCATCGGGGTCATGTACTACTAAAACAAACAAAGAAAACGCACATAAAACGGATAAAAATGAGAAAACTAAAAACCGTCAGAATAGTTTTCACGACGTGGACAGTCGTGACCACGGTGTGGCCACTATAAAAACAGAAACAAAAAATCAACCTAAACAAACAGAAACAAAAAATTAACTTAAACAGAAACACAGAATCAACTTCGTATGGAATGAACTCCACAAAAAGGATCAATAACAAATAGAGAAAAAAAATTAACAAAAATAAAACTGTTCCCCGACAATGGTGTCTAAAACTTGATATGAATTATATATAGTAGTTTTTAATTTATAAACCAAAAAAATCTTAACTAGCTAGGTAAAACGCAATAGACAGTGTACCTGATCGAGCAATAAAAGTCGGGTGTCGAACACAAAGGGAACATAATGATTAAAATCTAAAATCTCAACTAAAGTTAACTAATTTAAATAAAGTAAATAAGGGGGTTATTCTGAATTTTCAAGTCTAGAAAACTTAACTAATAGCAATAAACAAAAGGTAACTAAAACTTAAGCTGGAAAACGATTTTTAAGACAAGATTAAAGAATACTTTCATTTAGATACGATTCACCTACTAGCTATGGTGGATTTTATGTATAGTGCAATGGATATAAGTTTCGTTGCTTACTGATTCCTATTACGATTAGAATTATGTTAAAAGTACTAATCCTTTGATTCAATGAGATTATTTATTCAGGGATCAAATGGACAAACAATTAAATAAATTAGTATTGAGTTCGAAGTATACAAGACTTGAAATAATGAATGATATTAATTGTAATTAACACCGATTATATATATATATATATATATATATATATATATATATATATATATATATATATATATTTTGTAACAACCCAAATTTTCATAAAATGTTTAAACTTTTATTTTCATTACATTAACCATAGTAAATATAAAAATCCCTATACATATCTATGTTATTTTGAAAATTGTGAGTATAAAGAACTAACGTGAAAACACCGGAGAATGCATGCATCGTCATCAAGCCGGGCCCTTGCCCTTATCAATAGAAGTACCTGAAACATACAAATAAACTGTAAGAACATGCTTAGTGGGTTTCCTGATCACACAAATCATATAATCACACAATGTCATGCTCATATATATACATACCAATTTCCATGGACTCCCTCCATGGACTTCAATGGAATGTCATCGGCTACCCTCATGGTCTTATATCGTTTTCCCATGGGCTCCCCCCATGGTCTTGACAAGTGCCATGAGCTCCCCAATGTTCTTTGTAACACCCTGTTTATTTAATAAATAAATAAACAAATTAATGAATGAATAGTAGCCCTACAATTTATAATTTTATAGCAAGGTGTTGGTCTTGAGGAGTTAACTGTCATAATTTTTAGAAGGCGGGGAATAAAGTGTAAAGTCCGGAATAAATTAGGATTTACTATGAAAAGATTTATGGAAGCTGGGGGCTGAATAGTAAATATTGGATTAATGTTGAAAAGAGGTTTTGGGGTTTATTCGGCCGAGCAGCTCGCCGTGGGGAGCTCCGATCCTTTTTGTCAAGAAAAAGGATGGTTCACACCGGATGTGCATTGACTACCGGGAGTTGAATAAGTTGACGGTTAAGAACCGTTACTCCTTGCCGAGGATCGACGATTTGTTTGACCAGTTACAGGGAGCGTCTTGGTTCTCCAAGATCGATTTGAGGTCTGGATATCATCAGGTGAGAGTGCGAGATGATGATATTCAGAAGACCGTATTTAGGACTCGTTATGGGCATTACGAGTTCGTGGTGATGCCTTTCGGGCTCACCAATGCACCATCAGCATTCATGGATCTCATGAACAGAGTGTGCAGGCCGATGTTGGATCGTTCGGTGATCGTGTTCATTGACGACATATTGGTGTACTCAAAATCCAGGGGGCAGCATGAGGAGCATTTGAGGGAGATCCTCGGAGTTCTGAGATCGGAGAGGCTTTATGCCGAATTCTCCAAGTGCGATTTATGGTTACGAGAGGTTCAGTTCTTAGGACACCTCGTTAACCAGAATGAGATATTGGTCGATCCGGCCAAGATTGAGGCAGTGATGAGTTGGGAGGTGCCGAGATCCCCCACCGAGATCAGGAGTTTCCTAGGGTTGGTCGGCTACTATAGGAGATTCATCAAGGATTTCTCTAAGATTGTTGTGCCTCTCACCAGGTTGACCCGAAAGGGTGTTGCTTTTACATGGGGTCCGGAGCAGCAGACCTCATTTGAGACTCTTCGCTAGAGATTATGCGAAGCTCCGGTGTTATCCCTTACAGAGGGAATGGAGGATTTTGTGGTATATTATGACGCGTCGATATCGGGATTGGGTGCGGTGCTGATGTAGAGATAGCATGTGATCGCATACACATCGAGGCAGCTGAAGCCTCATGAGATGAGGTATCCCACCCACGATCTAGAGTTGGGGGTTGTAGTGTTCGCCCTCAAGATCTGGCATCACTATTTATATGGGGTCCGGTGTACTATATACACGAACCACAAGAGTTTGAAGTACTTGATGGATCAACCCAACCTGAATATGCGCCAGAGAAGGTGGTTGGATGTGGTAAAGGATTACGATTGTGAGATCTTGTACCACCTAGGCAACGCTAATGTTGTAGCCGATGCCCTGAGTCGTAGGGCGGAGAGTGCCCCGATACGAGACATTTACATGAGATTGACAGTGATGACTCCAGTGTTGGACACCATTCGAGAGGCCTAGGTTGAGGCCGGGAGACCAGAGAACCGCAAGAGAGAGCGGGTAGTTGGGCAGGTGACGGAGTTTTTCGTTGACAGTCGAGGGCTTTTGACCTTTCAGGGTCGGATTTGGGTGCCGTTTGAGGGTGGGGCACGCACCATTCTGATGGAGGAGGTGCATAGGTCGCGGTTCTCGATCCATCCTGGGGCCACTAAGATGTACTTGGACCTGAAGAGACAATATTGGCCGCCCTATATGAATAGGGATGTTGCATGGTTTGTAGAGAGGTGCTTAACCTGTCGCAAAGTCAAGGCTGAGCATCAGCGTCCGCATGGCAAGTTGCAGCCATTAGAGATTCCCGAGTGGAAGTGGGAACATATTTCCATGGATTTTATCACCAAATTGCCAAGGACTACGAGAGGTGTCGATGCAATTTGGGTGATCGTTGATCAATTGACGAAGAGCGCTCACTTCCTTGCTATCAGTGAGAGCTCTTCTGCTGAGAGGCTGGCGGAGTTGTACGTAAGGGAGGTAGTATCGCGACATGGAGTTCCGGTCTTGATTGTTTCAGATCGGGATGTGCGTTTCACTTCCAGATTTTGGAAGAAATTCCATGAGGAGTTGGGTACAAGACTGCATTTTAGTACCGCATACCACCCACAGACGGACGATCAGAGTGAGCGGACGATTCAGACGCTCGAGGATATGCTTCGGGCATGTGTGTTGGACTTCGGGGGAAGTTGGGACAGTATTTGCCTTTGGCTGAGTTTTCATATAAAAATAGCCATCATTCAAGCATTGGTATGCCTCCCTTCGATTTATTGTATGGGAGGAGGTGTCGGACCCCTATTTGTTGGGGGAGAGGTCGGGCAGCGTGTGATGAGCAGCACAGAGATAGTGCTTCAGACGATTGAGCAGATTCAGCAGGTCAGGCAGAGATTGCTGATAGCTCAGAGTCGTCAGAAGAGCTACGCGGATAGGCGTCGCTCAGAGCTCGAGTTTCAAGTTGTGACTTCATTCTCCTGAAGGTATCTCCTTGGAAAGGAGTGATTCGATTCAGGAAGAGGGACAAGTTAGGTCCCCGATATATTGGTCCATTCAAGGTGATCGTAAGAGTAGGCAGGGTAGCATACCGGTTGGAGCTACCTGCCGAGTTAGGTCAGATTCATGACACCTTTCACGTATCGCAGTTGAGGAAGTGTGTGGCCGATGAGTTGGCGGTGGTACCATTAGAGGATATCCAGGTGGATGCGAGCCTGAACTATGTTGAAAGACCGGTTGCAATTATGTATTGGAAGATCAAGGTCCAGAGGAACAAGGAAGTGCCCCTGGTGCAGGTCCAGTGGCAACATCGGAGAGGGTCCGAGCTGACTTGGGAGCCGGAGCGAGAGATGCGTGAGTAGCATCCAGAGTTGTTTGCAGAGTGAGACTTCGAGGACGAAGTCTGATTCTAGTGGGGGAGAATTGTAACATCCGGAATTCCAGGTATATTATTTTATTCATTTATTTTGAGTTCTGGGAGGAACTCAGCGAGTTGATGCTTAGACTCGCCGAGTAGGACCGCGGGTTCTTATTCGAATTGGTGAACGGATTAGACGAGTCGACTTGTGGACTCGGTGAGTCCACGTTGTTAAGTGAAACCCTAATTTATCGGGTTTGGGATCTATTTAAATGCTCTTATAGCCTTCAGTTGCGGCTACCAGACCCTTGAGAGAAACCCTAAGAGAGCTAGAACGTTTGTGAGGGAGGAGAGGCCATTTTTGATCCTTGTGTTGGTGTTCTTGCAATAAGAAGGTGACCAAGGCAAGAAGGAGCTGAAGAGGGTGCTATTCAGTAGATTTCAGAAGCCAGGGACTTCATATTTGAGGTATAGATTCGATCCTTCTTCAGTTTTGATGTTAACCTTCGGAGTTAAGGTTTTCTAGACCCTTTAGAGGCTTGATTTGATGAGCATTTGGTCCCTTCTCGTATTGAGGCTTTGGATCTGGATCCAAAGAGGTCCAGAGACCTTAACCCTTTGATCTTTATGATTGGTATTAGGAGACATGAGCTTAGGATGTCATATTTGAGGTTCTTTCTCCAAATAGAGCCTTTAGGCCTTTGCATGAGCATCAAGATCTGAACTTTACGTAATTATCATGCTTGGGAAGGTCAGACCTATGGATTAGAGGAACAGATCTGACCTCAGGAGGTCATTTGAGTATGAGCATGACATGAACTTGCCGAGTCCAAGGATAGACTCGACGAGTAGGGGTAGGTTTCCCCAAGAACCACATAGTTAGTGACTCACTGAGTTAGGGAAGTGACTCGGTGAGTCATTGGGGATTTAGAGGACTTGAGTTCATGACTGAACTCGTCGAGTCACAATTTTGCACTCGGCGAGTCTGGTCAAGATTTGATCGTTGACTTTTAGGGTTTGGTCAACAATTGGACTTGTGGACCGTTTGAATGGTAAAATGGTCTTTTAGCCTTCTTAGAGGACATGTAAGAGTCTAGTCTAGCCTGGAGAGCTGTTATTGATTGAAATGATTGTTATGTGTTTAGGCAGAGGCTAGATCAGTGTATACGCGAGCGAAGTATTACCCGAGACATCCGAGGTGAGTCTTCTCACTATACTTTACCTTGAGTAGGTAACCAGAGTTATGTGATAGAGTATCTTGTATGCTATCTATGTGATGTGTTGCACTACATTATTTCTATGTGATTTATGTTGTTAGTATATCAGAGTGAGGACCAGAAGGTCCACAGAGCTAGGACCAGGGGGTCCACAGAGTTAGGGCCCAAGGGCCCACAAGAGTTATAGCCTTGAGTGGCTAATATGTGTTATATGTGGTGTTTTGGGGAACTCACTAAGCTTCGTGCTTACAGTGTTTTGTGTTATGTGTTTTAGGTACTAGTGAGGATCGCAAGAAGGCGCCGGCATGATCAGTACACACACACACGCGGAGTTTTATTTATATGTTATGATCTTGGGATTTTTACTTATGTTCAAATATATGAAACAATGAGTTTTATGATATTGTGAAATAAAGTGTTTTTTTAATATGAAAATTTGTTTGAAATTTTTCGGCCTTACATATAGTACTATTATCTACTTATTGTCACTATGAGCATCATTCTCCAACACTAACATGTAAAAAACTAGCCCTAGATCCAAAAATATGCAAAAAGACTAAGGCTTCCTTGCATGATTCAAAAAGGGCCTAAGTTATATTCTTCACATCTCATTGTGACTAGAAGAACTATTCAAACAACTCACAAGCTCGGAGTTTTCCAAACTCCAAAGCAAAAGGAACCGAACATGACTAAAGATGCTTAAAACACTATATCTGGCAGCATAGAGTCATAAAGATTCAAACTTTACAACTTATAGAGCAATATAGGATGGAAAAAGGTTGGTACAAGCTGGATCATTTGCACTAAATACACGAGCTTCTTCTTCAAGTTTCACATCAAAGGTACCAAGAACACATGAATAGATGAGAGGAAGCTAGGGATTGTTGCTCTAGGGTTTCTAGAGAATGGGGTCTGATAGAGAGAAAATTCTAAGAGTTAGTTTCTTTAAATAGTATTCAAACCTGAGGTCTATGATTTGGGCTGGTAGCTATGACATGTTGCGAACCACTTAAGTCTCGTCGTGATTTAATTATTAGAATGCCCTACGACCAGTGTTCTAAAAGGCGCGCCATGGCGTGAGGCGTGGCTTCGCCGTTACGAAAAGCTTCATAACGTTGCTGTTAGGCGTAACGCGTGGCAAGGCGTGATATGGCTGTTAGGCGTAACTTCGCGGAGTCATTTTCTTCCTAAAATCCTCATTTTGATTTTCATTAAAATAAATAATTGAACATACCCGGAAAACACAATGTTTTAAAAACCGGTTTTCTAGTTGAACCGGTAAGGTGACCGGTTCCCGGTTCAACCGGTTCGACCGCTGGGTGAACCGGATTCTATATTTTTCATGTGTTTTTCTATTTTTCTACACATACATACATATATAAATTATGAATTTGATTTTAAAAGTTCAAACATTAAATATACATATAAAAATAATTTGTAGATAAATTCAAATACATTAAAATAACACATAACCATAAGTTTTAGTGTTTAACATCAACCTATATACGTCAAAATGAAAATAAAATATAATACCGAAAAAAAAGAGAGTTTTAGATGAATACAAGCACATCAAAAAAATTTATAAAATTTACCATATGTTTTTATTTAGAAAAAACTAAATAGATCTGAAAAAAATCACCAAAGTTTATTATGTAAATGGTTCTTTTTCATGTGGTTTTATTAGGTTTAACCGGTTCAACCAGGTTTTTTCTAAAAACCAGTCGGTTCAATCCGGTTCAGAAATAAATATAAAACCGGTGATAGTTGAACCGCTTCCTCTCCCGGTTCCCAGTCCAACCGGTTCGACCGGCCGGTTCAAACCGGTTTTTAAAACATTGTGGAAAACATGTGTTACACTATTTTTAAAACAAAACCAAAAACAACCTCATTTAAAAAAAATCATGATCAGGAAGTCAAACACTTCTTTCTGTTTGCGTTTAAGTATCAACGAGGGTGGCGTCGGGTAACTCGACTCTCTCTTACCATCTCACATCTTTTTTGTTACGGACTTGGTTCCTACTATTTGTTTTTGTTATGCGTTTGGTCTCTGTCTTACCTAAAAATACTATTATTTAAATAGAAAAAACTGATAGGGTAGATAAGGCGAGGGGGTGTTTGTATTTAAATAAATTAAGAAATCAATGGCAAAATAGAATTTTTAGGTAAGATATGGACCAACCACTTAAGAAAAACAAATAGTAAAGACCATCCGAGTTACAAAAAATAAGTTAGGGACGAAACATGCAAATTAACCTAAGAGAGAAAATTCTGGACTCTGATAAGAGAGAAAATTCTAAGAGTTAGTTCCTTTAAATAGTATTCAAACCTGAGGTCTGTGATTTGGGCTGGTAGCTAGGACGTGTCGCGAACCACTTAAGTCTCATCGTGATTTAATTATTAGAATGCCCTACGACCAACAACAGCTGTTCGCGGAGTCATTTTCTTCCTAAAACCCTCATTCTGATTTTCCATAAAATAAATAATTAAACATACCCGGAAAACATGTGTTACACAATTTTTAAAACAAAACCAAAAACAACCTCATTTAAAAAAAAAATCATGATCAGGAAGTCAAACGCTTCTTTCTGTTTGCGTTTAAGTATCAACGAGGGTGGCGTCGGGTAACTTGACTCTCTTTTACCATCTCACATCTTTTTTGGTACGGACTTGGTTCCTACTAGTTGTTTTTGTTATGCGTTTGGTATCCGTCTTACCTAAAAAGACTATTATTTAAATAGAAAAAACTGATGGGATAGATAAGCAGAGGGAGGTGTGTGTATTTAAATAAATTAAAAAATCAATGGCAAAATAGAATTTTTAGATAAGATATGGACCAAGTGCGTAAAAAAAAAAAACAAATAGTAAGGAACACCCGAGTTAAAAAAATAAGTTAGGGACGAAACATATAAATTAACCTAAACACCATTCATGAAATTACTCTAAGAAAAACTCATAGAGGATAAAACCAACTATATCCAATGGTCTAATAATTGGATAAAGGGTATAAACAACCTTAGGTTATCTACCTTAATAAATGAAAATGACTTTGCCACATGTCCTCTTCTCATTCATTTGGACACATGGCATTTTCTAGAAATTTTAAATTTATCTATTTTCCACTTGTCATTTTATTGTATTTTTGATTTTATTAAATTAAAATCCACATTTAATATATATAAGGTAATATATATGTAAGGTATTTATTAGAAATGGTTTATATATGTAATGTATCTAATGCATTAAAGTCTCATTAATTTTAATAATTCAAAAAATTTCTTATTTTTCTTATAAATTTAAAGTTTTCAAATTATTAAAATTTTATATTTAATTTTTTTTAAATAAACCCATGTAATACATGGGTCTCACACCTAGTTCTAAAAATATGTTTACTTTTTAAATAATCGTGGGGCCCTGATATCAAAAAATTTACTACAGGTTGCGATTTTAGCGAGGTACAATAATTTAGATAATAAGTTATATATGCTAATTCATGTTGATGGAATTATGCAATCAATTAATTTAAACTGTAAATATGTATAAAAAAGCATCTCGAATTAACAAATAACTAAAACGTGGGCAAAACAAGGTAACTATAAGGGACCTAACTATAAAGAACAATATATATGGTCATATCACACACTTAACTCAGGCATAACCAACAACACCTACGTCCTTGCCACCATTAATGGAGTCCTCCAAAACCAAGACCTTGCTTTCTCCTCTCGCTATATCCCGGACGCCCTCACCGCCCACAACCATTCCACTTACTCTGTGGTCTGGCTCCCTGTCGCCACCCAGTGGCGGAGTCTCCGCAGGTTCTTTAACACCAACATCTTCTCTAGAAACTCCCTTGATGCTAACCAGCACTTACGCAGACAGAAAGTGCAAGAACTGGTGGCATACTGCCGGAAAGCTAGCCACTCCGGAGATTCAGTCAACATCAGCCGAGCTGCTTTCAGAACCTCACTGAATCTCCTATCCAACACATTTTTCTCCAAGGATTTAACAGACCCGTATGAGGATTCCGGTAAGGAGTTTAAGGAGCTGGTTGGAAACATGATGGAGGAGGCCGGGAAGCCAAATCTTGTGGACTTTTTTCCGGTGTTAATTAAGGAAGATTGATCCACAAGGGATCAGGAGGAGATTGACTCTTTATATTGGGAAGGCTTTTGAGATTTTTGAGTAGTTGATTGAAGAGAGGTTGGGGAATAGATCGAATCAGGATGATGTATTAAACGAGTGTTTGAAATTCAGTGAAGAGAATCCAGATCAGATGAATCGAACACGCATCAAGAGCTTGCTTTTGGTACGTATTTATTTATTTTTCTTAGTATTTCAGACTTGGTTTAAACTTTCAACTACCAGAAGTTAAATTGGTCTTTAACACATGTCTAAAAGACAAACTATTATTGGGGTTTTCCCTAAAAACATGACACTTTTTCTTTATTTTCCTAATTTACTATAAAGGTTTTCTTTTTCTTTTTTCATTTTCTTTTTAAATTTATAACTGTTTTATTATTGTCTGTGCTATTTGTTTCATTGGACATCTAAGAGCTTTTCCGGAGATGTCCTAAAAAGTTTTTTTTTTTTTTGTAATAGCTATTAAGTCATTTCCAATGGTCTTCAAAATAATAATTTGGTGTCAAATTTTGCTACAACCGGTTTCCAAACCTTTTTTAGTGATTTTGTACGATAACACACCAAAATGGTGTACTACTATTGACTGCCAAAAAAAATTATGTGTGTAATTTGTTAGATAATTAATCTAAATGTCAAAAACTAATTTCTAGATAATAAATAATTACAAATATTACATTAAGAACTTTAATACAAGCCTCATATTATATATAACATAAGTGAAAAAACAGTAAAAAAAATATAATTTTATCACTAAAATATTAAATTAATATGTTTTTAGTATAAAGTGTTAGTATGTGGTTGAAGTAACAACTTCATTATAATGTCAAAAACTCAAAATCTTAGTGTAGTTGTTGAAGTTGATCTAAGGAGTTTTTTCAAACTAAAAACTATTAGAAATTTGAAAAAACTTCTGAAGCCACAAAAGAAATTTTCAATGAAATTATAAATTTACAAGGTCTTGATCTTTTTCAATGACTGTAATAATTATATATTTGTTAGCAACCTTTTATATGCTTATTTATTTATTTATTTATTTATTTATTTATTATTATTATTATTATTATTATTATTATTATTATTATTATTATTATTATTAAAAACTTAGTGATGTAGACTTATATTCATATTTTTTTTGTTTTGTTAAAACAATACATATGTTGAGAATCATTTAATTTAGTTTTTTATTTGAATTGATGAAAGTGAATTTATTTTTTAAAGAATTTATTAAAAGCATACCTAGTCTTTCACCAAAACCAACTATTTAGTATCATTGTAACTGACTAGGGATGACTAGGGATGAGCGGAAGTGTAACGTCACAAATTTTAGAATAAAATTTTTTATTTTTAAAATAGAATAAACACCTATTTTTATAAAGTTCCATTAAGTCAAACCATTTGTTTAAAAACCATAATTCAAAATCAGAGTTATAAGCAAAACGATGCATAATCTTTAACCATAAATTTGTTGATGTGCGCATGTATAGTCTCTCCTTCGCAATTCGATAAGTACCTGAAAACATTTAAATCCATAATTATAAGTCAGGGCTTAATGAGTTCCCAAAATACCTCATACAGCAATACACATACAATGTATGCACATTGCAAAATTGGATTGCCTCCACCGAGCCCACAACATATGACTTGATTGCCCTTATTAGGCCCACAACATATAACTGGATTACCCACATCGGGCCTACAACATAAGACCGGATTGCCACCGAGCCTACAACATAAAGCTAGACCGCTCCCGGGTTTGTTGGCCTACAATACGAAGCGGTACCGCCTCAACCTTACCACACTATATCGACATATGTAGCAAAACAGTAACACGCAAACACCGTTAATCATAGCAGATCTTTCAGACTAACAGAAAACTATATCATAACAACATCATACATATAAGGACACATACTTTAGTATAAAGTATAGTGAGAAAACTCACCGCAATCAGAAGACAAGATGAACCACAAACTTGAGCACACGATATCAAGTATCCTCATGCTAAACACAAAATAAAACCCTAACTAACAATTAAGGTGAAGAGGCCTTTAGATCAATCAATATATCAAACAATGACGATAAATAAGAACAAGAGCAATTCACGAAGAAAAACTTTCACTAAGAAAGATAATCTCACAAAGAGATTATCGTGTGCACAAAGTAGAGATTAGGGTTTGTGAAAAACGTAACTATTCACAAACCTGTACAAGATAATATATACTGCTATTCTAGACAATCCCTACAATTCAGGGATACGCTAGCTAATTAATCAAGATAACTAAGGAAACACGATAACTACAAGATTTGTTACAAAACTAAACTAATACACACTGAGCAGTTACACGCTGATGCTGATACTGAGATATGTGCTGACGCTGAGTCTGTTTTAAACATTATCATATTTCAAGGTTTGACCTTACAATCTCCCCCAATATGATGATGTTCAAAACAAACTAAATTAAGACACCTCTGGAAAGAAACTCTTCATACTCAGCTTCAGCTTCAATTTTGACTGGCCAGTAAGGACTATCCAACAACTCCTGTCTTCTGTTCAGCAGCTCCATGGCAATAAGAATGTGAAATTCTCCGGATAGATCTTGATGACTCATGCACATTTGCCTTAAGCCAACAAGGTGAGTGGTTGGAGCTTTTGGAATTTCAGTAGTTCGTTGAAAACACATCCTCCTGTTTTTATCAAGATAGAACATCCCGTGTTCAGGAGCTGAGATGAATTGATGCTGAACCGGATCAACACTGAGAGGAAGAGAGTTGTTAATTTCACTAGCACCAAAGTCTAGAACCAAAACATCTTCACCATCAACTTGAAACTTGGTTCTTCGAGATCTAGGAACTGACAACCTTTGGCCTTGAAGCTGAGGTCGTTCTTTAGGAACAAGATCCAAACGCTGAACTTTCTTGATCAGCAGATGAAGAGCACAAGTCAGTTCCGAAGAGTGAGCTGAGGTTTGCTTGGATGCTAGATCGAGCAGTTCCATCCATTCTGAATATCCATATCTGATCAGCTCATCCCTCTTGACAACTTCAGTATATAAATGCTGAGGACCTTGACGAGTGATCAGCAACGTAAGGATTTTCTCGTTTCGAGGTTTGGAAGCTTTGACTTTGATGATCTTATCACCACACATTCGCCAATTAAGAACATCTTCAAATCTCTTTCGATCAATCTGGTCAAGAACACTGTCAGTCTTAGGCTTACTGGAGCCAGGAGGAGGTTGACAAGACTGAGCCTTTGACTGAAATTCCAGGAACTTCTGCATCTGAGCTTCAAAAGATCCCTTGGCCTGAAGTTTGTGCTGAATAAGAGATTCATCAGCTTGAGCAATGTTCTTTAGAAGCTGAGCTCGATTGGCTTCATCAAGAATTTGCTTGACTTGATCAGGGGACATGTTCCATTCAGCGGCAAGGTTTGAAATACTGACAATGGACTTGGGTTTCTTCACAGTCAAAGAAGTATCAGTTTGAGAATGATCCAAGTCAGTATCTGCTACCTTACGTTTTCGAGACAGTGGATGAGATTCTTCACTGGCAACGTCCGAATCCTCTCCTTGGACCGGAAAGATGGGATCAGCAATAGGATTGGCTAATATTGGATGAGATTCTTCAAGGTCATCTGAACTTTCTTGCTGAACTGGAATAAGAGGATCAATGAAGTTCATATCAAGAATTTGACATTCATCATCAGGTTCATCATGCTCTTCATCATCTTCATCATGCTCAGTATCTTCAAATACTTTTTCAGTAGCAGTTGGACTGTTATGTCCCGCAGAATCAGACTCAGGAATGGGCTTGGGAGATTCAGGATGAATGATAGTGTTGTCAACAGGTTCTGTGTCTTTCTCATGATTGTTTGGTTCACTATCAGCATGATCATCAGCATCAGCATCATCATCAGTATCTCCCCCTTTTTGAGCATCATCAGATTTGGGACTAGAGGGAGGAGTAAGTAAGAGAACCTCCTTGATTTGTTGAACATCAGCCTCAATACGAAGTAAACGCTGACTCATGTCCCGAGTCAGTGTCATCAGTTCAGAAAATGCTGAAGCGGGAATTTGAACAATCGAGGTAACTGGGGCAACCGGAGAGCTAGGTTGTATCCTTGGAGAAGAGTGGTGAGCTGCTGGTGACGGATGCTCGTTCTGTGAGGGATGCTCCCCCTATGAGGGATGCTCCCCCTGAGATGGTTGCTCCCCCTGAGATGGTTGCTCCCCCTGATTCATGGAATCCTTTGGTGCTGAGGAAGCTTTGTCAGTATCCGAGATGATGTGATGAGAAAGTTGAGGGGAGAAATGACCACCATCATGATGTTCAACCTCTTGATCAGCATGATCCATAAGATTACCATCAGCACCTCCTTCATCAGTGTCAGTGGTGAGAGAAGGCACAGTATATGGATTTGCAATCCATTCTCTCATCCTATCGGAGATTCCAATGTCAGTATCCAAAGGGTCATCCTGATACATATGAACGGACATTCGAGGGCATTGGATTGGATTCCCAGAGTGAGAAAAGTAGTCAGCAGCGAAGAATTTGTCGAACACCAGGGCAATCTAGCGTGGAAACGGAACATGATCAGCGCGCACATTTGCACGAAGAAGCTGAATAAGCTGATCAAAGAATAGAGCCCATAATCCAGGCTTTTGTTGAGAAGAAGGGAGCAGACGACTTGTTGCTCATAATTGCTCAACTGATCACCACTACGAGACTTGTGACCCACACACTTGCATAGAGCACCAGTGAAAAATTTCCAACCTGGGGTCATGCACTGACGCAAAATAAGAGCTGATCGAGTACCAGCCTTTGAGTGATCATAACCCAGTTGATCAAACATACGTTTACACCTTTCAATAGTCGGAGGTTCAGAGAAAGGTTCGAAAATTGGTAACCTTAAGGCAGCACTGAGAAGTTCTGCGGTGATGAAGACAGAGTGTCTTCCATGGCCAATGGTCCCGGTGATGGCACTATTGTCTTCATTGACAGTTGCAGTGTAGTAGAACTCACATACTTGTTCGAGGAAGAACTCGGACGGAACATCACTGATTGCATATCGTAGGCGGCAAGAAGCTAAGAAATTGACAAAATCATCGAGTCCAAGACCTCGATGAACCTCTGGAATATCAGGGTTGAAGATGACATTTGTTGCCTTGATGTGAATTGGAAGTGGAGGAGAGTTTGGGGCAGGAATGACCCTTCGAGAAGTTGAGGAGTATGTGAACAGAGATGCCGCCATTGGAGGGTATTTTAGAATTCTAGGGTTTTGAGAGAAGTTCAAAATTGTGGAAGGAAAAGTTAAACCAAGGGAGAGAGAGGTTTAAATATGGAATGAAAAAGGGTTTTAAAAAGGTAATGATTATCTTCATTAAATAGGTGATGATTATCTTCATTAAGAATAACGGCGCATCATAACAACCTGTCAGAGCAGAAAATAGCCGTTGGATAAAAGAGCCGTTGACTGAAGGTGAAACGTCAATCAGTGTTTGCGGAAGCGCTGAGATCAGTGTTACAGAAGTTACATGATGAAAAATATTTCTTCGTCAATTCAAGGTACAGCTTGCTTAATCGGGGCTAGCAAGTAGATTGGTGCGTGTGATAGATACTAGTTACATTATCTAACCATCGGCACAGAGTGTTGTGACTTTATCAGTGAGTGGTATATCTTACTGAATCATTAGACACTAAATAAGAGGAGGATAAAGAAGGGATTATTGCGTGTGATAAACCTTGGTGTTTTGGTCTAACCATCGGCAAAGATTTTTAGACTCTCATCAGCGTGTGTTTTGGCACACCAAATCACAGAGTCAGTGTGAGATTGGTAAGAAGGGGTAGTTGCGTGTGATAGATCTTGGTGTTTTGATATAACCATCGGCAAAGATTTTTAGACTCTCATCAGTGTGTGTTTTGGCACACTGAATCACAGAGTCAGTGTAAGATTGGTAAGAAGGGGTAGTTGCGTGTGATAGATCTTGGTGTTTTGATCTAACCATCGGCAAGGAGTTTCAAGTTGTTATCAGTGTATGGTTTAATACAGTGAATCATTCAACTTTTATTTAGAAGACTTGAAGAAGAGATAAAGATAAGAAATCAAACCAAAGTGCTCAGTAGCAAATATCATCAGTATGTCATCATCAGCACAATGTACATCAGCTTATAAGTCAATATCAAACATTAGCACAATTAAACAGCAAAATTAATTACAAGGAAATCATTCCCAGTTCTCCAATAATGTAAGCAGTTGATTGAGAATCCAGTGCCTTTGTGAAGATATCAGCAAGTTGCTCCGAAGTCTTGACATGTTCAAGAACAACTTTTCCCTTTTCAACATTATCTCTGATGATGTCTGATTTCGATATGCTTTGTCTTCGAGTGCTGAACAGGGTTTTGTGTGATCTGAATGGCACTGGTGTTGTCACAATATCTGGGAGTCTTTGAAAACTTGATCCCATAGTCGAGAAGCTGATTTTGAATCCATAAGAGCTGAGCACAACATCTCCCAGCGGCAACATACTCAGCTTCTGCAGTTGAGATGGCTACTGATGTTTGCTTCTTGCTAGACCAGCTGATGAGACGATTGCCAAGGAAGTGACATCCACCAGATGTACTCTTTTTGTCTAAATTGCATCCTGCATAATCTGAGTCAGTGTATCCATAAAGTTCAAATGCAGAGTCGCGAGGATACCACAGTGCAAGATTTTGAGTTCTTTTCAAGTATCGAAAAATACGTTTGACAGCCATGAGGTGAGATTCTTTGGGATTAGCTTGGAATCGAGCACAGAGAATGGTTCCAAACATGATATCAGGACGACTTGCTGTGAGATATAAGAGAGATCTAATCATTCCTCGATACAGAGAGTGATTGACATCAGTTCCAGTTGGATCAGCGTGTATTTTATCAGTCTTAGACACTGGGGTAGAGGCTGGTTTACAGTCACTGAGAGAATACTTAACAAGCAGGTCAGAAATATATTTACTTTGGCAAATGGAAATACTTGTCTTTTGTTGCTGAACTTCAAGACCTAAGAAAAAAGTCATCTTCCCCATCATGCTCATTTCGAACCTTTGAGACATGATCTCTGCAAATTCCTTGCTCAGTGTCTCATTTGGGGAGCCAAAAATGATGTCATCGACATAAATTTGAACAAGAACCATATTTGAGCCTTTGTTTTTGATGAAGAGAGTATTGTCGATTGCTCCTCGTCTGTATCCATTTTCAAGTAGATACGATGTCAGCGTCTCATACCAAGCTCTGGGAGCTTGCTTCAGTCCATAAACAGCTTTGTCTAACCGGTACACGTAATCAGGATGATCTTTGTCCACAAAACCTGGGGGCTGATTTAGGAATACTTCTTCTTCTAACACACCATAAAGGAATGCTATTTTCACATCCATCTGATAGACAATGAAATTCATGTAGGATGCGTATGCGAGAAACAGTCTGATTGCATCAACACGAGCAACTGGAGCAAAAGTTTCCCCATAGTCGATGGATTCAATTTGAGTAAACCCTTGAGCTACAAGCCTTGCCTTGTTGCGAGTGATGATTCAATCTTTATCAACCTTGTTACGATAGACCCAGCGAGTTCCAGTGATAGTCTTCCCGGATGGTCTTAGGACAAGAGTCCAAACTTTGTGCCTTTCAAACTCATTCAGTTCTTCTTGCATGGCTTTGATCCAATCAGCATCTTGAAGAGCTGTGTGTACTTTGTCAGGTAAGATCATTGAAACAAAGTTAACATACATGCAAAAGTTATTAAGTACACTAGATTGGGTTCGGACACCATCATGTATATTCCCTATAATTCGATCAACGGGATGATCTCGATGTTCAATGACTGATGCTAATTCCGGAGAGATTGACACTGACACATTATCAGTTTCAGGAGAGTTTTCAGCTTCAGGGGTTTCATCAGCACCTAATGAATTATCTGCTAATGGGGCTTCAGTATCTTGATTCAAGGAACATGGAACTGGAATGATGGAATCAGACAAATCAGTCTTATCTCCAGCAGAAGGTGCTTCGTCGAATGGACAAGAGAGAAGTTCTTGAAAAATAAAAGGAGAATGAGTGACTTTTTCATCAGTGTATGATTCCTCATCAAACTTCACATGAATGGATTCTTCAACACATTGCCTGTTCACATGAAAAACACGAAAAGCCTTTGAAATAGATGAGTACCCAACAAAAATACCTTTATCGGCCTTAGGTTCAAACTTGGATCTTGGGTCACGCTGATTTAGAATATAACAAATGCATCCGAACACATGAAAAAAGGATACATCTGGCTTTCGATCTTTCAGCATTTCATATGGAGTCTTCTTGTGAATCCTGTGAATTAGAGATCGATTCTGAGTAAAACACGCTGTATTGACAGCTTCAGCCCAAAATGACATAGGAAGACCAGCATGAATCATCAAGGTACTTCCTGCCTCAATCAGTGTTCTATTTCTTCGTTCAGCAACTCCATTTTGCTGAGGAGTACGAGGAGCTGAGAAGTTTTGTCCAATTCCTTTATGATCACAAAATTCTTCAAGAGTTGAGTTTCGAAACTCAGTACCATGATCACTTCTTAGTTGCTTAACTTTAAGACCTGTCAGTGTCTCATTTTTACGAATCAGTGAGATAATTTCGTGTGCAGCATGACTTTTCTTCTTCAAGAAAACTACCCAAGTAAATCGAGTGAACTCATCAACGACCACTAGAGTATACTTATTTCCACCTAGTGAACGAACAGGAATAGGTCCAAACAAGTCCATGTGGAGTAGATGAAGAGGGACAGATATACTGGAACATGACTTGGGTTTGAAAGAGGACTTGGTTTGTTTTCCCTTTTCACAAGCTGAGCACATTTTATCTTTCACAACGATGAATTTTGGGAGCCCTCTAACTAGATCTTGATTGGATATCTTGGATAGATTCTTGAAGTTCAGATGAGAAAACCTTTTGTGCCAAATCCAGCTAAGATTCGTCTGAGACTTTGTAAAGAAGCATTGCATCAGTGCCTTGTCACTTGAGAACATGTCAAGAACATATATATCATCTTTTTTACTTGCTGAAAGTACGATGTTCTTGTCAGTGTTTACAACTCTTCCTTCCTTCTTTGTAAAGTGAACTTCATAGTCAGCATCACACAATTGACTGATAGAAATAAGGTTGTGTTTGAGACCCTTTACATATGAAACGTTTTGAAAAATCACGTTGTTGCACTTGATGTTTCCATATCCCTTAGTGAATCCCTTTCCATTGTCTCCATAAGTAACTGCAGGACCAGTTTTCTTGACATAATCTTCCAGAAGAGACTTTGATCCTGTCATATGTCTTGAGCAACCACTATCTAAGTACCAAAGATGCTCCTGACCCTGCAGTGCTGAGAAACTAGTTAGAACACACTGACCCATTCGAAGATGGGTCATTCACAAAGTTATTTGACAATAGATTATAACACTCCTTAGGAAGACAGTTTAAACAATTTGACTTAAGAGTCCATTTATCTTTTCTAACTTTAATATTTTCAGCTCTTGAGGATGATTTATCAAAAGAACATTCACTGATCTTGTGAGAGGAATCACCACATCTGTAACAAACTCTGGTACCAAAGTTCTTCTTGGTGAGCAAATTTTTTGATTTAACACATTTTGACATGTAAGATTCACCAAGAGAGCTTTGAGTCCTTTTGTTTGTCATTGAGTCACGACTGAATTCAGTGTCAGAAGGAGTTTGATCAGTTTTAGATGATGAACTATCAGTATCTGATTCTGACTCATTCACAGATGGATTGCAATCAGGGAAATGCTTGAGTTGTTCATGAACAGCATGAAACACTCCATTTGAGATAGGAAAAGCAATAATATTCTCAGTTAGAGGGGTTGGTCTAACAAGATGTGACGGATAAGAGGTAGGATCAATTCCGGTAATTTCAACATTGCACTCAGTAATACCATCAGAATTAGTAATACAGTATTCATCAATTAAACTTTGATTAATAAAAGAGTTACTGACAAACTTATTTTTGAAATTGTTTTTCATCTCATTCATGGAATAGACCTCAAAGTCCTTTTCTTGTGATTTAAAAACTTTTTCAGCTTCAGCAAAATTACCCCCAAGAATTTTCTCACAAGAATGTGGAATTTGAGCTGAAATAATATAATTAGCATTCTTATGAGATTTTGCCCAAGTGTGAAGCACAGTTTGTTCTTTGATCAAAAGATTTTTAATACTGTCAATTTCAGTAGACAAAGATAAATTTGACAAACTAGTAATTCTAAGATTTTCCTGAGTGGACTCAATAATTCTATTTTTCATGGATATATCAGTTTCAAGAAGATTAATTTGATTTTGCAAATTTCTTATGGTTTGATTCTTCATAGAATTAATGACACCCAAATACTCAAACATTTTGATTTTTTCATTCATTGAATAGGAAACAAAGTTTTTAACCTGGTACATTGAAGAAGAGTCAATGTTGTGCTTCCTAGAATTTTCAACAGCATCAGACATATCAGTGTCAAAAGTACTTTTGTCTTTATCAGAAATAGTCGGGTCCTCTATTTTGACCATTAGACACTTGACTTCATCATCTGATGACTCTTCATCAGTTTTCCATTTTTCTTCTTCAGCTACAAGCACTTTATGTTCCAAGTTTTTAGCCTTCAGCTTCTCAATCAGCTTGTTGTACTTCTGCTTCCAGTATTCATCTGAGCCTTGTTTCTTTTGTTTACATTCCTTTGCAAAATGATCAGTGCTCCCACAGTTAAAGCACTGAGCCTTCTCTTTCTTATCAGCACCATGCCTTTTATCAGCTCCTGACCCTTTTGAGAACTTTCCACCCATCTTCTTTTGAAACTTTGAGAAGTTTCGACCTGATTTTTCAAAGGTCTTTACAATAAAAGCTGCACTAGCCACAACTTTTTCAAGATCATCAGTGTCAGTTTTAGATGAATCAGTGTCTGAATTACTTTCAGTGTCTGAATCTGACACCAGCTTTTTGTTGGAGAACAAGGCTACAGAAGATTCACGTTGAGAATCTTTCATCAGTTCCTTTCTTTGAAGCTTGGATTCTTCATAGTATTGAAGATTTCCATAGAAACTTTGTAAGTCCATAGAGTTGATCTTCTCACTGTTTTTCAGCACATCAACATGATTCTCCCAGCCTGCACCCAGAGAATCCAAAAACTTTTGCACTAGAACAGTTCAATGCTTCAACTGATCTAGTCTCCGAAGATCATTAACAAGAGTATTGAATCTGTTAAAGGTTTGAGTCAAGGTTTCACCTTTCTTAGCAAAAAAATGTTCATACCTTCGGTTAACATCATTTATTTGAGTAGCCTTGACTTCTTCAGTTCCTTCAAAAGATACAGTCAGAGTATCTATCATCTTTTTTGCTGAGATGCAATTTTGAACCAGCCCAAAGATGTTGTATGGCAGAGAGTAGTTGATTGCGGCACGAGCACGAACATCTAGACCATGTTTTCTCTTGTCATCTGCCGTCCAGTTTTCTTTGGGAGTTTTCTTCATAGTACCATCAGGAACATTATTTTTAAGGGGCTGATACATCGGAACATAAGGACCATTCTCAACGATGTCCAGCATGTCTTCATCAACAGACTCTAAGGCATATAGAGCCTTTATTTTCCACATAGCAAAATTCGTTTCATCAAAAGGAGGGATTTTAGCAGAAGGATGATTTGATGAGTTTGATGAAGAAGAAGATGAAGCCATTTGTTTGATAAAAGAAACCTGCTCTGATACCAATTGAAGAGGCCTTTAGATCAATCAATATATCAAACAATGACGATAAATAAGAACAAGAGCAATTCACGAAGAAAAACTTTCACTAAGAAAGATAATCTCACAAAGAGATTATCGTGTGCACAAAGCAGAGATTATGGTTTGTGAAAAACGTAACTATTCACAAACCTGTACAAGATAATATATACTGCTATTCTAGACAATCCCTACAATTCAGGGATACGCTAGCTAATTAATCAAGATAACTAAGGAAACACGATAACTACAAGATTTGTTACAAAACTAAACTAATACACACTGAGCAGTTACACGCTGATGCTGATACTGAGATATGTGCTGACGCTGAGTCTGTTTTAAACATTATCATATTTCAAGGTTTAACCTTACATAAGGTAATAACTAACTTCCAAAAAGTATTGGTTCATAGCTAATCCTACGTGGCGTAAAAGACCATTTTGCCCATCTAAGACTAAATCCCAATGAAGTTGACCAAAAGTCAAATCGGTGAAAAAGTCAACAGTCAACCCTCAGTTGACCTATGCTCAGCATGGCATACTGCTCTACGTTCAGCGTAGTGGGCCTTCCTACACTCAGCGTACACGATGCTACGCTTAGCATAGCCTCAGAAGTCTAAAAACTCTATTAAGCTCTTAATACAAAAAGCTGATCCATCAAACTTTCAAATATGGACCTTTGTAATGTCTTAATGGATAAATTTTCCAACTTTACCCATTAAGACACTCTCATCAAGCAAGATCTAAACTCTAAGCACTAAAATGAAAAAAAATGCTAACACAACTTGCATGGCTTAAAGAACAAGCACCAAAGCATAACTTACCAAGTCCAACAAGTCCCAAGAGTGTTCCATATAGCTCAAAAGTTGTGGGAGTTATCTCAACTCCCAAAATACTAACTCAAGGAACCCAAAAGGGAAAAATATAATAAATAAAAAGATCTATGAAACCGATGAGCAATTTAGAAGCTTTTTACTCATAATGGTCCAAGAATGAAGCAACCTTGTTGGATCTATACATGAACCCTTCTTCTATGCACTTTACAAACACATTGACCTTCAAGAATCAACCATCAAATGGGGAAGATAAGCTCACAAAAGATGCCAAGGATCAAAACACGCGAGTGGAATCTAGGGTTTCTCAAGGAATGATATGAGGTGATTGAGGCTAGTCATGGGAATGATACCAAGAAGTTAGAGCCCTTAAATATGGCTCAAAACCTTAGGGTTAGGGTTTTGGTCTACAGCGGCTACAATCAACGTAGCAGAACCTACGCTCAACGTAGGTCATTAAATTTGTGTCCTGTATTCATCACCTACACTCGGGTAAATTTCCCAATTTCCATTTTAACTTCAATCAGTCATAACTTCATTGTTTGAACTCCATTTTCGTCAATCTTTATAAGCACGAAAAGGTATTAACGATTCCCACATATCTATCTAGTTACTTTTGACTAAAAACATATCAATCTAAAATCCTTAGTTCATGCAAGAAGCTTGAAATATCACATTTCTAATTTTACCCTTTTACTTCAAGGCACAAATAGAGGGCTTTAGTAACTTAATCCAAAATTATCAACATCCAAAAGGCTCTAGACTCTATTCCTTTGAAGCCCAGGACCTTACTCGATCAAATTCCGACCCAATGTCCTGAAATTAGAACATCACGGAAACTTGATGTTATAGGAAGTATCGGAAAAACAAGAACTGGACATGTATTTTCAAGTGGTTCGATTCTTGGTTATGCAAAATGGATGTCCTGAAATTTGAAAACCATGACAACTAGGTGTTATAGGAAGAACCCGAAAAACAAGAATTAGACCTATATTTTCAAGCGGCTTGGTTCTTGGTTATGCAAAATAATAATTTTCGATCCTAGTTTTAAGATCGGTTTGGTCCTCTAAATACTATTCAAAAACCTGAACCGGAACCGAATCGAGAATTTAAAAAGACATCATCCATGCAGTTGATTGTATGCTTTCAAATTATTTTATTATTATGTCCCGCTTTTTAAAATAAGCATAAATCACTCATATGAAGTTGGAGTTACTTGATTTTGTTCCAGCATATGATTTGTTGTTTGTCCTCGATTTTAGACTAAAAAGACATATTTTGATTGAATATTGAAACAATTACAAGTCTCAAAAGATAAATATCAATGCTCTGTTTTTTTCTATTTCAACATTTTTTATTTTTTATTTTTGTCCTATTTTTAAAATACACATAACTCACTCGTATTAAGTCGGAATTACTTAATTTTTTTCAAACATGTAATTTGGTGTTTGTAATTCATTGTAGAATGTAAAAAAGACATATTTTTGATAAATATTGAATCATATAAACACCCCAGAAGACAACCTATATTTGTTGCGTTTTTTTTTCTCTGTTTCAACATTTTTATTCTTGGTTCCATTTTAAAAGTGTGTTGTTATTCATGGTTCCATTTTGAAAATGCATTACTATTTTGGTTCCATTTTGAAAGTAAATTGCTATTCTTGATTCTATTTTGAAAGTGCATTGATATTATTACTTCCATTTTGAAAGTCTATTGATATTCATGGTGCTAAATTGGTTCCATTTTGAAAGTTCATTTGAAACATCCCATAAACACAGTCTGAAAATTTCGTTTTAAATCGGTAATAAAACCATATTCATCAAACGTCATATAAGAATCATAAACTACATATCTCAAAATATCATAACAACTGTCAAATATATCAGAGTATAAACACCCCAGGCTGAACAAATGGTGTGTGCACTGCAATCTTCCCGAGCTCCTCTTTTGAAAACTGAGTACCTGAAACCAAAACTAAAACTGTAAGCACAAAGCTTAGTGAGCTCCCCCAAACTACCAAATACCATACAATAACATATAAAGCACATACTGGGCCTTGCCCACTGCATCAGACCGAAGTCCGAAAACTGCATCGGACCAAAGTCCGGAACTGACTGGGACCTTGTCCCCTGCATCGGACCGAAGTCCGGAACTGACTGGGACCTTGTCCCCTGCATCAGACCGAAGTTCGAAACTAACTGCATCGGACCGAATTCCGGAAACTGCATCGGACCGAAGTCCGGAACTAACCAGGGCCTTGCCCTCTGCATCGAACCGAAGTCCGGAACTGACTGAACATAGCATCTCGTAACATATCAACTATCATGAATACATATACTGCATACTGCATCGGAACAGAGTCCGGGACACATAACACAAAACATGCTTGAATCACAAAGACATCAAGCACTCTAACTACTGCATCGGACCGAGGTTCGGAACTAACTGAACGTAGCATAACATAATCATAACATATAATATAAACACATATACCGCATACTGCATCGGACCATAGTCTGGAACACATAACTCATACCATGTCTGTATCACAAAGACACCAAGCATACTGAACTACTGCATCGGACTGTAGTCCGAAACTACTGCTAACTAAAGGGGTCGGCATTGTAGCCGTAGACTCGTTCCTACTGGAAGGAAACTCACCTCACACTGCTGAAGTCCCGTAGACACAACCCCACACTGCTGAAGTTCCGCAGAATCAACCCCAGCTGCTAGATGACAGATTCCCAAACTGTCAACACCAAAATAACATCCAATTAATAATTGGGTTCTAACACATAACTATAAATACATAACTGTCAACATCCAAAAGGCTCTAGACTCTATTTCTTTGAAGCCCAAGACCTTACTCGATCAAATTCCGACCCAATGTCCTGAAATTAGAACATCACGGAAACTTGATGTTATAGGAAGTATCGGAAAAACAAGAACTGGACATGTATTTTCAAGTGGTTCGATTCTTGGTTATGCAAAATGGATGTCCCGAAATTAGAAAACCATGAGAACTAGGTGTTATAGGAAGAACCCGAAAAACAAGAATTAGACCTATATTTTCAAGCGGCTTGGTTCTTGGTTATGCAAAATAATAATTTTCGATCCTAGTTTTAAGATCGGTTTGGTCCTCTAAATACTATTCAAAAACCTGAACTGGAACCGAATCGAGAATTTAAAAAGACATCATCCATGCAGTTGATTGTATGCTTTCAAATTATTTTATTATTATGTCCCGCTTTTTAAAATAAGCATAAATCACTCATATGAAGTTGGAGTTACTTGATTTTGTTCCAGCATATGATTTGTTGTTTGTCCTCGATTTTAGACTAAAAAGACATATTTTGATTGGATATTGAAACAATTACAAGTCTCAAAAGATAAATATCAATGCTCTGTTTTTTTCTATTTCAACATTTTTTATTTTTTATTTTTGTCCTATTTTTAAAATACACATAACTCACTCGTATTAAGTCGGAATTACTTAATTTTTTTCAAACATGTAATTTGGTGTTTGTAATTCATTGTAGAATGTAAAAAAGACATATTTTTGTTAAATATTGAATCATATAAACACCCCAGAAGACAACCTATATTTGTTGCGTTTTTTTTTTCTATGTTTCAACATTTTTATTCTTGGTTCCATTTTAAAAGTGTGTTGTTATTCATGGTTCCATTTTGAAAATGCATTACTATTTTGGTTCCATTTTGAAAGTAAATTTCTATTCTTGATTCTATTTTGAAAGTGTATTGATATTATTACTTCCATTTTGAAAGTCTATTGATATTCATGGTGCTAAATTGGTTCCATTTTGAAAGTTCATTTGAAACATCCCATAAACACAGTCTGAAAATTTCGTTTTAAATCGGTAATAAAACCATATTCATCAAACGTCATATAAGAATCATAAACTACATATCTCAAAATATCATAACAACTGTCAGATATATCAGAGTATAAACACCCCAGGCTGAACAAATGGTGTGTGCACTGCAATCTTCCCGAGCTCCTCTTTTGAAAACTGAGTACCTGAAACCAAAACTAAAACTGTAAACACAAAGCTTAGTGAGCTCCCCCAAACTACCAAATACCATACAATAACATATAAAGCACATACTGGGCCTTGCCCACTGCATCAGACCGAAGTCCGAAAACTGCATCGGACCGAAGTCCGGAACTGACTGGGACCTTGTCCCCTGCATCGGACCGAAGTCCGGAACTGACTGGGACCTTGTCCCCTGCATCAGACCGAAGTTCGAAACTAACTGCATCGGACCGAATTCCGGAAACTGCATCGGACCGAAGTCCGAAACTAACCAGGGCCTTGCCCTCTGCATCGAACCGAAGTCCGGAACTGACTGAACATAGCATCTCGTAACATATCAACTATCATGAATACATATACTGCATACTGCATCGGAACAGAGTCCGGGACACATAACACAAAACATGATTGAATCACAAAGACATCAAGCACTCTAACTACTGCATCGGACCGAGGTTCGGAACTAACTGAACGTAGCATAACATAATCATAACATATAATATAAACACATATACCGCATACTGCATCGGACCATAGTCTGGAACACATAACTCATACCATGTCTGTATCACAAAGACACCAAGCATACTGAACTACTGCATCGGACTGTAGTCCGAAACTACTGCTAACTAAAGGGGCCGACATTGTATCCGTAGACCCGTTCCTACTGGAAGGAAACTCACCTCACACTGCTGAAGTCCCGTAGACACAACCCCACACTGCTGAAGTTCCACAGAATCAACCCCAGCTGCTAGATGACAGATTCCCAAACTGTCAACACCAAAATAACACCCAATTAATAATTGGGTTCTAACACATAACTATAAATACATACTTTGGATAATTACTACATTACCCCTAGCTTGGCTTACCCAAGCCCAAGGCCCAATCCATAAGCCCAAAGTCAACTAGGGATCAAAGCCCAACATATGGCCTAACTTTCCAAATTGGGCCCAATCCTTCATATGGGCCTTACCCCAAAGCCCAACTAATTACTCTAGTCCATTTGATTATTCTTGGATGGCCCAATACAAAGCCCAAGTGAAATTAGGGTTTCTCATAAAATAATAATTAGGGTTAAGTGTTTCTCACTTAACCCATTAAAGGCTTAACCCACTAAGGACTTAATCCATTAAGTCCATTATTGCTTAGATTAATTTTTGTCAATGATTATTATTTAATATTTCACTTATTAAATAATTCCTGTGTGTGTGTCCTGATAATTTCTCAAATATTAGTATTTGCTCAATTAGCCCATTAAGGACTTAGTCCATTAAGTCCTTTATTCTACTAGATAAATGGCATGAAATAGTTTGGGTTTGATTCACAATCCAATCCCAATGGCCCAAAAGTGGGTCCAAATAAGTCCAAGGCCCAAATACTCATAATTAGGGGTTTCCACCCAAACATGGCCCAATAGGCCCAAAACCAAATCTCTAAGCCCATTAGGGTTTGCTAGCGGGGCACCACCCATTACCACCTCAGGTAGTGGTGGTTGATGGCGGCTCGCCGCGGCGGCCACCACCTTACGGTGGTGGTTACTATTATTTTATTATTCATGCTAATTACAATTACAAGGTTTTTATCCAAAAATAAGCACACACACACATAAACAGCATAAACACACACACAGCCACCTTGTGGTGGTCGGTGGTGGGAGATGCTGGCAGAAAACGATTTCAGGGCATCAACCACCATGGTCGGCGGCCATGGTGGGTTTTTCTCTCAATCTTCGGCTAAGCTTACACATACACACACGAAACATAATTAGCAGCAACATCATGCTAACTTGAACAAACCCCCACCTAGAGATGTGCAACGGGAGGAGGTCGGCAACGGAAAGAAACAGCCGCTGGGGTGGCAGTGGCGTGAGATGACGGACAATAGAGGCAGATACGGCAGCAGCAACGACGGCTTCCGATGACAACAGCCACGTTCAGCTCTTCTGGTCTCTCCCAAGGGTCCCATCACCCTATCTCGATAAACCTTGTTCATGCCGGCAGTAGATCAATGGCGGCGTTAATGCAACAGAACAGCTGCAACAGTAGCAGTTGGCGGCGGCGCTGGACAGCCCTAGCAACATCGGCAGTGTGGCTAAGGTGAGACAGAAGAAGAAGAGTGAGTGGCGAGCAGTCTTACCGAGGGCCTCATAATCGCAGATAACTTGCACGGGGACGCACACGGTGGGTTTTTCCCCGGTCTTCAGCGGTCCTTTGATGCCCACGACGACTCTGGCAGTCGCATATTGGCGGAACTCCGGCAAGCAGCTTCACCTGGTAGGAACAGCAAGAAGAGGGGAAGCGGCAGCTGGCAACTCACTCATGGCGGCTGGAAATGGTTTCTTAGGTTAGGGTTGAAGATGCGATGTGGGGGGGGGGGGAGGGATACGGGTATATCCCGTGTCCATTCAAACTTCCGTTCCTTTATCCAAGATTAGTCCCTCCCCACCAAATTCATTTCCAAATAAATCCGAAACTTACCTATTAGCCCCCATTAATTCAAAATCTTTACAATTTAAATCCTAATAATTACCAAGCATACCCTTACTTCTAAAATTCTTCTCAAATAAACTCTGTAATTTACTAAACAACCCCCAACTATCAAAATTCTTCACACATTAGTCTGGGACTCACATATTAATTTATTTAAATAAACGGGGCGTTACATCATTATTGTTGCAAATCAGAAAAACTGATTTTGTTCTAAAAATAACCAAAAAATCAGTACCATTACCAACACCGAAAGTCTGGTTCTCAGCTCATATAGTATGACAAATCCGATTCTAGTTCCAAACCGGTTCGGTTCCTGTCTGATTTTAAAACTCATCCCAATAACCAACTCCTTTAAGTTCTAATTCTAACTCAACTTTACTTTCAATTTGTTACAATAGGTTGACACTATCAATCTCCATTAGTAAACATGTGTACACTAATTTTAAACTCTTCTACCAGCAACATTGCAATAAATTTCATAATACGATTTGATTGTTTCCAAATAATATTTGTTACCAAAATTCGATTTAGTATTTTTATTTCTCATTTCTAAAATTAATATGTTATTATTTATATATGTTTGTTGGATTTGTTTGTGGCTGGCACCGATACGACTTCAAACTCGTTAGAATGGGCAATGACAGAAATACTATGTAATCCATACACCTTGACCAGAGCCCAAAAGGAGCTCAAAGACGTTATTGGTAAAGGGAAGATGGTAGAAGAATCTGAAATATTAAGGTTGCCTTACTTAGCATGCATCTTGAAAGAAACCCTACGGATTCATCCACCAATCGCCTTCTTAATCCCACGAAAAAAATCATACTGAGATCAAACTCAACGACTACATTATACCAAAAGGTATCCAAGTGCTAGTCAATTCATGGGTTATAGGACGAGACTCAACCTTTTGGGAGGACTCAATGAAATTCAAGCCAGAAAGGTTTTTGACTTCAAGTCTTGATGTTCGGGGTCGTGATTTTGAACTAGTTCCCTTTGGTGCTGGACGGAGAATTTGTCCTTGTTTACCACTTGCAAATCGTGTGCTTCCCGTGATGTTGGGATCATTACTCAATAATTTTAATTGGAAGCTTGATGGTGGACTTGGACATAACGAATTGGAAATGAATGAGAAATATGGGATCACCCTGCAAAAGGCAAACCCTCTTTGTGTATTTTCGGTTCCTATAAATTAATTTCTATGTATTTATATCTTTTACTTTTATTTTAATGTTTTTATCAGCCATCATAGTCATTCTCATATCAAGTAAATAAGGATTGTAACGTAATTACATTTTAATTTCTTCTAGATTATATGTTATGCATGTATAGCTATGTAGTATAAATTTGATGACAAATGGCACATACCATTGTGTGCTTCTTTTAAGCAATAAATATTGGATAGAAAATCATGAAAAATAACACTTAGTTGGATGAAATTTAAAGATAAAATAACATCATATAATGAAATATGCCAAGTGGTGAGATGAATTACTTTTTTCACATTTAATTTTACTTGATAAGTGTAACATCAGTGAAATAAAATAAAAAGCTTTGACATTTTTCTGATTGAATAGTTGTTTATCCCACCATTACTATGGTAATTTTGAACATGTGTTAGGCCGGTGGGTCTACAAGCCGTACAACATAATGGAAGGTGGTGTCACCATAGCAGTACCACGACAACCAATGTGCGATGGTGCCATGGACCACCCTTATTTTTCTCCCCCACCCTAACCTCAACAAATTCTTAATCAACATATTACACTATGACACTTGTTAGCCCAATTGTATTCCATAAATTTTCCCTCCCCCTGAATACATTCGGGAAACCAATCCTTGACCAAGCCGGAAATCAGGTTTGTTCGGGAAATGCAACCCAAATCCTAATCTCATACCATTTGACCCCAAAGGAAGTGGAAATGGAAAAACACGATTAAAAAATGAGCCCCTCAACAATGGACACCAGAAGAAGAGAAAGTATTAGCAGAATCATGGTTCGACATTTTCGAGAATCTCATGAATAAAAATGTGCAACCGAATGATGATTTTTGACTACGCATTACCGAGCGGTTTCTCAACAAAATAAGTCATGTCGAGTACCATACAATGCACTAATGTACGACCTAGTTTCTTGAAATGAACAAGACGGTTACAAAGTTCAACGAGACGTACAAAAACTTGATGAGTCAACGAAAAAGCGGGGAAAGAGATATAAACGTTTTCGAAACGGTGCTTAAAATATTTAAAATCAACAATAAAGAAGGTCATTCAAAATTTGACATGGCTCCTTGTCACTACCCAATGGCGGAGTCTTTGCAAGTTCCTTAGCACCAACATTTTCTCCGGTAACTCCCTTGATGTTAACCTGTAAGATAATAGGGATAAAATAGCCTTGGAAATTCTGAGAATTGTGATTTCACTATCAAATCAAAGTATTAGGTGGTACTCCCTAATCTTTGATTGGATAAGACTCAGAAGAGAAAAGAACAGAGAATGAGTATATGAATTTCCGTAAGTACCAGAAAAAACTGACCAAAATCGGTTAAATACATTCTTTGTCTGAAAAGTGTCAAAACTGTCATAAAACAGTTTGGCAACAGTCAACAAACTGTCATAAATCCGGGTTTTCTATAAGAATTAATACCAAGTCAAAAATGGGTCAAATATTCTAAATTTGAATTTCTGATGCATTTTCGCGCTGACCTGGCAGCTCGATCCCAGCTAGGGACTCTGCCCCTTAGACCCCGCTCCCAGGGGCGCTGCCCCGGACCCCCGTTCGTTCAGGGGCTTCGCCCCTAAATGACAGTCTACTTTTAATCTTAAATAAATTTAAACAAGTGTGCACTCCACACCTTCCTTACTTGTTTAATATTTATCAAGATCACTTTTGGTCAACAAAAGTAATCCCATTACACTTAAATCACATTAGTGAAACAAATCACCAACATAACCAACAATGACGGAACCAGAAAGTACAAGAACTCATGGCATACTGCCGAAAAGCTAGCCACTCCGGAGATTTAGTCAACATCAACCGAGATGCTTTCAGAATCACCCTGAATCTTCTATATAACATGTTTTTCTCCAAGGATTTAACCGATCCCTATGTGGATTCCGTTAAAGAGTTTAAGGAGCTGGTTTCAACTTTATGTTTATTTATATATCTTTATTGTATATAAGAAACTTTCAACTATATGCTTAAGTACATTATGTTTAATTGGTTTTTAACACATATCTAAAACTATTATTGGGTTTTCCCGAATAACACGACACTTTCTAATCATTTTCATATCCACTACAAGGTTTTTTTTTATTATTTTTTTTTATTTTTTTTATTTTAATTATAATTACGAGAAATTGCTTTTTTCCCGTTTCTGTGATGACGCATGTATCTACTTATGTTTACTTTGAAGGTGGTGCATACAACATTCTATAACGGTGATTATCATTACTTCACTCATACACATACTAAACCTTTTGAACAAACAATCGAGTTTTAGAAACTTCTCAATTTAATCATTATCTTGTAACGATTAAATACACTTGTAATAAAATAATCTTTCTTCCAAATAAGAAAAATACAAAGTGAAAGATTCAAATCATACAAAATTTTAAAAGAAAGAATCAAATATATTGGGATCTAGTATGAAAAGTACAAGTCTCTCTTTTTGACAAAATTTAGGTTCAGAATTCATTTATTTTGTACTACTAAATTTTTTATAGGCGCTGACCATTTTTATGTAAAAAAAATACACAGAGACCTTTTATGTAAACTAGTGAAAACGCTCGTGCATTGGAGCAAGTTTGTATGTGTTTGCTATTATAGACTAAAAAATATAATTTTCTTATATTGTTAAAAAAAAGGATAAAATAGGTTGCTATTTTTCCGGAATTAGCCCAAAAGAATACTAAAAAAAATACCTAAATAGTAAGGTCGAATTGTAGAATGGAATGTTTTAGTTGTTCAAAGGCTTTAAATCCTTTTCTTGTTGTGTAACTTCTTCGGTGTATGTTCAATTCGGTTGCAAAATAGTTTTCAACCTGTATTAATAAATTACTATAATGCCTCTCCACTTTAAACTTCATTTTACTTATTACAATAAAGAAATGGCGTAAATGTAATTTTACCAAGAAAAATTGTCAACTCCACAAGACATATAATAAGTACATATGCATTGACAGTGAAATATTAATCATACATTGCAGAAACAATGGTTAACATTTGTCATAAGTGACTAAGAGGTGAAAAAACTAATTA
The DNA here is from genome assembly GCF_002870075.4 of Lactuca sativa. NCBI lineage: Eukaryota > Viridiplantae > Streptophyta > Magnoliopsida > Asterales > Asteraceae > Lactuca > Lactuca sativa. Next base: position 148,200,636 of record NC_056625.2, read on the forward strand.
CCATTCACAAATTAAGGTGTATGCTATAAAAAATCTTGAAAAATTATGTTTTTTGAAAAAAGAAAAAGAAAAATATAGTATGAATGTTTTTCATTTATTGAAAAAAATTAGAAATATGAGAGGTAAAGGAGAAAATATAATAACAATTTTGTGGATAATATTTAGTGTTGCTCTTTTGAAAAATTTATGTTATTCTTAAATACATAAATCTAGAAAAAAATGTGTAAAATTAATTATTTGTTGCAATGAATTCTCGTTGTCCTTTTCAAAGTTAAAATATAAATATCCTTGTATGATTTATTTATTATGTATTAGTTTATAACCTATGAGAACCACAATTATAGAATTGATTAAACTTTCATAGTAAAAAACTTAAAATTATTAATCAATTATTTCAAATAAATTGTTTTAAATAAATTATTAATTAAGAGATACTTTTTTAGTTATATAAAATTATAATCATTTATTTAAATGAATACATGAAATTATATCACTTGATAATATATATTAATTGTATTTTATTTATTCTACTGTTATTAATTTAATATAATTAGAGTGTGAAATTTAAAATGAAAAATTATTTATTAATTTAATGTAATTACAGTGAGAAATTTAAAATTTAAAATTTGAAAAAGTGAATTAATAGGTTGATATGTGGCATGATAGGTGACATATAATATTAATGATAATTTTTATATTATAACATTTGTCAATACGAAAATAAATTTATTCATTTATTAGAATAGGAAGATTAACTATGAATTGTATATATTTGAATGAAAATTTTATTAATTAAACTATAAAAGGAATTAGAATAAAAATCAAGTACAAGAAATATACAAAAACTTGAAAACTATATTAGATTTTAAAATGTAAAAATTAAAATAAAAGATCTTTTAGTTATCAATAGGTTTAAGAATTACCACAGTACACATTTGATCAATATTAAAAAAATTAAAATAAAACATCTCATATCCAAGTTAAAAACAGCTTTCAAAAGTCATTGAACTAAATTCTAAAATCTTTGAAAAAAATATTTGAAATAATTTTTGAATTGTAAGTTTATATGTTTTTTTTTTTTTTTTTTTTTTTTTTTTTTTTTTTTTTTTCACTTTATTGCAATGTAGTATTTTTTAAGATCAAAATATTTATAAATTACTCTTCAAAATTTGTTTGAGATATCTAATTAATAAGATTATTTTATGTCATTTTACATTTTACATCTAAATTATTGGCTACATTTATTACTAAAACTTTTTTCAGTCAACAAAGAGCAAGACTCCAAATTTAGGCATAAAAGTTTTCTACATGAATATGGTATGGCTCAAATTTAAACACAATATAGGGCACTTTTAGTAGTCAAGGGGAATGTATTAAGAACTGAACGGATGAGTAAGAAGCTTCTCTAATCAAAGATGGAGTAGAACTAATTTTACTAGTTCTTTGAAGCATTTCATTAAGAATTTCATGTGCATATTAATCTGTCAAGTTTGAACAACAAAAAACAATCTAATAAAACCCAAATTAGTTTTTTTTTAATAGAGTAGGTTTGTGTGAAATTAGATATGAATTCATTATGTCAAAAGAGAATCAGTATTTAAAATGTACACGAAAATGCAGCAAAAAGTCACAAAAAGCAAATAATCGTTGCACAAATGTCACAATACATGAAATTAGTAGCTAAATGATGTGCACTTAATCAAAAGGGAAAATAACACAAATGCCCTAAGAACTTTCTAGGTTTTACCCGTTGAGTCCCTAAAGTTTTTGTCGGGCTTTATAGGTCCCTAAACTAGGACATGACCTACTCTTTTAGTCTCTATCAACCTGTAATAGTCGGTTCAGTAACATTTTAGACCAAAAAAAACTCACATTGTGCCCTATAAAGGCAAAAAAAATAAGTTTGATGATCAATTCATAGCAAAAAATTCCCCTTTTCTTCTAAAGCCATTTCACACTCAAGTCACACCCTCCTGAACGAAATGTTCATGAACATTTTATTCAGCCATTACATTACAACCATCATAACTTACCTTAATCACCATCTAATCAATATCACAACAACCCAATCCAAACACCCTTATTCCTCCCCTTTGTCTTGTGAAATAAGCTACCATTAAAGCACCCATAACCCACAAAAACCACCAGTCAGCCACCATAACCAATCCCCTGCAAATCGAAGAAAAACAGAGATTAACTTTCATTTTCTCTCTGAACCTCATCAAACCCACACATCCTTCTCAACATCTCATCCATCAAACCTGCAACTCGAAGGGAGAAAGAGAGGTAGCTTGTGCGATTTTGAACAGAGAAGAAAGAGGGAGGGGGTCAATTCCTTGAAGAGCTGAAATCGAATCAAAGAAAATAGTGGAAAGGGGTTGTGATCGAGAATCGATTAGAAGGGGAAGAGGGTTGTGATCTTCGGTGAGTGTGTGTGACGATCGAGGGTGAAGATGGAAAGAAGAGCAGCGATCGATTTCTTAGGTGGGTACAAATTGAGTGTGAATCGGCTTTAGTAGAAAATGAGACTATTTTTTTGTACGAATTGATACCCCAACTTATTTTTTGGCTTTATAGTGGTACAATGTGAGTTTTTTTGGTCTAAAAGGTCACTAAACCGGCTATTACAGGTTGACAGAGACTAAAAGAGCAGAACATATCCTAGTTTAGGGACCCATAAAGCCCGAAAAAAATTTTAAGGACTCAACGGGTAAACCCTAGAAAGTTCATAGGGCCTTTTATCATTTTCCCTAATAAAAACAGAAATTACGTTGAAATTTCTCAAAAATTAGGCTCTAAATAAAGTAATATGAAGATATAGTTCATCGAGCTTAGTCTTCATGAAATCTTTGGAATGTATGTAGAAAAATAGAAACCGCTAGGGGACCTGCTCACATATCTGATGCCTTGCCATCTGACTTCAACCATCGCAACCATCGTAGGTTCAAAGAAATGAGAGAAGATGGAAGAAAATGGAGCAGCGACCTAGTAGAAAGAGACGAAATCAATCGTTTTTTTTTTGAAGAAGAAAGGTGAGTCTCGTATTGGTTTTGGAGGACCCAATTTGACATCCGGAGAAGCTCTGTTTTTCCACATCATATTCAAACCATCAAACGTAATGGCTATCCGACATACCATCATCCATTCGATTCGAGCGTAGTGGTGCGATCGGCAAGAGCAAAAGTGGAAGAACAACGGTGTTCAAGAAGAATGGCGGGGGTAGGTGGTAGGAGAAATTCTTCATAAGATGCAGAAGTGAAATCGATGTAGGAAAGAATGTTTCCAACAGAAAAAAAACTCACAGAAGAACAACACGTATGGAAGAAGCGGATGACAATCCACATTAAAAAAAATCTGGGAAAATGCAAAAAAAAAAAAAAAGGCAAAGTTGTAATATCCATAAACTTCGCTATTGTTAAAGACTTTTGATTTAATATATACTAGGTGTGAGACCCATGTATTAAATGAGTTTATTTAAAACAAAAATTATATACAAAATTCTAAACATTTGAGAAGTATAAATTTATAAAAAAAAGTAAGAAAATATTGAATTATAAAAATTGAAATGCTTTTTTTTTCTCTTTTAAATTTAAACAAATAATTTAAATTAATAAATAAATAAAATTAATGAATATTTAATTTAATAATTTTGAAATTAAAAGGAAAGTTCATTAGTGAAATTGATATGTATTTATTATTGTATTTAAACACTATTTCACATTTAATAAAATGAGAAAAAAAACATAAAATGACACAGGGAATAAAAATTAACTTAAAATAACCATAAAATTACATGTGACAAAATAAATAAAAATATAATATGTGACAAAAAGATCTTTTTTAGTAAGAAGGAGCACTGTAATTATTCTATTTTATTTTTCTATTTGTTTCATTCCGTATCTAAGATCTTTTTCTAAAATACCGTAAAAGGCATCTCCAATGGGCCTTAAAAATAATAATTTGATACCAAAATTTGCTACAACCCAACTCCAAAATTTGCTAGAATCGAATTCCAAACTTTGAACAATTTTAGGGATTTTGTAAAGTAACACACCAAAACGGTGCGCTACTATTGAAACTAGTGTTAAATTAAAACAACCAAATATGAAATGTATAGTCAATAGGAGGAGGCGGAGCTCACTTTTTAGACTAATAAATATCAATTCAACTATTATCTTTTTTGCGTAAAGCAAATAAATAATGTCAACATTGCACACCTTCATTTAGGTGTAAGTTCACGTGTCATCATACAAATAACTTCATGAATAAATGATAAGGAGCTGATTAACACATTTTGAATAAGAATCGATTCAAGTTTCAATTTTGAATCGGAATCAATTAAAGTTAACATATTCAGAATCAATTCAAGTTTATATTCAAGGTTAATAGAATAAAATCAATTCAAGTTTACACTTAAAATAAAGTTAACCGAATCAAAGCCGATTCATGTTCAATTAAAGTTAACAGATTCAGAATCACTTCAAGTTTATATTCAAGGTTAATAGAATAAAGTTAACCGAATCAGAGCCAATTCATGTTTATATTCAATATTAACACTTAACAGAATCAAAATCAATTCAAGTTTGAATTAAAGGTTAACACTTAAAAAAATCAAAATCAATTCAACTTTTCCTTCAAGGCTAACAGTTAATAGAATAAGAATTAATAGAATAAGAATTAATTGAAGTTTACATTTAAGGATCAAATTTTGGAGTTAACTCTTTGAGTATGGTTGTAAATGAACCGGTTGAACATAATCAAATGTTTAACTTTAAACGACAAACAAGCAAACACGAACAATTGTTCAAACAAAATTTTATGTTTGTGTTCGTTTGTTAAGAAATTTAGTCTCTTCGTGTGATAAACGAACATAAATGAACAACAAACACAAAATTACATAAACAAACAGAATTGAACACTAAAATATAAACGAACGAATGCAAATGAAATTAAATTAAAATAAACAAGCAAATAGATGTGAACTCAAATGAACTAACACATACAAACATTTGTATACATATAAAAATCTATTTATCAAAAAATAAACGAACATCAAAAAACGAACGTTCACGAACATAAATGAACAAATGTGGGGATTGTTCGTGTATGTTCATTTAAATAAACGAACATAATATTTTGTCCATGTTCGTTTGTTTATTAAATAAACAAACTTTCCACCAAACGGTTCACGAACAGTTCGTCGACCATTCGATTTATTTATAACCTATCTTTGAAAGTGGGTTGAAGTAATGCCGGCTGAAGAGGTGTTCATATCGTTATGTGTCCTTTAGGGTTCTAAGTGTGGTCCTACGCTTTTGGAAATAAAAACCAGGTTTTGATTATGATATTTTAAAAATATATACTATGAGGGTATAATTGTCAGTAATTTTGACATTTACAAGATGGTGGATTCAAGGCCTGTCATGAAACAATACAATGAACTCATGAGGATTTTGGGACAATTTGAACAACAGAAAATGCAAATGGATGAATCCATTCTGTCCCAAGTGTTATTGACAAATTGCCCCCATCATGGAAAAACTTTGTAACACCCATAAAACTCACAAGAAATTTGAACTTTTTAAAACAACCCAAATTCATAAATTGTTTACAATAATAGTTTTCAAAACATTTTGAACATTAGAGTCTCCCAAAATCATAAGTCATAAACATGAGGATGTGTACGGCCACACCTTTGCCTTCTCGCAGTCATCTGAAGTACCTGAAACATAACCCAAAGTTGTAAGCCAAGTCTTAGTGAGATCCCCAAAGTGCCAACACATAAATAGATAACATATACAATAACAGCATGTCGGGTCCAATCAACTATCGGATTGGAATACCCCTACGCCCAACCAATCATCGAGTTAGGATGTCAATATACTATGGGTCCAGTCAACCATCGGGTTGGAATACCATAGGCCCATCAACCATCGGATTGGAATGCCAATCTATAATCAACCATCGGGTTGGTATGCCTCTAACCTGTTGGCTTACACACAAAACAGTAAAGCCTCAACCACTGACTAAATATGTGCACATATAACAGATAACATATAATAACAGTCTACAGACAGTCAAGCAGATCTACAGATCCCTAAGCATAGCATCATCCTATATATCAGGATACCGATCTAACAGATCACTCATGATAACATGCATAACAAGATATCAAATCCAAAGGACCGGTCTTGGTGCCTTCGACCCGCAAGTACAGTGAGGAAAACTCACATCACAAACTGGAAAAAAGCTTATGAGGTCTCGACTCTGAATACAATGTCTTAACACGTCCAAATGCAGATCCACCATCAAAATGTCATTAGGGAGAGTACATGTGATAGCATACATGATAGATCCATTGGCGGAAGCATATGGAACTCTACTCATTTATGCTATCTCTACATCGGTACTCGGACTCTACGTCTTACTCAGTTTGGTATTACTTTGTATTGGTAATTCTTCCTTTTGGAATTATCCATACTAAAACATTTTAGTACCTTATCCAATTATGTACTTGACTAAGTCCAATTAGCTATCATTATCCCTAGAATATAAGCAACCTCTCCTAGATCCTTCATAGCAAACACTTTCCAAGCCAAGACTTAACTTCTTGCAAAAATGGAATGTCATTTCCTTTAAGAAGTATGTCATGAACATACAATACTAGGAAGGTCACTATACTCCCACTAGCTTTGGGATATACACAAGATTCATCCTCACTTCTAGAGAAGCCAAACTCTTTGTCACACCCCAAAACCACGAATGGCGGAAACGTTCAGGGGTGGAGGACGTCATGTATAGTATCACAATAGTGTAATATAATAAACAAGCAACAACATCATCCATTGCATTATAAGTAAAGTTTAATACATGTGTGTTCTTTCATTGTAATAAGACACCAAAAATATACAATCAAAATAAAAGACGAGACTTGTCTGCTCCGTCATCTCAAAACCTGGCCATCGTACTTGTCTACTGTTGACCTGAGAATACAAGTTATTTTGAAAGCGAGTATCAGCTTTAAAGCTGGTGAATTCATAAGAAATTAAGTGTCATTGTCATGCTTATGAAAATCTATCATGAAGGCCATGTAAACCTTTAAGTGAAGGTGTTGATGTAAGTATGAAAAAACCCTAGAAAATCCCTTATTTTCTATAAGTATGAAGTGTAGTCTTCTACCAAGACCCGAATGTTTTGTAAGTAAAATGATAGTTTTCCTTTAATTGTTTAGTACTAAAGTACTTAGTCTAACTCATCGTTTATGTGAAATATCACAAAATAAAGTAAACAGGAAAGTGTACTACTGTAAGTGTTGTCACTGGGTACTAGGACTAACACAACATCGCATTAAGCGAACTATGTAACCTAATGAACATCCGAAGATTTGTCTAGAAAAAGTAATAATGTAAGTGTCATCGTTGGGTACTAGGAGTAACACTACATCGCATTAAGCGAAAGATATAACCTAATGAACAATCGAAGATTGTCCACTTGTCCTCTGTAGCAGCAGCAGGTGGGTGGAGGGGTTAGCCCCGGTTATCGATCTACCTAGTATAAGTAGTAACCTTAGACCTCCGTAGATGGTCATCGACCACTGGTGCTAATCAGTGGGGTTCGGAATGGTAAGTCCCGCCGAGCTATCCCATTGAACCGGGATATGAAAGATAATCTACACAGTAAGTACTAATAAATCATCCTCGTAGTTCTAAGTACAAGCATCCAGGTAAGTGAATACAGGATAATGCACCTATGTAACAGTGTTCTTGTATGGTATTCATGTATGTGTGTCCATGTAACAGGTAAGTATATGTAAACATATTCATGTATCAGGTAAACATCTGTAAGTACTCATGTATCAGGTAATGTACTAGTATAGACTCATGAATGAACTGACTCTTATGTGATTCCTTGTAATAGGAATTATGTTTGAAATCTCCAAATTATCCCTATGATAATTTATTGGAAGGTAATTGGTTGTTCAAGTATGTTTATACACTCTTACTACTCAAGAGTGTGAAAAACTAAATGAAAGTTGTAAACTATAACATCAATACATATATAAGAATATAGGTGTACATGCATTAGTTCAAGAGTGTAAAATGGTTTTGAAAGACATCTTATGGATTTTGAACAATAATTAACAATGACTTGATGTCAATTTAATATACATTTCAAAGGTAAATCATTAGATAACAATGTGTTTTTAAGATTTAAAACCATTTCTTGCGTCACATTTTGTAGTATGTGAAATCTGTTAAATGACAACCACAGTTATAAAATACATATCAATGATTTAATAACATGTTTGTTTCTACTTGTATTCCCCCCCCCTTTAAAGCATTTAAAATCATTTAAAACATTGATTAGGGGTATGAACTCACCTGTAGTTGGTGATTGGGATGAACTGAACGGTATAGAATGGCTAGGTGTCAAGCGAGGACTTGTACACACACTACGGTCCTAATGAACATATAATCACACATATATGCATTCAATTAGTCTTAAATTACTAATTGATAAAGTTAAGACATCCTAGACATAATAAACACTTTATATAAGTGTTTTTAAGCCCTAAGGATTGCATCTAAGATATTGTGGGACAAGGTACTTGTGTTTAAGGTTCCAAAGGACCCTATATGTGAGTTTACTCCCCATATACCATCACACATGGAGTTTACGGTTGTAAACTCTTGAGTTTACGGCCGTAAACTCCCAATCATTGGGGGTTTCGTGTGTTTTGAAGTCCCAAATGATTCCTAGAATTATTCTAACTTGGTGGTTAAAGTCTTGGAAGGGTTTAAGGTCTAGAAACACTCCATTTAGGAGTTTACGGCCCTAAGGCCATTCCCCTTAGAGTTTACGGCCGTAAACTCTAAGTATGGTGTGTTTTCGATGCTTTCAAGTCTCTTGCACTTGTGGTATAGGTTCTAGACTTTAATTCCAAGCATATGAAGGCATTAGGCACACTTTGGTGCCCCTTTAAGGAGTTTACGGCCCAAGAACCATGTCTTGGCCGTAAACTCACTTTGTTAAGTGATTTTGATGTGGTTCAAGCCCTTGATTAAATGGGAACAAGTCTAGGTAATTGTCTAAGGCTTTAGGAGCCTTAAAAGTACCATTTTGAGTTTGAAATTGGAGTTTACGGCCTATGATATTCTTGGGCCGTAAACTCCCAAACTTGGGTGGATTTTGGTTGTTTTCTTGTCCTTAATACACCTACAATTTAGTCTAAGGCAGTTGTATAACACAAGTGTCGGTTTTGGCTTTGTTTCGGGAGTTTACCGCCCAAGAACACCTTGGGGAGTAAACTCCTAGATCTAATGATTTAGCCATCTAAATCATGTTATAAGCACATAATAAGCATTCTAACACTACTAGAAAGAGTTACTCACGTTTTGGTATAAAAACCCGAAGATCCGTGAGAGAGGAAATGGCTTTTCTCTAGTTGGAAATGTGAATAATGAATGAATTTGGTTCAGAAATCTATTTATAGTCCTGAAATATTTTTGGCAGAAAATATTTTTATTTCTGAAATGATCTCTAATATAATAGAGTGTTGGAATAACAGTGTTGCACAAAATCCTAGTGCACCCACTCTCCTGATATTTCCTGAAGTGTAAACCCTGAATTACTCAAACTTATGTGAAAAAGTCTGAAAATTAACAGTGACCACTATAACTTCTATTGAAGTGATATAGGTTGTACAGAATGGAAATTTTGGGTTGTCACACTCTTTAACTTTCTCATCAAGAAAAGATTCCATCTGCGAGAAGCTTGTTTCAATCCATATATATTTATTTCTCAAGCTTACACACTCTATTGGGGTACTTAGCATCCATAAAACCCTCTGGCTGACTCATGTAAACATCTTCAGCCCACTTCCCATTAAGGAAAGCGGTTTTGACATCTATCTGCCAGATTTCATAGTCATTAAACACAACTATAGCTAGCATCACCCTAATAGATTTAATCTTAGCTACTGGTGAGAAGGTCTCATCATAGTCAACCCATGGGGTTTAGGTATATCCCTTCGCAACCAGTCGAGGCTTGAAAGTGTGCACCTTTCCATCCATGCCGGCCTTCTTCTTGAAGATCCATTTACACCCAGCTGTCTTACGACCTGGTAAATTGTCAACCAAACTCCAAACTTGGTTGTCATACATGGACTTGATCTCGCTGTCCATTGCCTCTTTCCACTTGGAAGACTCAACGCTTGACATTGCTTCCTTGTAGTTAGAAGGTTCATCCAAATTTACCAATGTACTATCACTGATAAACGTATCACCATCTATAGTAATATGGAAACCATAAAACTCAGGTGACATTCTAACTCTACTGGAACGCCTAAGAGGTAATGACTCGTCAATCGGTTCAACTAGAGTTTCTTCCTCTAGTTGAGCGCTATCATTTTTAGAAGTTTCTTCATCGTTTAACTCATGAATTTCTTCAATATTAATGGTACTCTCACTGTCCTTTTTGCATATGAACTCTCTCTCATTAAATACTCCCCTTCGTGCTACGAAGACCACGTTCTCACAAGATCTGTAGAACAAATATCCAAAATACTTCTGTGGGTAGCCGATGAAAATACATCTCTCACTTCGAGGTTCAAGCTTGTCGTGAGTCTCACGTATAATGAAAGCCTCGCAACCCCAAACCTTGATATGTGCTAACGAGGGAACTTTCCCTGTCCACATCTCATGAGGTGTTTTAGCAACCTTCTTTGTTAGGACAAGATTAAGAATGTGGGCGGCAGTCTCAAAGGCATGTTGGGTTTTGAGCATTCTAACACTCCTAAGTGTACATGCAACCCTAAATACCTTGGATCTATGTTTTCTCTATTATACATGCAAATATGAACTTCCAAGGTATTATCCTAATCTAGCATACAAAACAATGAAGATAGAATACATACCTCTTTGATGTAGAAAGTCTTCATGAAGCTTGAGTGCCTAGTGCCCCAAGTGTGACACCTCAAATGGTTCACACAACATCATATGATTTTGGAATAACCTTGAGAGAAATGATTAACACTTGAAATCGTTTAGCCCTCACACTCACACATAGTGCCCGATTTCTTGAGCCATGGGATTCTTTTATATGGTGGCTATTAGGGTTACACCATGTAACTCATGACTTTACCCATTCCTTATGCTCCATGGATTTTAACCTCCATGGAGTATCCATGGGTCACCCCATGGACTTAGTCCAACATAAGGAATCTTGGATCACAAGTCCACATATAAAAGAATGAATGATTTACACAATCAACCCATATATTTAATTCGTTTCCTTTTGATCACTTAATTAATTCCAAATTATTTCTTGATCAATACTAACTAAATAACCTTATTAATATATTAGAACTTATAATATATTAACAAACCTTAAGTGTTATTTCTCTCATTATAGTCTATCCAAATGCATGATGCAATGCAACCCAAATGGACCATGTCGGGTCGGGTCAAGTCTTACCAATTATAGTTATGGACTTAGACATTAATCCGACAGTCTCCCACTAGGATAAGTCTAAAACTATTATTGCGTATGACTTCAGGAACCGACTGGCAATCGTAGCTCTCAAAAGCTTTTGTCGAACTCTGACCTTGTCGATGAACTCTGACCTTTGTCAATGACTTGTCCATTAGATAAGGGATCATATATTCCTCCATTCTAGATATCATATTGACTGAGACATGGATTATAATCATTCTCTCTATCCATTTGTTGTTTCCCGATTTGTGATTTATGACGACTGACTAATTGAACAAATCAAATCAGTCCTGGCCCGACCGAGCACTTCCATTTTTCATCATCAAATCATCGAGGGGCCCACAGATATCACTTTTATCCCGAAGGTAAAAGGAATGGATAAACTTCGACTCATATGGCTTGTTCTACTACTTGTTGAATCATACACAAAGGCACGTTTTATAACACCGAGTTACCGTATGCGTTTTCGTGCAATCAATGTATAACCAACTCATAGTAACAACTCATATCTCTAGGTTTGAAGAATATAAGATATTATCGTCTCATGATCACTCGTGATAAAATCCATGAAGTTATTTCAATGAGCGCGGGTTGAATCCAATACTCAGAACTTATGAGCACTCATGAGTGTTGTAGCACCACCTTGTCCAACATCTTAGACCTCTACAAACCCAACCCATGACAGTCTTGATTCATATCTACTTCCAACATATGACCGACTGTGGATGGTTTTAATAACTTAGTCATTTCGGAAGAATAACCTAGTTTATTCTGGAAGTCAAAACATGCAAAATGAAAACACAAGAATAATTGAATCCAATATGGTATCAGAACTTATGAATATAAATAAAACACCTTTTATTTATCACCATATGATTACACATTATTCGTTGTATACTGTTTCAGCTGTCAACTTTATTCTTGAATTAAAACAATAGTTGTCCCATGCTCCAAGCATGTACACTATGTTTTTCTCAACACTTGTCATGCCACACACCAAGTATGCATACTATGTTTGTCTATGATCTTCACATTGTGAATTAGATCAATTGAACATAACTCCAATGATCCTCTTTCACAGTCCCAAATCCTTACTACAAATGCAAGAATTCCAAATTCATTCAATTTACTGAAATCTGTTATATTCTAAACTTATATGCATTGATCTTCTTGTAATGATTATGCACAAAGTCAGAAAAACTTGACAACAACCATTATAGAGCATTCCAAAGGAGATCAGCTCCTTGGAAACATCCTTCTTGCATTAAGTTTCCTAATCTTACACAGATTGAATAATTTTTAACTTTGAAATATTTCCAGATTCCGTTTTGAGTATCACTTCTGAACAAGAGTTGCCTCCTTACAGAGTATGTCAATATGGTCCTTCCAGAATTATCACTATATACTTTCAACTGTCCTTGAGCAAACAATCTTTGGTAAACCTTAGATTGTCCTCGACAATTGTTTAATCCTTTTAGTCATATCCAATTCTAGACCTTTTCCCTTCTTAATGCCCCAGACATTTGGAAAATTTTAGAAAGGATGAATATAGCACATGCAATCGATCCTATATTCGAAGCATATGGGACACGATTCATGATGTCTCACATAAAGACTAAACCAGTCTTTTGCTATAACATTTCCATTTCTATTTGCCTAGTTCTCATAATTCATATTATGAAAAGGGATGCCGTAATCATAATTGAATTTTAGAACGCAAATAATGGACCCATATATAGAATGTCCTTATGTTGACCCAATCCAAGATGAAATTGACATATATATATATATATATATATATATATATATATATATATATATATCCTTGACTAAATGATTAAAACCTCACGATCTTAGCTTATATATATTTGAGATGAAGTATAATTTCCTCTCCCTTAATTATAGCAAAACAACTCTTTCCCAACTGAAACTTTTGTTTTCTATAATTAACATTGCTAACTTGCAACCTTTATTATAATTATCATGCTCCCACTAACATGATGATTATTAGCATAACACTTATGCTCCCACTAGCTTTGACATGTACTCAAAAATTAGCTGACTTTCTTACCAAAGTTCAGAATTCTGATACTAGATTGCTTTGATAAAACTTTATCAAAATCATACACCTTCCCTTAGATAGGTCATAGGTGTGTCTAAAAAATTATGAAGAGGGATGCCGTAATCATAATGGTTAGACCTTTTTGCCACTTCTCACAAGTCCAGGTTAGTGTTCCGGTTAACCACACACTCTCCACTAACGACTTTGAGAATGCAAATATCGCAATTGCTATCTAGCTAAAATCTACTTAGTGAAAGTGTTTCATCACCATCATTTTCATGAATCGGAGAGAAACCTTATGACACTTAGATTTACTGGTGTATGTGTTCTTATCCATGTGAATTGTCAAAACCATAGTCACAAGACAAGGATAATGACAAATCCAAACTCATATGGACTAAACTCAATCTTAATTTCTTGCCACCTGGCAGCTCAAGGGCCTGTCATTGCTTCCAAGTTGTTGTGCAACAAATTGAGAACTCTAAGAACTCATATGCAAAGACAACTTTAACTGGAATGGGCACAAAATATGTCAACACGATAGGTTATAAACCTCAAGTCGTGTGCTAGTGAAGAACTTCAGGTTTTATTCTTGATTAGTTCTTGAAACTTTCAAGACCTTTAAGACTCCCACTGTCCTCTTGACATATAAGACTTTCTTGTCAGATATTCAAGAGATAGTGTGGATTCTAATCAAGACAAGCACCTCACACAATTGGCCTAAGTTGGTCTTTGTTTTATCCAAAACATCACAACTTACCAATTTCAAATATACAAGAGTAGAAAACTTTTACTCTTACATTCGACAAGTGTTTTAAACCTTCTTTAAGACATGTCACCCAAATTACAATCTTGGAGTATGACTCTAAGACTTATATTGGAGCGAAGTATGACTCATCTTCTTGATTTAACCATTCCAACAATTCAAGTTCCTCTTCTTAGTCATAAGAATGCACTAAGATTTCCTTAGAGAACTAATTTTGATATGGTTTCTTAATAATTAAGATGATCACAAAAACTGATACTAAAGTACTCTCCCATCTTTTCAGATTTAAGAAACTTTTATCCTTCTGCCTAAGTTGATTCTTCTTATTCGCTCTGTCATACATTGAAACCTTTTCCAATGTCTCAGAATTATACTTAAACTTGTAAGTATAACCATATTTACTGAACTTAAGTAAATCATGACGAGTAGTCTTATAAATCTTTTCTGGTGGACATAATCAGTGCACAAGAATGTGTACTCGATCCCTTAGTCCATTACTTGACTCACACATCCATGTGAACAAGTAATTAGTCTTAATTTCCTAAAGACGAAAAATTCTCATCCATCATGCTATACAACTTGCATGATTCCAAGTTCCGGTCCAATTCAAACTTGGGTGATGAGGATCTTTCCTTATTTGGTAAATTTAGACATTACCACAAATGAAAGAATCAATTTCATATTTCCACTCTTGCTCTTAATGGAATCTTATAAGCAACAAAAATTTCCACAGATGCCATTGTAAGGATATTTTAAAATAAATAAAATCAGAAATTTTCCTTTTATTTTAAAAACTTTGCAGAAGAACTTATCCTTACAATCCATATGAAAACTTGTTGTTATCTATTCCTAATCAATATCTCATAACTCCTAAGAAGTAGCTCAAGAATCCAATCTACAAACTATGCGATAGAAATCCATCTATGCGATCAGATTCAACATATTCTTTCTTTAAGTTTCTTTACTTTTCTTTGATTCTTAAAACATCACCATGTGACCCAGTCACATTATGTATCAAGTGTCTCAGAATAGAAACTTATCAAAGTTAGATAGTGGACTTTACCAGAAGTAGGGTCAACCTTATTGACTTTAACACACTTAGGTAAATTGGCAGCTTCGCAACCAATTCCCCTTCCTTTGGCAATATAAACATATGGACCCTTTGGTATTGGTACACAGGACTATCACAGACTTAGCTTTTCTATTTACCATCTGGTCAACCGAGTTGACTATGGCCGACCCCTTTCCATTGGGAAGAGAAAGCTTTACTGGATATCCAATGTCATCATTGTCAATGTCCATAAAGTTTTAGGAAGTTGATCTTAGAAAATAGATAAGATCATTAAGGGTCTTGTCATAATCTATTTCATAGGAGTCCTAAAGGAACCCACTATGAGACTTAGAAAGTAGTTGAGCCACCAACTTTCTCAAGACTTTGACACCCAACTCTCCCGGCTTGTCAATATGTGACTACATTTCCAAGATGTGATCACACCTAGACCTTGCCTTGCCAATAAGGCTTGAGTGACCTTGAACTTGTGAGTTAGGGAGAATAATTGGAGGAGGTGAAAGAAGTATGATTTCCATGGGACATCATCTTCATTTAGGAAAGCTTGTTTCAATAGATTTGGGAAGATCATAAATGTCTAAACCAGACATCTTTTGGGAGATATTCAAGATAGTTGATTTAAAGTCCTTAATATAACACCCAATATGAAATATTAAGGCTAGGACCCAACAAACTATTTTATAACTTAGAAGAGGGATGCTGTAATCCAAGCTATAAAATATTTGAAGGTAGGTGAATGACGATTCACCAATTTCCACCAAGATAAACGAAATGTATTATTAGGTTTTAATTGGTTTTGAAACTCCTAGATCTTTGAGATTCATTGAACTATTCAATGGCATGTTTTAATCTCGAGTGTGCCCTTCAGGTTTTGTGACTGGGATGCCGAGGATCACAAAACAAGGTGTGAAGTAACCATGCAAATTACTTGGTACCCTTAAGTGTTTACCCCTCAATCGATGTGCCGGTTAACCACACACGCTCCATCGATACTATGATAAACATTAAGTTGCCCTTTGCCTACCTTTTTAAATACAAGTTAGAGTGCCGGTTAACCACACACGCTCCACTAACCGACTTAAACAAAGTGCAAAGTGTAATTTCATGGATTAGCACCTTATTCACATTTTCATAAGTAACTAAGATTGGGTATTATTAAGAGTTTAGTTACTTAGTATTTATCATTAATACTTTTAATGAAGGGAGAATTATAGTCCTGTCAAACCCGTTCGGCTAACGACCCTCCACCGGTCAAGGAAGCGGTGGGTGAGAGTGGACACCCATTAAACTGCCATTTTATAGGCAGTAACCTTATACACCCCTTATAGACCGGCTTCGTGAATGAGGCCTACTAACGGTAAGACTGATTTGCTCTTATACATATATATATATATATATATATATATATATATATATATATATATATATATATATATATATATTATTAACTTATAATATTATAAAGTATAAGGGTTGAATTTTAACTTTTAAAATTCTAAGGGCTAACATGGAATTAAAGTACTCATAAAAGAAAACTTTACAAATTCCAAAACTTGAGGGCAAGTTTTGAAACTATTCAAAACTAATTAATTTCATAACTTATATGTTTAAAGTAGTTTTAATCCAAAAACTCTTCAAGTTCCATAACTTGAGGACAAGTTATGGAAGACTTTAAACTAATAAAAGAATTAACTTATCTTTATTTTATAACTTATGGAATTAATTAAGGTTACACTTTTTTTTATTTATTATTTAATGAAGAGACTCTTGGTCATCCATAACTTGAGGACAAGTTATGGAGTCATAAAACCATTTAATTAGAACTAGACTCTTCATTTTGTAACATTTACCAACTTTTATGAGTTTTATGAAACTTAAATGTGAATTTTCATATAACTTGAGGACAAGTTACAAAAACACATTTTAGAATCAACTCTTAGATTAATTTGGATTGAAAACAACTATTTCACTCAACTTTTCTATGAATCTAAGCAACTCATAAGAATAAGATAATTCAAATCAAACTTTTTCATGTAATTAGTCTAAACCTTAAACTAATATAAAACATGAATCTATTGACAATTATCTTTGAAATTGGATTAGCATGAACATTACCACACCAAAAACAATTTTATAAGTTCAAAAACATCTTAGGGTAATGTCCCTAGTCTAATTCCAGCCAAAAAAGTCGAATTTATGTTGTCTGGGGGTCCAACTCGTCGAGTAAACGAACCAACTCGGCGAGTTGGATGCATTTTGCCTTGGACTCGGCGAGTCCACTCATGGACTTGGCGAGTCTGCTGGGCAGACAGCATCAAAACTCGTTTTTTCAGCTACATTTGCAAGTATAACAAGAAAACAAGCCTAGGCTCTGATACCACTGTTGGGTTTTGAGCATTCTAACACTCCTAAGTGTACATGCAACCCTAAATACCTTGGATCTATGTTTTCTCTATTATACATGCAAATATGAACTTCCAAGGTATTATCCTAATCTAGCATACAAAAAAATGAAGATAGAATACATACCTTTTTGATGTAGAAAGTCTTCATGAAGCTTGAGTGCCTAGTGCCCCAAGTGTGACACCTCAAATGGTTCACACAACATCGAATGCTTTTGGAATAACCTTGAGAGAAATGTAGAACACTTGAAATCATTTAGCCCTCACACTCACACATAGTGCCCGATTTCTTGAGCCATGGGATTCTTTTATATGGTGGCTATTAGGGTTACACCATGTAACTCATGACTTTACCCATTCCTTATGCTCCATGGATTTTAACTTCCATGGAGTATCCATGGGTCACCCCATGGACTTAGTCCAACATAAGGAATCTTGGATCACAAGCCCATATATATAAGAATGAATGATTTACACAATCAACCCATATATTTAATTAGTCTCCTTTTGATCACTTAATTAATTCCAAATTAATTCTTGATCAATACTAATTAAATAACCTTATTAATATATTAGAACTTATAATATATTAACAAACCTTAAGTGTTATTTCTCTCATTATAGTCTATCCAAATGCATGATGCCATGCAACCCAAATGGACCATGCCGGGTCAGGTCAAGTCTTACCAATTATAGTTATGGACTTAGACATTAATCCAACAAGGCATACCCCCAGAAAGAGATTGGAAGTGAAGCTCAACTCATCATGGAATGAACCATGTCTAACAAGGTCCGATTACGCCTCTCAACTACACAATTAAGCTATGGTGTTCTACAAGGAGTCAATTGTGAAACTATTCCACATTCCTTGAGGTAGTCGTGGAACTCGATACTAAGATACTCACTGCCTCTATAAGATGTAAGCATCTTTTTCTTCTTGACCTATTGATTCTCAACTTCTTGTTTAAGTTCTTTGAACTTTTCAAAGGTTTCTGACTTATGCTTAATTAAATAGATATAGCCATATCTGCTATAATCATAAGTAAAAGTCACATAGAATCGATTTGCATCCCTTGTAGTGGATCAGAAGGGACTACACACATCTGTGTGTGTGAGATCCAACAATCCTTCAGCTCTTTCACAAGAACCAGTGAAAGGTGATTTTGTCATATTTCCAAGTAAACAATACTCGCACGTATCATTTGTCCTTCAGTCAAATATTTCCAACACTCCATCCTTTTGGAGTTGTGCGATGCGTTTCTTGTTAAGATGTCCAAGAGGAAAATGCCACAAGCATGCTTTGTCTATACCATTAGACAAATCAATTTGAAATATAATATTGCTTAAATTATCTACACACATCATAGTTTAATGCACACCATCACAAGGTAAAGCTTCAAAATAAAACACACCATCTTTATAAGCAGAAATAGTACCATTCTTATCATCAAAAGAATATCTACAACCTTGTCTAAACAATGCATGGAAAAAAATAGTGTTTCATGTCATTTCTGACGAGTAACAACAATTCATCAAATCTAAATTAACACCAATACTAAGCACTAAGTTATAAACTCCAATCTTGGTAACATGTGAATATCTCCTATAGCCCATGATCAAGTTCATCCTTCCATGTTGCACATCCTCACTTCTTCTTAGCCCCTGAAAATCAGAACAAATGTGAAAACCACATCCTGTATCAATGACCCAAGAATGAGAATATGATGAGTTTTCAGATAAGATAGTGTCAATACTTGCTGAGGTTGGCTTCACCTTGCCATCCTTGATATCCTACAAGTATTTCGAACAACTTCATTTCCAATTCCCCTTGCCATTGCAGTAAAAGAAAGGGGCTTCCTTTGCATCAGAAATAGGGGGAGCATCAGAACAAGATTTTCTTTTGCGTTCACTACTAGACAACCCAACATGGGAGGTTCCCTTCCAATTCAACTTGGGAGGACCTTTCCTCTTTTTTTCCTTAACCAATGGCTAGAACAGGGGCAACAACATGAGTGGAGGCAACACCTTTTCCCTTTATTCCCTCTTTAGTTGTTCGCAGGAGGTTGTGCAATTGTGATAAAGTAGTTTCGTTGTTGTTCAATTGATAGGTCAATATGAACTGATCATAACAACTTGGCAGAGAGTTCAACAATATGTTGATTTACAAATCTTCATCAAAATTCACATTTAGTTTGATGAGCCTATCCACGTATCATTGCGTTCCTAAAACGTGGTTGCTTATAGACTCACCATCCCTCATTTTGCATGCCATAAGGGACTTTACCACCTCGTTATTGATGTATTATAAGTAAAATTTACACCAAATCTTATAACGATTCAAGAAAATAAGTTCATCTAAATTATATTTATTTAGAATTATAAAGATGAATAACTCTTTATATACCGTTCTTGTAATTATAAAAGATTTCATTTTATAAAACTTTCGGTGTTAAAACCTATGGAACACACCAACATTTTTGTTGGTGTATTTTTAAAATGTGTGTATTATCAAGTGACTTAGAAGCCGAAGGTAGAACATCGGTGCTATGTAAATTATATTTTCTTAGTTTTAAATAATTTTGGCATGTTTTCATATCGTTAATATTTAAAGTATTGTAATATATCCGTTTGCAAACATAAAAGTTTGTAATATATTAATTATCGTACTTTCAATGTTCGACATATGTGGTTAATTGTGATCGAATTTATAACGTCGCGACCCCGAAATTTTCCGCTGTAGGTCAGGGTGTGACAAGTACTTATATATTTTGTAAGTCGAGTCTTGGAAGGAGTTGAAATAGGATATACTGATGTGGAAAAACTAGCATTATCACTTGTAAACACGACAAGACGGTTAAAGGAGATACTTTTTAGCACATGCAATTGAGGTATTAATTAATGCACTGAAACGACAAGTACTGTTAAAACCAGAGAAGTCAGGATGACTTGCCAAATAAGCGGTAGAATTAGGGGAACATGAGATAAATTTCAAAGCACATACAAGTTTAATAGTCTAGATGCTAGCGGACTTTGTAACATCAATAACTAACAACACCAAAGTATTTATGATAGAAGAGAAGGACGGAGAAGACAAATGTGTTGTTCAGTCAGACAAGGAGGAGTCAATCTTGCACACAGATGGATCCTTGAGTTTAAATGGGGCAGGTTCATGCTTAATATTAAATAACCCGACTGGTAAAGATGTTACTTACACATTGTAATTCGAGTTCCTTGCATCGAATAATGTATTTGAATATGAAGCATTTGTTGGGTTTTAAGTAATATAACACTTCTATGGTGCACATACAACCCTAAAGCTTTGAATCTAAGTTTTCTCTAACTATACATGCAATATTCATTTCCAACGCATGAAGCCTAACTAGCATACAACATTGATATTTAAAAACATAAAAAACTAGTTAGAAGATTACCTCCTTGTTGTAGCTTGTAGAACTTGGCCTTTCAAGAGCTTAGCACCCCAAGTGTGATGCCTCAAACAAGTCACAAACACCATAAACAAGTGCAAGATAATGAAATAGAAGTCGATGAGCTCAAAATTGGCTAGGCAATAACCTTGGAGTACTAGTGACCAATTTTGTGAGCTTAGGGACCCTATTTATAGTTTGGAATCTTTAGGGTTTAAACTTGTAATCCTTAATTCACTTGGGCTTTTAATCTATTAACTCATTATCCTTATGGACTAACTCTTCAAAGACTCTCACAAAGATTTAGTCTAATCCTAATCAACATGGATCATTAGCCCAAACTATAAATATTACTGATTTATATAATCAATCCCTGCAAATTTAATTAGTCTCTTTTGATCAATAAGTTAATTCTAAATTAATTCTTGATCAATACCAATTAAATAATATGGTTTCTCAATTAATATATTATTCTTATAATATATTAATAAATCATAAATAACCTCTTTCTCAAATATCCATCCTATCAAATTGTCCTGGTGAAGGCAACCCGAAATGGACCATGCTACTCTCGGGTCAAGTACATACCAATTATAGGTATGGGCTTAGACACCTAATCCAACAGTCTCCCACTTGGATAAGTCTAATAACTATAATTGCAAGTACAACTTGAAGAAACGACTAACAATCGTAGCTCTGAAAAAGCCGTTGTCGAACTCTGAACAAATCAATGACGCGTCCATTAGATAAAGGATCGTATATTCCTCCATTCTACATGATATCATATGAACTAAGACATTGATTATAATCATTCTCTCTGTTCATGTGTTGTTTCCGGATTTCCAATTGATGACGGCTGACTAATTGAACAAATCAAATCAGTCCAGGCTTGGCCAAACGCTTAGGGTGTCATCACTAAATCATCGAGGGGCCCACATATATCGCTTTTATCCCACATAGGGTAAATGGAACGGATAAACTTCGACTCATATGGTTGCTCTATTTAGTCATCAAATCACACACAATAATACGTTTTATAACACTAAGTTACTGGTATGTTTTCATATCATCAATATGCAACCGACTTGTAAACTACAACTCACATGTCTTGGTCTCAAGAATATAAGATATTATCGTCCCATGATCACTCATGATAAAATCCATGAGGTGATTCAAATGAGTGTGGGTTTAATCCAAAACTCAAATATTATTACAGTAATACTCATGAACATTGCAGCAAACTCACACCATGTCTAAACACCTTAGATAATCTACAGTCAGATTCATGACAGTCTTACCTCAATATCTACTTCCAATGTATGATCAACTGCTGATAGTTTGAATAATCTTATTATTCGGGAAGTCAAAACATGCGAAGTGAAACACAAGAATAATCAAATCAAATATGGTCTCAAAACTTTTGAATATAAATAAAACACCTTTTGTTTAATCACCGTATTGATTACACATTATTAATTGTATAATGTTTCGATTAATCAACTTAATACTTGAATTAAAACAATAGATATCCCATGCTCCAAGCATGCACACTATTTTAACCTATGGTTCTCACTTTGTGAAATGGATCAATTGAAATCATTTCAATGATACTCATTTCACAATTCCAAATCCTTAGTGTAAGAACACCTAATTCTTGCCACTATCATGCAATGTTCCTTTTATAATGCTGAGGTACAAAAGTCATAGAGACTTTGCCAACGATATTACAAAGTATTCCTTTGGAGATTGATAACAAGACAATTCCAAGGAAGCAAAGTCTCAAATTCAAAGTACATTCCTTTGAACATCCTTCTTGCATACATAGATTCTTAATATCCATCTCCCATTATGGAAACATTTCCATATATGCCATATGACAACTCATTATAAATAGAATCCTGTCTAGTCATAATAATGTCAATATGGTCCATCCATTACTATACTTTGAACTACAAGCGATCAATCCTTAGCGAATTTTAGATCGTCCTTGACAGTTGTTTAATAAATTTAGTCATATCCGATTCTAGTCCCTTTTCCCTCTTAATGCCCTAAACGTTTGGAAAATTAGAACACATGAATATTATAGCATATGCAATCGATCCTATATTCGAAGCATATGGGACATGATTCATAATGTCTTACATAAAGACATGATACTTGACCGGTCTTTTGCTATAATATTCCCATATATAGAATTTTCCAATGTTGAAATATTTCAACATGGTATTCATATATATCCATGACTAAGTTTGATTAATACTTCAATCTAAACTATTAGATTCGAAATAAAGTATAAGTATCCTCTCCCTTATTATAACGAAATAACTTTTCAAACTTTGCAACTTTGCAAATTAGAACTTTTTTTTCCTATAACTATTATTTCTAACTTGCAACACTGCACATAATAATAATGCTCCCACTACAATGATAATTATATTCTTACAAGCATAACACTTATGCTGCCACAAGCTCTGACATGTACTCCAAAAACGTTTGGACTTTTTAGAAATCAATACTTATTGACTTTCATACCAAATTTCAGATTTCTGATACGAGTTGCTTCGATAAGACTTTATCTAGGCTTCACAAAATCATACACCTTTCCTTAGATATCTCATATGTCTTTCTAAACTATTTCAGACTTTTGCCATTTCTCATAATTCGTACTATGAAGAGGGATGTCGTAATCATAATCGAATTTGAGAATGCACTTAGCACAACTTCTGTCTCTTTAAATCTACTTAGTGAAAGTGTTTCCTCACAATGATTTTCATGAAGCGGAGACAAACCTTATGACACTTAGATTTTATGGTGTTTGTGTTCCTTTCCACATGGAAATTCCATTTCCAACCATTATCATTAGATAAGGTCTATGGCAGATTCAAACTCATATGGACTGAACTTGTTCAATCTTAATTTCTTGCCACTTGGCATCACAAGGGCCTACCATGTCTCCCATGTTGTTGTTCAAATCACCCTTACTGATCAATGAAATTTCATTGATCAAGGCGCTTTGCCTTAAATAAACAATTAAGAACTCATATAACTCACAAGCATAGTTAATTTTTAACTGCAATGAGCATATATACAAGAATATGTCAACACGATAGGTTGCAAACCTCAAAACGTGTGCTAGTGATAACTAAAAAGTGTATTCTTGATCAGTTCTTGAACTTTTCAAGACCATTAAGACTCCCAGTGACCTCTTGACATATTAGATTCTCTTGTCAAGAAATATTTCTTCATAATCACATATTCAAGAGTTAGTGTGAGACCTTATCAAGGCAACACTTCATGTAATTGGTCTTAATTGGTATTTGTTTTATCCAAAACATCACAACTTTCAATTTCAAATGTACAATAATAAGAAACATTTCTTCTCCACATTTCATGAGGCATTATAAACTTAAGATATGTCACTCAATGTACAATCTTGGAGTATAACTCTAAGACTTGATTTTGGAAAGAAGTATGATACAACTTCTTGATTCAACCATTTCAACAATTCTCGATTACTCTCCTTAGCCATAAAATTTGTCTACGGTGACCTTAGAGAATCAATTGAGATATGGTTCCATAATCATTAGGATGATCATAAAACACGATACTCAAGTACTCTCGTTTCCTTTCAGATTGGAGAAACTTTTATCTTTCTGCCTAATTTGATTCTTCTTATTCGTTCTGCTGAAATTTTTTCAATGATTCAGAATTATACATAATCTTGTAAGTATAACCATATTTACTAAACTTTCAGTAAATAATGACGCATATACTTTATCATCCTTTGTTGTGGACTTGACCAATGCACAAATTTGTGTACCAGATCTCCTACTTCTTCACTTGACTCACATCTATATGTGAACAAGGAATTATACTTAATTTCACAAAGACAAAAGTTCTCATTCATCATACAATACAGGTTGCATGATTCCAAGTTTTTGTCCAATGAAAACTTGGGTGATGAAAAACTTTTCTAATTTGGTATATCATGGCATTACCACAAACTAAGAAGCAAACCATTTTCAACATTGCTATTAATGGAAACATATAAACAACAATTTCTACAAATGTCATTTCAAGGAAACTTAAAACAAGATAAAAAACATAATTCTTTTTTTCTTTATAAAAGTGAGGAAAACTTGTCCTTACAATGCAAATGCAAATGAAAACTATGTTATTAACTATTCGTAAGCAATCTATCATAACTCTTAAGTAGCAGCTCAAAAATCTAATCATCAAACCATGCAATCGAAATCCATCTCTTCGCGATTAGAATCAACTTACTCTTCCTTTAAGCTTCCTTTTTCTTCTTCAATCCTACAAAACATCAAAATGCAATCTTATCACATCATGTATCAAGAATCTAGAAATAGGAACTTAACAGAGTTAGATAGTATTCTTACCTGAAGTATAGTCATACATTTTTTACTTTACCATCTCTTAGATCTTTCAGGTAGATATGGTAGCTCCGCAACCAATTCCCCTTTTCTTGGGAATAGAAACAAATAGACTCTTTCGGAATGGTACATGGGACTATCTCAGATTTAGTCTTTGTGTTTACCATTCAGCGAATGTCCATGGAAGTTTTGGAAATTGATCTTCCAATAAAATTTGCTTGAGAAGTGCGCCAAATCATTGCTGATTCACCAGCAATTAAAAAATATGTAAGATCGATAAGGGCCACGTCGTGATCTGTCATATAGTAGTCTTTAACAAACTCAATATATGACTTAGGAAGTGATTGAAGAACCAAGTCAACATCCAACTTCCTCGGGAAAACGACACCTAACCTTCCCATCCTGTCAATGTGTGACTTCATCTCCAAGACATGTGCACACATAGACCTTCCATCTTGGTGTTTGCATGCTAATAGGGTTTCAGTGACCTTGAAGTTTTCAAGTCGATGAACATGTGGGCCAGGGAGAATTATTGGAGGATGTGGAGGAAGTGAAGTATGATTTCTGGGAACATCATCTTCATGAGAAAAACTGTTACCAAAAGATTCAGGAAGACCATAGTTGTCTGAACTAGATATCTACAATGGAGAAATTCAAGTTAGTTGATTTAATTCCTTAATACAACACCTAATATGAAATATTAAGGCTAGGATGCAACACAATATTCTATAATTCGGAAGAGGGATGTCGTAATCCAATTGAAAAATATTTGAAGGTAGGTAAATGAAGATTTACCAATTTCCACCATGAAAAACGAAAATGAACTTTAGGTTTTAAATGAATTGAAATTCCTAGATTCTTTGAGATTCATTGAACTTTTTAATGAGATGTTTAATCTCGATGATGCCCTCGCAAGTTTGTGACTGGGATACCGGGGATCACAAACAAGGTCTGAATAACCACGCAAATTAGCTTGGTACTCTTAAAGAATTCTATCACTTAATCAATGTGTCGGTTAACCACACATGCTCCATTAATCTATGATAATCTACGAGCTACCCATTGCCATCCTACATTAGCCCCAGATTAGTGTGGCAGTTAACCATACATGATCCACTAATGACTAACACTACTAGAAAAAAGGCCTTTTGCGACGCTCATTGCGCGTCGTAAAACGCTCAGACGACGCGCAAATGCGCGTCAAGGAAGGCCCTGTCATAAAGAGAGACGACGCGCATTTACGACACGCGGTTATGACACGCAATGCGTATCAAGGAAGGCCCTGTCATAAAGGAAGACGATACGCATTTGCGTGTCGTAACTTTACGACGCACGTGTTTATGACACGCAATGCGTATCAAGGAAGCCTCCGTCAAGAAAGGCCATGTCATAAATGAAGACGACACGCATTTTTGCGTATCGTAATTTTAATTTTTTTTTAAAAAAAAATATATTTATATATTTATTAATTTATAAATTAAATTTGCATTTAATCTCTCATAATAGAAATAAAATACCATATACAAAAAATACAATCCATTGCATAATATTAAATAAAATACCATATACAAAAAATACAATCCATTGCATTTAATCTGTTTGTATAACAAAGACACATGTGTTAAACTTGTTACCATTAACATCTAATCGTATGGACTCGAGTGTTAAACTTGTTACCATTAACATCTGATTCATAAGTCCTTTCTACAAGATTGTTACCTGCATAAATGAAAACAAACAGGAACATTAACAGCCCAGCTATGACTCTTTTTGTCCCAGAATCTAAATTAAACCACAAGTGATAGCATTAGGCATTAGGCATTAGCATCTGGTTTAGCATACAAATGTCTTACCAACAAAGAAAGACAAAGCAGTATAGAATTAGGCATTAGGCATTAGCATCAGTGTTGGTCAAACACTTTGCATCAGTCGAAACTAAGGCAATTAAGACAATCCATAGTAACATTAGAGTTTCCCTGCACCAGTCAAAAGTATCCCCTATAAAGATCAGGTAGAAACTCTATTCTCACGTTCAAGAGGTGAAAAAACTCTTCAAGTTCAGATAAGCATCACAAAAATCTGCTTAACTATTTAATTCCCAGCTAAGGGCTAAATACCCCATTAAGAGACCAAAATAATCGGAACCACTGGTACAGTTAAGGATTGCCCTCACAATAAAAGAAACACAAAAACAGGTGGTGCTATGCGCACAGTTACTAAGGAGAAATAAAAATAAATTAATAATATTCTAAAGCACAATCGACATTATGCAAATTATAAGTGAAGGCAACAATGTGACATTCAAAAGTATGCTTTCCCATTTATGCTAACACCTTAAATAAACAAACACAGAGGCCTAAGATCATGAAGTTTCAAGGAAGATGCATACCACATGGTAATATGTTTTTCCGCCAAAACCACGTTCTTTGTAAACTATGATCATGAGCCAGTCATTTACTAGTTCTCTATCTTGGATGTCCATATCCTGACAAAGTAAAATAAGATCTCAGTTAAAATGATGAATACAATAATTATGCAACCAGAACCATAGATAAAATTCAGTTTGACAATTGTAAGAATCACCTGTTTTGTTTTGAGAACAAGGGCTTTCTAAAGATTGCTACTAAAGCGGGGGATAAAAGATAAAAGAACCTGACTGCATATAATCAAAAACCAACAATTCAAGAATTATTTGATATGCCTACAGTAGTTAATTAATATGTGTTAGCAATAATTTAATCGGTCAGAGCAAGATATAAATATGCTTTCTGGATGTTGACTCTTTGGTCTCCCATTAGCTCAAGAACTTCTTCTCACAGAATCTATATCACTTGAAATGAAACTAGCATAAGGTTTCAACGTCACAATTATTGGTTAGCAATGAAAAAAACTTCACCGCAAGAAATGTCTCATACCAATTGCGTTCATAGAAAAATTGAAAAAAACTATGGATTAGTGGATGTAGTCATATGTTTCTCTAATTATTTAAGTGCTTGTACCAGATGTATTCCTTGAAAGCTAGAGAAACAATTTTTTATCGAACAGAGGAAACATTGATTCGAAATCTAAACTCCATTGCAACTAATTTTAAAAAGAAAATAAATTAAAGAAAACTTCACAAGTTGAATAGACTCGAATCAAATTTCCAAATCCCAAATTCGGAAATAACTTCAACATCAAAAACAGGGATGAGGTGATTAACTGCTCCAGCTCGTTAATCACCTCTTCCTGTGGTCTATGAATCAAATCAATCAACCTCCATATCTACACACATCATCATTCAAACAAAACAAACATTTCAACTAATCAATATAAATAACATTTTAATAAAAACTAAAATAATAATAAATAAGTGATATATATATATATATACATACCTGTAGAGTTCCACCGCCACCTGTGCTTTCACCATCATCCGACACACTGACAATTGTCCATGGATCATGCGAGTTCCAGTGGAAATCAACCACCTTATCCCTTCAATCATAGCACAATATAATCTTGTTTCAATTTTTATCTATTTTTTTATATCTGTAAAAAGGAAAACCATTAATTAAAATTAAATATATATACCTATGTCCAGAGTGTCTGAACAATAAGCCAGGTGCAAACTTTGAGGCTGGACCAGAACGTTCACCAACCTGTAGACAAACAAACAAACCTTTTATTAAAAAAAAACAATTTGTTGCAAGAAAAGAATAGGGGAAAATGGAATAAAAGTAAAAGTGGTTTTTGGTTGAGTTGACACACCTTATTGTGATCCCAGATGTTCAAGACACCATCTTCTGTTGAGCTTCCAAAGATGGATGATTTGTCAGGAGACCACTAAAACATACAAAGTAATTGGAATTTAGAAATAGTGAACAATTGTTCTAGAAAGGGAGTCCATAATTCCCTGGAATTCATTAGGCACATCTACTTCAACCCATGTTTCTTGATCAAGCATTGCTTTCAGTTTTGTCATCTATAACAACAATAATAATATTATTAATCAAAAAATTGTTGTTTACCTTCTCTGTTGCAATTACAAATTATTGTGACACGTTATATATTTGTAAAAAGTCTTGAAGCCTTAGTCTTGGATCCAAAAGAGCACGAACACCAAGAAGTTTTGCCCATCTTCCATGAGCTGCATCACAAGCTGCAAACACTGCTTCTATGTTTTCTCTCAATACATCAGCTCTGTTAAATGACACAGTTGCCCCTGTTAGAAAATTTCTAACAAATAAGCAACATATATATATATATATATATATATATATATATATATATATATATATATATATATATATATATATAATAGAACAGATCACCATTTTCAACCAAGCAAAGTTTGAAGAATAACAAACCTGTAGCTCATTGAATTCTAGATCATACTGAAAGCAGCCTTTTGTACATTAGCCCTTCCTTCCAAATGTTTCTGCTTCTTCATATCTAAAATTAATTATTATAAACTATTAATTAAATTCCATAAAAAAATATTGGGGATTCAATAATAAAATACTTCTCGAGAACTAGTATTGAACAAATTTTTAGGGATCAATGTATAAACAATTTATATATCAAATTACCGTGTAAAAAAATAAAAAATTTCTAAAATTCACAATGTCATGGATCCATTTAGAACAAGTTAAATTAACATACTTGAATAAACATACATTCTCATGGTTGAAAAAAAAACTAAGAAAATGTATTACCATTTCTCATGGTTGAAAATCGAAGAGTTACAAGCAAAAGATAAAATATAACATGGCCAATGGCCACACTAATTCATCATCAAGAATTATTCAAAACACAAAATCACTACAACTCCTTTTAGTGGTGTGCCTTAGCTGTAACTTTTCTTTGCGAAATTGCCTTTGACTGAAAAATCATTTGCACAAAAAATAGTTAATTTAAGATTTTTGGTTAATTGTTATACATACAAATGGGTATTTTGGTCTTTTAAATGATTGCAATGGAACTAAATTCCATCCATTGGTTAAACACAAACCAGATGTGCCCTAAATTTGACAAAATAAAAACATCTTTGGCCATCAACCATTAAATTAACATGAAAAAAATGTAACAATGGGTTAAAATTTCAAGAATATCTTACCATTGAGTGCAGCAACACCCACAATTGAATGCATATAGTTAAATCACACATGTAGTCATATAGTGGCACAGAGCACAAATTATTAAAAACATAAAAATACATGTGAATATTATCAAATGAAGCATTTCTGACTTCATAAAACATATGTAATAGGTGCTAAAGACTTAATGATATCTGGGGAATTTCATCGAACACTTGGTGTTCGTCTAAACACCATGGAAAGACAAAGGTAAATTGCAGAAATCAAACACATAAATCACAAAAATGCAGTATAGGAGTTGATAATTCATTGAAATATGAACAAAAACAAAAACAATAGAGATGCACAATGGATTAACATAATAAATCGAGAAGTAAAAAAACAGAAGAACATAAGTTGATTTAGGGATGGAAGTTACCACTATGAAGGCCTGAACATCTTTATTCTTCTCTCTCTCTCTCTCTCTCTCTCTCTCTCTCTCTCTCTCTTCTCGTTAAGCTGCTGGCGAGACTTGGCTGGCGACCCCTTTGGCAGAAGATATCGGGCGGTGTTTAGCGCCCCTAGCGACCCATGACGACCTTCCTAACGACGCCCACTCCTTTGAGCCTGATAATCATATCGAGAGTGCTAGATACAGATCCGCTTTCTATTCAAATATGCCCAATTTTTTGCAGGATACGGTCCAAATTTTTACATAAGAACCGCCAAATCATTCAAAACTAGAAAAAGATATGTGAAGGAATGAAAATTAAATTGATTAACTGGGTCTCTAACGCAGAAGTTTCAAAGGTGATGACGAGATGCAATCGGGAAGCTAATGGAGCAAAGTTACGGTTCTTCATCTGTGTGTTTTCGATTTATCTGTGGGGAATCTGAAACAAATGAGAATCAAGATTCACATTCCTAATATTGAGACTTGAGAGTATAATTAGGGTTTTTTCTAACAATTTCAACATCGAGTGGGAGATATGGTGGTTCTAGTGGGTAGAAGTAAGTGGGGGAAGAAGTAGGCGGCAGTAAGGAAGGAGCGTTCATAATTTGGGTAAGAGGGAAAGGAGAAAAAAAGGAAGGCGGGGTTTTTAATTTTTTCAGAATTTCATTTCCCCCTTTCCCCCACTATTAAAGGATGGAACGCGCGTTCCATTAAAAAATATAAAGCGACATCCTTAGACGACGCACATTTTATTATAGGTGCCCTCCGTGTTTTTTTTAGACACTAATTTAAGGGCGCGCAATAATGCGTGTCTTCTATCCTTAAATTTTTTGAAGAGATGACATTTTTCTAATGTCACTCTCCTTTGCGTAACATAGATCAATGAGCGTCGTATTTTGCGCGTCGTAAAAGGCCTTTTTTCTAGTAGTGTAATAAGGTGCAATGTGCAATTTCATGGGTTAGCATCAAATTCACATTTTCCTAAAGTAGCTAAGACTGAGAATTTATAATGATTTAGTTACTTCATGTTTCATTATACTTTTAATGAGGATTTAAATCTCCTGTCAAACTCGTTCGGGTAACGACCCTCCACTGGTCAAGGGTGCGGTGGGTAAGAGTGGATACCTAATGACTGTCATTTTATAGGTCGCTTCCTTAAACACCCCTTATAGACCGGCTTCGTGAATGAGGCCTACTAATGGTAAGACTGACTTTTAACTTATACATATAATATATTAAACTTATGATTTTATATAGTATAGGGGTGTATTTTAAACATTTAAAATACTAGGTGGTTTAATCTACTAATTAAACTAGACTTTTAATTTAATTAAACTCAAACCATATAATTATGGATTTGTTAATACTCTTTTAATTAATCTTTTAATTAATTTTCAACAAAGCCATAATTAACACTTTTTAGTATAAATTTAGGTTATGAAGCCAAAAGGTTTAGTATTTAATATTTCACAATTAAAACTTTTTTAATCAAATTTTAAATTCCGAAACTTGAGGGCAAGTTTTGAAACTCTTCAAAAAAAAAAAAAAAAACACTTGAGTTTTATAATTTATGTTACATAAATGAGACTTTCCAAGTTCCATAACTTGAGGACAAGTTATGAAACTCTTCAAGACCTTTGGACTCCAAAACTTAATGACAATATTTGTAACCTTTCAAGACTCTTGAATTCCATAAATTAAGGAGTTAATTTGTTTCATGAATAAGACTTTTTCTTATCCATAACTTATGGAGGTTTCATAAACTCTTTAGATTAAACTTTTAAACTAATAAAATAATCAAATAATTTTATCTTTAAGTAATTTGACCTAATTCAACTCTTATATCAAGATAACTTCAGATCAAAGAATTACAAAGAATTAGCTTATAATGTAAAGTAGTAATTATCTCAAGATTTGACAATTTATCTTTTAATTGGATGAGGTTAATCACTACCAAATAAAAAAACAGATTTTATGTTATAAAACAGTTCATGGTAATGATCCTAATCTAATCATGGCCAAAAAAAACCTCGAAAAATGTACCATCTAATGATCCAATTCGTCGAGCCAAGCTATGAACTCGTTGAGTTCATTGTCATGTGAGCCAACTCGTCGAGTCCACTCATGGGACTCGTCGAGTCCAGCAGTCAGACAACAATTTTTTTAGGTTTTTCAACTTTGAACAATTAATCAATGCATCTATATAACATAAAACTACTCATGGCTCTGATACCACTGTTGGGGTTTTAAGTACTATAACACTCCTATGGTGCACATACAACCTAAATATTTAGATCTAAGTTTTCTCTAATTATACATGCAATATTCATTTCCAAAGCATGAAGCCTAACTAGCATACAACAGTGATATTTAAAAACATAAAAAACTAGTTAGAAGATTACCTCCTTGTTGTAGCTTGCAGAACTTGGCCTTTCAAGAGCATAGAACCCCAAGTGTGATGCCTCAAACAAGTCACAAACACCATGAACAAGTGGAGGATAATGAAAGAGAAGTTGTGGAGCTCAAAATCGGCTAGGTAATAACCTTGGAGTATTAGTGACCAATTTTGCAAGCTTAGGGACCCTATTTATAGTTTGGAATCTTTAGGGTTTAAACTTGTAAACCTTAATTCACTTGGGCTTTTAATCCATTAACTCATTAGCCTTATGGACTAACTCTTCATGAACTCTCACAAAGATTTAGTCCAATCCTAATCAACATGGATCATTAGCCCAAACTATAAATATCACTTATTTACATAATCAGTCCCTACAAATTTAATTAGTCTCCTTTGATCACTAAACTAATTCCAAATTAATTCTTGATCAATACCAATTAAATAATATGATTTTTCAATTAATACATTATTCTTATAATATATTAATAAATCACAAATAACCTCTTTCTCAAATATCCATCCTATCAAATTGTCCTGATGAAGGCAAATCGAAATGGACCATGCTACTCTCGGGTCAAGTACATACCAATTATAGTTATAGGCTTAGACACCTAATCCAACAACATTAATAGCAGGGTCACAAATAGAAATTAGGATGAGGTGTGAAAATATATGTGCTTTCATAGATTCCAAGGTGGTGGCCAACTAGAAAAATGGGCCCTACAAAGTTTGGGGCAGAACTTGATGAAATACGCAACTAGGGTGAAAACACTAGCATAATATTTCAAAACATTTAAACTACAACGCGCGACCAAATCAAAGAACAAATGAGTAGACACGTTGAGCAATCTAGCATCATAAGAATTTTCACATCTCGCAAAACAAGTATTGGTCGAAACAGTATAGATAAAAGTAATAGATGAAAAGCCTCTAATATCGATAAATGACGCAATAGATAATTCGATGGCGATGTGGGGATTGTCTATGATAGTAAAGATGGACTTCAAGGACATGGTCAATGCGTAATTTGATTTCCATCACAATTAGGTATGAGTTCAAACCCATGCAGGGGAGAATTATTAATACGAGGTGATACTTTTGATGGGGAACAACATTATGTACGTTCACAAGAACTTGAAGGTACCAGTAGCTTAATGTTGTCAGATATTTATCACTCATGAGAACTCGAAGGTACCAATAACTTTATTTTGTCAAATATTTATCACTCATGATATATATATATATATATATATATATATATATATATATATATATATATATATATATAACAGGCAACTTTAGAGAGATACAATAAGATGAAGGGTGAAAGTCCTGAGAAGTTAGTTTCAGGTAGTGATGATTTCACTATATTCCTCTGGGAACCTTCTAAAGACAAGCATCCGAAAACTCGAATGGCAGGTCATCAACAGGTACTAGTTTTATGTTTCTTCATTTTGTTGCTAAAAATAGCAACATAATTTACTCTTTTTTTATCAATATAGGTAATGTAATCTTTTTTACTGATAACAAGAATATGTAACTTCTTATAGCAATAAGTAACTTTTAAAAGCCAAAACTTGCCGTTTTTCTTGTCGATGCTCTGAAGAGATACTTGAATGTGTCCATGGAGTTGATACTCCTTATTGTTAGATTAGTGTCTAAGTCCATAACAATTTTGGTATGTACTTGACCTGATTGTGAGCATGGTTCTTTTGGGTTGCCTTCACCATAGCAACTTGTAGGATGAACTAAGGAGAGAAAGGATTAATTATGATTTATTAATATATTATAAGAATAATATATTAAAGGAGAAATCATACTGTTTAATTAATATTAGTCCAGAATTAATTAAGAATTAATTTTGTGACTAAAAGAGATTAATTTAACTTAGGGGACTGGATTTGTAATTATAAGATAGTTGCAAGAAAGGGCTAAAGGAATCCATAGAGTGGAGTGGACGAAATTTGTGGGGAACCCCATAAGATTTCATCCATGGATCTAAGGAAAGGAGTCCATGGGCTGCTTAGAGCCTAAGCAGTTAGATTAACGTTTCCTAAGTTCAAAACCCTAATAGCCCACCTATTTAAAGGACCCCTATGGCCTTAAAAACGTGGCTAAGACTTCCTTTAGGGTTTCTAAACATTTTTGGCTGCCTCCTCTCTTCTCCTCTTAATCCTTGTTGCTCATGATGTTTGTGACTCCATTAGAGGTGCAACATTTGATGCACTAAGCTTTTTGAAGCCAATTACAAGAAGGATTAGATTGTTATTGCTATATAACAATCAAAGGTTAGATCTAACCCCTATTTTATGTTGATATGGTTAATTGTATGCTAGATCTAGGGTTTATAGTTTTGGATATTCAATTGCATGCTCATTAGACAAACTAGATCCAAAAGCTATTAGGGTTTGCGTGTACACCATAGGAATGATGTAGTGCTCAAAACCCATTAGTGGTATCAGAGACAAGGATGTTTTCTAATGTATTTAATGTAAAGGTTAACTTTTCGAAGCTGAGAAAAAAAAATCATTTTTAGGATTCTGACCAGGCTCACAACGTGAGCACAGCTGTTTGCTGGATTTCGAATTTTCTGCCTTATTTTGTTTAGGATAATTGCCATAAATTGTTTTTTCCAATTAAAATCAAATTTCTTTGTTATGGTAATTGTTATCCCAATCAAATAAATGGATAATTGTCAATTTTAGATAATTATTTGATTTATAAGATAAATATTAATTATTTGTGAATTTATTTGAATTATCTTCTAAGAAAATAAATTAGGTTAAATATTGGGATAAATATTATTTATATGATAATAAATTATTTTTTAAATTTAATCTAAAAGATATTTTAAAAGTTTCAAAACTTGCCCTCAAGTTTTGGAATTTAAAAGTTGATTAAAAAGTTTTATTTTGAAATGTTAAATTATAAAACCCTAGTATTTTGGAAAGTTTAAATTACACCCTTATGGTTTTATTAATTAATTAAGGTGTATAATTAAAAGAGATTTAATAAACCCATAAAGTTTTGGATTACATTTAATTAAATTAAAAGTAAAATTTATTAAATTAAACCACTTAGTATTTTAAAAGTGTAAAATACACCCTATACTGTATATAACATTAGAAGTCTAATATTATATAGGTAAAATGACACAAAAGCCCTTAAGTTTTCACAAAAATGTCGGTTTTACCCTTAGACGTGTTTTAGGTCCAGTAAAGTCCGAAGTTTTGTTTAATTTGTTCATTTTTACCCTTGTAGCTGGTTTCCAGGTAACCTACAGGTTACCTAATACCAATAAAGCCCTTGAATTTCCAAAAATGTTCAGATTTACCCTTAAATTTTTCAAAAGTGTTCGGATTTACCCTTACCTTGATTTTTAATTTGATTATTATTATTATTCTTATTATTATTATTATTATTATTATTATTATTATTATTATTATTATTATTATTATTACTATTATTATTATTATTATTATTATTATTATTATTATTATTACATATTTTTAATACATTTTAATGTATTAAAATATTTTATACATACATTTTTAAATGTATACAAATATATTTATTAATATAAATATATTTTTAAAAAAATATATATATATACTTGTATTTAGTATTTATATATATTTGAATTCCCATTTATTCCATTAAAAATGTATTTATATATTAAAAAAAATATTTATTTGTATATAGTAGGTATAATATATTTATTTCATATAAAAATATTATATCTATATATATATATATATATATATATATATATATATATATATATAATACATATTTATATGGATTATATTGTATAAAAGATATATTTATATGTATTTGTACATATTACTAACTATAAATATGTATTTATTTCATAACTATTTGCATCAGATATTTTTTTATACAAATGAAACATAGATTTATATCTATTAAATACAAATGAAAATGTATTTATACATTTCCAAACATATTTATATGTATTAAATACAATAAAAAAATGTATTTATACATTTAAAGACATATTTATACAATTAGAAATATTTTTATTTGTATTTAATAGATATAAAGATGTATTTCCTCTATATAAAAACTATAGTATGCATATAATTATGAAATAAATACATATTTATACTTGGTAATATGTACAAATACATCTAATTGTATCTTTTATATAATATAAACCATATAAATATGCAGTTTTATATTTATATGTATATAATATATTTTTATATGAAATGAATATATATTTATACCAACTACATACAAATAAATACATTTTTAACATATAAATACGTTACTACAGGAATACATGGAGTTTCAAATGGATATAAATAATAAATACAAGTATATATATTTTTAAAAATATATTTCTATTAGTAAAAATATTTTCATACATTTAAAAATGTATGTATAAAATATTTTTATACATTTAAAAATGTATTAAAAATTAATAATAATAATAATAATAATAATAATAATAATAATAATAATAATAATAATCAAAATAAAAATCAATGTAAGGGTAAACTCGAACATTTTTGAAAAACTTAAGGGTAAATCCGAACATTTTTGAAAATTCAAGGGCTTTACTGGCATTGGGTAACCGATAGGTTACCTAGAAACCGGCTACAAGGGTAAAAATGAACAAATTAAACAAAACTTCGGGCTTTACTAGACCTAAAACACATACAAGGGTAAAATTGACATTTTTGTGAAAACTTAAGGGCTTTTATGTCATTTTCCCTTTATATATATGTATGAGTAAAACAGTCAGTCTTACTGTTAGTAGCCCTCATTCACGAAGTTGGTCTATAAGGGTGTTTAAGGAAATTGCCTATAAAATGAGGATTGAATGGGTATCCACTCTTACCCACCACACTCTTGACTAGTGGAGGGTCGTTAGTCGAACGGGTAGGATAGGACAAAAAACTTCCATTATAAAAAGTACAAAGTAACTAAAAGTTTTTACAAATTCCCAAATCATATTTACTTTAGGCAAAATGTGAAATTGTATGCTCATCCATGGAATTGCACTTCATACCCTTGTTAAACGTTAGTGGAGCGTGCGTGGTTAATCGGCAAACTAATTTGGGTTGACATTGGTAAAGAAGGGTGGCTTGATGTTTATCATAGATCAATGGAGCGTGTGTGGCTAATCGGCACATTGATTAGTTGATAGTATCATTGAGTGCACCATGTTGATTCGCATGGTTATTCACACCTTGTTTGTGATCATCGGCATCCCAGTCGCAAACTTGAAGGGAATAATCGAGATTAAACATGTCGTTGAAAAGTTCAATGAATCTCAAAATATTTAGGAGTTTCAGTTCATTTAAAACATAAACCTCATTTTTGCTTTTCATGGTGGAAACTGGTGAATCGTCATTCATCTACCTTTAAGTAATCTGCAACTAGATTATAACATCCCTCTTCTAGGTTGTAGAGTATTGTGTTGGATCCGCCTTGATGTTTCATTTGGGTGTTACTTCAAGGATTCCTATCAACTATCTTGAATTTTCTCCCGGTTTTTGTAGATGTCTGAATCTTACAATGGTCTTCCCAAATTCCATGGAACAAACTTTCCAAATGAAGATGACATTCCACGATATGATCGAGGAACACGAGGTTATGCTTCACTTCCTCCACCCCCTCCTATTGTTCTCCCTAACCCACAAGCTCGAAGGCTTGAAAAGTTCAAGCTCACTCAAGCCCTATTGGCAAGTAAGCACGAAGATGGGAAACATGTGTGTGCACACGTCTTAGAGATGAAGTCACACATTGATAGGTTAAGGATGTTGGGTGTCGATATCTCAGAGATGTTGGCTGTTGATTGGGTTCTTAAGTCACTTCCTGATTCATATAGTGAGTTCGTAAGAGAGTACTATACGATGGTTCACGACATGACACTCATTGATTTGACCTATTTGCTTATTGCTGCTGAATCAACGATGATTTGGTGCACTGGTCAAACAAATTTGTTTGGTGAATCAAACTCCCAAACTTCAATAGACACTGGCAACATTGGAAGTCCAGAAAGGACTAAGGATGAGATTGTCCCATGTGCTGTGCCAAAGGAGTCTATTTGCTTTTATTGCCATGAAAAGGGGCATTGGAGACGAAGCTGCCCTGTTTACCTAAGAGATCTAAGAGCTGGGAGAGTCAAGACGTATGGCTCTACTTCAGGTAAAATCCAATATCAAACTCTTTTTAGTTCATATTCTAGATTCTTAATTCATGATGTGATAAGATTAAATTTTGATGTATTGTAGGATCCAAGAAAAGAGAGGAAGCTTAAGGGAAGAAGCGAACTGAATCTAATCATGAAGAAAATGGATTGGATTTTTGAGCTACTACTTGGAGTTAGAATAGATTGCTTAGGAATATGAATAGCATAGTTTTTTAGTTGAATTGCATTGTAAGGACAAAGATTTTTCCGCAATAAATTTTTTTTCTGTCTTATTTATTTATCCTTGCAATGGCATGTATGAAAAATTGATGTTTGAATGTTTCTACTATTAGCAATAATGGATTTGATTGTTAATTGTGTTATTTTTCGAAATGTCGAGAATTTATCAAATAGGGAGAGTTTCTCGTCGCCCAAGTTTCAATTGGACAGAAACTTGGAATCATACAACTTGGTTGCGTGATGAATGAGAAACCTCATATTTGGAAATTAGACTAATTCTTTGTCAAAGTGTCAAGTGAAAGACTCAGAGATCGAGTACACTAGGTTGTGAGTCGATCAAGTCCACCAGAAGAGTGTTAAAGATATTCATCATGATTTACTAAAGTTTATTAAGTATGATTATACTTATAAGATTAAGTGTACTTCTGAGTTGATTGAAAAGGTTTCAATAAATGGCAGAACGCATAAGAAGAATCAAGAAGGCAGAAAGATAAAAGTTTCTCTATTCTAAGAAGAAGGGAGAGTACCTTTTATTGTGTTTTATGATAAGTCTTAATGATTAAGAACCATATCTCGGTTGATCCTCTAAGTGAGTCTTAGTGCATTTGTATGTCTATGAAGAGGAATCGAGAATTGTGGAAATGGTTAAAATCAAGAAGTCAATCATACTTCGTTCCAATATCAAGTCGTAGAGTCATACTCTAAGATTAAGAATTGAGTGACATGGTTTTAAGTAGGTTTATAACACTCAACAAATGTGGAATTGGAAAAATTCTTCCTATTCCTGCACATTTGAAATTGGTAACTTGTGATGTCTTGGATAAGACAAAGACCAACCAAGACCAATTATGTGAAGTGTTTTTGTCTTGATAAGAACTACACGAACTCCTGACAAGAGAATCATATATGTCAAGTGGTTAGAGGGAGTTTTAATGATCTTGAAAAAGTTTCAAGAACAAATCAAGAATAAAACTTATCGATCATCACTAGCACACGACTTGAGGTTTACAACCTATCGTGTTGACATAATCTTGTTTCTGTGCCATTCCAATTTGGTTAATTATGCATGTGAGTTTTATGAGTTCTCATTTGAATGCATAAAGGCAAAACACCTTGATCAATGGAAAGTACATTGATATGTAGGGGTGAGTTGTTCAACAAAGTGCTACCATGAGGCAAGAAAACAAAATTAAACAAGTTCAGTCCATATAAGTTTGGATTTGTCGCAAACCTTGTCTTACGATAATGGTTATGGAAGATTCACATGGATAGGAACACATACACTTTAAAATCTATGTGTCATAAGGTTTCCCTCCTTCATGAAAATGAT
This sequence comes from Lactuca sativa, assembly GCF_002870075.4. Lineage (NCBI taxonomy): Eukaryota > Viridiplantae > Streptophyta > Magnoliopsida > Asterales > Asteraceae > Lactuca > Lactuca sativa. The sequence continues at coordinate 148,241,892 of NC_056625.2, forward strand.
TGTAAGGAAATGCTTTCACTAAGAGATATTTCAAGAAGATTGCAATTGTGAAAATTGTATTCTCTAATTCGATTATGATTACGACATCCCTCTTCATAGTTCGAATTGTGAGATTTGGCAATTAGTCTGAACATTTGGGACTTATTAACATAAGCTCTGAAGTTGTTTAGACAAATGTGAGCTTTCTAAAACAAAGGTGTATGAGTTTAAGAAGCTTAGATAAAGGCTTATCAAAGCATCAAGTATTTAGAAATATGAACTTAAGGAATTCAATAAGCATTGTTTTCTGAAAGTTTAGATGTTTTCTAGATATATGTGAAAGCTAGTGGGAGCATAAGTGTTATGCTTGTATGGTAATAATCATCGTGTTAGTGGGAGCATGATTATTATTTCAAGTATTGCAAGTTAGAAATATTAATTATAGAAAACAATGATTCACTTGGCAGAGTTTTAGGGGTTGAAAAGTTGTTTTGCTATAATTAAGGTAGAGAATATTATACTTCATTTCAAATCTAAAGGTTTAGATTGTGGAATTTTAATCAAATTTAGTCGAATCGATATGAATGTTGTGTTGGAATGGTTCAACATGAGGAAATTCTATATATGGAAAGGATAATTGCATTCTCAAATTTTTTTTATGATTACGACATCCCTTTTCATAATCAAAATTGTGAGAACATGGCAATTAGAAATATTATAGCAGAAGACTGGTAAAGTATCACGTCTTCATGATAGACAATATTAATTGTGTTCCATATGTTTCGGGTATAGGATCGATATCATATGCTATAATGTTTGATCATTCTAAAATTTTCCAAATGCTTAGCGTATTAAGAGGGAAAAAGGACTAGAACGGTTTTGACTAAAATAATTAAACAACTATCAGAGGACGATCTAAGGTTCGTCAAGGATTTGTAGCTTGTGAGTAGCTGGAAGTGTAGTATTGGATGGACCATATTGACATTATTTTGAATAAATATGATTCTAGTTAGAATGAGTTGTCATATGGTAAATATGGAAATGTTTCCATATTGGGAGTTGGATATTGAGAGTCTATGTCTAGATTAGAAAATTTTATGCAAGGATGTTCAAAGGAATGTACTTTGAATGAGAGACTTCGTGGAATTGTCTTGTAACAATTTCCAATAGAATACCTTGGAATTTCATTAGCTGAGTCTTGGTGACTTTATGTTATGACATTACGAAAGGATCATTGCATAAAATGTTAGAATCTAACATATTCTAGTAGTGACGAGAACCTTGTGTTCTTACACTAGCAATGAGGATTAGGAATTGTGAAATGAGCATCATTGGAAAAGTTTTCAATTGATCTATTTCACAAAGCATGGACCATAGGAAAAAAAGTGTGCATGCTTGGAGCATGGGACAATTGTTGTTATAATTCAAGTAATGAGTTGATTATCCGAAACATTAAATGATAAATAATGAGTAATCAATATGGTGGTTAAATAGAAGTGTTTTATTTACTCTCACAAGTTTGGGGCCTTATAGGATTAAATATTATTGTTGTGTTTCAGTTTGCATGTTTTGACTTCCAGAATAATTGGGTTATTCGAACCTCCACAGTCGGTCATACGTTGGAAGTAGGTATGAAAGAAGACTGTAATGAATTTGTCTGTAGATTGTCTAAGTGTCTAGACATAGAACAAGTTTGCTGCAGAGTTCATGAGTTCTTTAATAAGATTAGAGTATTGGATTAAACCAATGCTCACATGAATCACTTCATGGATTATATCACGATTGATTGTGAGACGATAATATTGTATATTCTTGAAACCGAGACGTGTGAGTTGTTATTTGCTGGTCGGTTGCACATTGATGATAAGTAAACACACTAATAACTTGGTGTTATAAAACTTATTGTTGTGTGTGATTCGAAGAGTGAGTACAAGCGAGCATTTGAGTCGAAGTTTATCCATTCGTTTTACCCAAAGTGGGATAAAAGCGATATGTGTGGGCCCCTCGATGATTTAGTGATGACACCATAAGCGTTTGGCCAAGTCGGGACTACGTTGATGTGTTCAATTGTAGTATGTTATCAGTCGTCATAAATCAGAAGCCGGGAAACAATATAAAGAGAATGATCGAAATTCATGTCTTGCGTCTATACTATATCTTGAGAATAGAGGAATATATGATCCCTTATTTAAAGGACACACTTATTTGACAAGATCAGAGTTGACAGCGGCTTTTAAAAGCTACGATTGCTGATCAGGTTCTGAAGTTATGCAAAATAGTTATTAGACTCATCCAAGTGGGAGACTGTGGGATTAGTGTCTAAGACCATAACGATTTTGGTATGTACTTGACCCGATTATGAGCATGGTCCTTTTGGGTTGCCTGCAATATAGCAACTTGTAGGATGAATTATGGAGAGAAAGGATTAATTATGATTTATTAATATATTATAAGAATAATATATTAAAGGAGAAATCATATTGTTTAATTAATATTAGTCAAGAATTAATTTTTTGACTAAAAGAGATTAATTAAACTTAGGGGACTGGATTTGTAATTATAAGATAGTTGCAAGAATGGGCTAATGGACTCCATAGAGTGGAGTGGACGAAATTTATGGGGAAGCCCATAAGATTTAGTCCATGGCTCTAAGGAAAGGCGTCCATGGGCTGCTTAGAGCCTAAGAAAACGTGGCTAAGACTTCCTTTAGGGTTTCTAGATGTTTTTGGCTGCCTCCTCTCTTCTCCTCCTCATCCTTGTTGCTCATGGTGTTTGTGACTCCATTAGAGGTGCAACATTTGATGCACTAAGCTTTCTGAAGCCAATTGCAAGAAGGATTAGATTGTTATCGCTATATAACAATCAAAGGTTAGATCTAAACCCTATTTTATGTTGATATGATTAATTTTATGCTAGATCTAGGGTTTATAGTTTTGGATATTCAATTGCATGTTCATTAGACAAACTAGATGCAAAAGCTATTAGGGTTTGCATGTACACCATAGGAATGATGTAGTGCTCAAAACCCATCACTTATGTGATGGGTGAAGTGGCAAGGCATAACACTTCCATGGAGACTACCAAAGGAGAACTTACTCATGAGTTCCTTTTAGTGTTGTGTTTTGTTTTTTTATAGTAAATAGTATAGAAATGATTATTTGTATGTGACATATGATATTTTTTTTGAAATGAATTATCGTTCTTATGTATGGTATTTTATTTTTGTATTATCATAATACCAATCTGTTGTTTATTTGAAAATTAGTAATTCTATAAATATATATATATATATATATATATATATATATATATATATATATATATATTTTAAACATTTAAAATTATAACATGCAAATGCGGGTCATCGTCATTTATGACAGGGGCGTTAATGATACGCAATGCGTGTCCTAAACGCGCGTTACAAATCTGTGTTGTCTTCCTTTATAACATCGCCTTCCTTGATACGCATTGCGTGTCATAAATGAGCATAAAAAATGTGTGTCGTGAATAGATGATGCACAAAAGCATGTCGTCATACGTTATGACAAGGCCTTTCTTGACACGCATGTGCGTGTCGTCTGATCGTTTTATGACACGCATTGCATGTCGTAAAACGGTGTTTTTATAGTAGTGAAACAAATTAGTCTTTTCTAGCCATGAAATTGGGGATGTCACACACACACACACAAACACACACACACTCACATATATATATATACATATATATATATATATATATATATATATATATATATATATATATATATATATATATATATATATATATATATATATATATATATATATATATATATATATATATATATATATATATATATATATAGGGAAGGATCCATAGAAAATGCATAAACCTTTGGATACCCTAAAAATTAAAAAATCAATAGAATTTCATTGAAAAAAATACTTTTAGATATCTATGTTTTTTGACTTTACAAACATAAAAATCGCTATTTTTTTATAAAATCGGTGAAAAAAATTGAATTTTTATCTATAATTTAAAAAAATTTTTTTTTTTTAGCAAATTTTTAAAAAAACTAGCGATTTTTAGTTTGTAAAGTTAAAAAAAACATTAAATATCTCAAAGTATATTTTTATACATTTTTAGGGTTTTTTTAGGTTTCTTCATTTTCCATTGATCCTTCCATTATATATATATATATATATATATATATATATATATATATATATATATATATATATATATATATATATATATATATATATATATATATATATATATATATATATATATATATATATATATATATATATATATAGACACACACATACGCTAGTTATTCTCGTTAAGAATTTCCTTTTTCAACTGTATGTATGTATACTATTACTACATTCCAGGCGTTCCCCATTAGGTAGTTTAATTAATTAAGGTCGGTAAAAAAATGTTACAATGAGTTCCCATAATCTAGCTTTTGACGTGATATTTGCCCCACTTGACGCTTCGTCGGACGTCGTAATTGATTAGAAAGTTATCCATGCCTTGGTTGTACCTTGCAACCGTTGGTGGGGATGTCAGTCGTGTATAGATCTATACAAACCTTTCCCGCTCACATAAGATTTTACGATTACAGGCCGGGGTCTTAGCTAACAATTAATTAGCTAATCGATGAGTAGTTGTCTTATTAACATCTGTTTTGTTTGGCCATATAATATAATTTTCTTTCCATTTATTTTCTTACATAATTATATTTATCTTATATAATTATAATAGTTTAGATATTTTTAATTGATACTTGGGCAGAGAAACAATTAGGTACCATGCAATCCGAGAGATTTGACCATGACAACAACTAGGCATAATATTATTTGAGTGTTTTGGCCAGAGTAACAGCTAAGGATAATGTTATTCATGAGATTTGGCTAGTGTATTAGCAAGGTATAATATTACTCAACAGATATGACCAATGTAATGGCTAGGTATAATATTATCCTAAAATTTTGTGTAGCATAACAACTAGGCATAACGTTGTCTTTAGTAATTGAGTCGAGTAACTAATGAGTATAATATTATCTTAACAATTTGAGTATATCAACGTTGTATAAATTTTTGATATAAGAATTAATGATAATTATAATATCAATAATTTATTTACTAGCATGCATTCCCCAAGATGACTTTTAAAAACTTAAAAGTGGGGATGTGAACTCACCCTTGAAGTGTGTATTACTAGACCCTGAGACTACAACAGGCGGCAGCGGGCTCGAGATTAACCGGGCTCGAGGGAAAAGTTTAAACATAATAACTAAAAAATATATAAATAAATTTCTCAAGATTTAGAAGAAATTTTTATGGAAAACAAAAGAGAAAAATTAGTTGAGGTGTGACAATGAAATGAGCCTTGTAGCTCCGTTTATAGGCAGAAAATGATCAAGCGCGCCGCGCAAAAATAAGGGTGCACCGTGCCCTTGTGACGTAGCACTAGTCTTAGCATACCACGTGTTCGTTTTCTGGTGGACCGCATCCCACCTTGTAGAAGGTTGTGCGTGCCGAAAACGTTGATTTTTGTAAAATCCGTAACTTCCTCATACAAGCTCGGTTTTCGATATTCTTTATATCCACGTGTAGCTATGGAAGAGTAATACAACTTTCCTTCAAGTTGCATTGGCTAATAACGACTTTATTTTTACCCTCTATATTTATAATCTTAAATGATGTTGAAAAAGTCATATCTTTCTCGTACGAGCTCTTTTACTGACATTCTTTGTCTCATTGGTTTTATAACAAGGAGTACTCTGATTTTCATTTACATAGTTTTCGCTAAAACTCAACCAATTTTTCTTTGAATTTTTACGACACTCATCTCTTGTTCACGGTTGATTTGAAAACATATAAAAATTATAACTTCTCTATACGAATTCACATTCATACAGAATTTATATTTCTGAGATCGGGTTGATCTGTAATTTTGTAATATCTTATTTTTATACAAAATAACACATTTTTTTGCGCACCTATTTTTTTGGAATACGAAATCTTGTATTTTATAATAGACTGGTAAATATTTCATATTAAGTCTACTATATTTGACGTTCGTTATGTTTAGTGATTAATGACCATTGACAATTTTTACAATTGTTACATTCTCCCTTCGTTGAAGGAATTTCGTCCCTGAAATTCAGCTCTTAGTGCTTACCTATAGACACTACCTAATAGTTGGGGGTAATATTATATTAAACTTTTGTGCGGTTATCTTGTGAGTTGTGTATAGTACAAGGTTTTGGATACGATCAAATAAATATTTTATTCTGATTCACAACAAAAGATGAATAGAGAGTAAGGCGAAATCATTGTTTTACATAATCAATCCCTATATATTTAATTATTCCCTTTTGACCACAAAATTAATTCCAAATAATTCTTGATCAATACTAATTAAATAATATGATTTCATATTAATATATTATACTTGTAATATATTAGTAAACCATAAATAACCTTATTCTCAAAATCCATCCTATCAAATGCACTGTTGAAGGCAACCCAAAAAGGACCATGCTATAATCGGGTCAAGTACATCCCAGTTATAGTTATGGGTTTAGACACCAAATCCAATTGTATCCCACTTGGATAAGTCTAATAAGTATAGTTGCCAATGTAACTTCATGATCCGACTTAGTAATCATAAGCTTTCAAAAGCCGCTATCAACTCTGACCAAGTTAGTGACACATCCTTTAGATAACACATCATATAATCCCCTGTTCTCAAGATATCAGCTGGACAAATACATGGAACAATGTCATAGTTATTGTCCAGCCGTTTGTTTCCCGATTTCCGATTCGTCTAACATAGAACATAACTGAACACATCAATTTAGTTCTGAGGCCCGGTAAATAAGTCAAAACAGAATCATCGACTGGCCCAAGATATCGCTTTTAATCTTCTTAGGATAAAAGGGAACAAATAAACTTCAACATTATATGCTTGTACTAAGTACTCATTAAATCATGCATAATGATACATTTTATAACATCAATTTATTGATACGTTTTCGTATCATCAATGCACAACTATTTCATAGTCAACAACTCATATATCTAGGTTTGAAGATTTATATGACATTATCGTCTCACGATCACTCGTGCTAAATTCCATGAAGTGATTCAAGTGAGCGCGGGTTGATCCAATACTCAAATCTTATTTCAGAGTACTCATGAATGGTGTAGCAAACTGTTGCTATGCCTAACACCTTAGACAATCTACAAGCCAACTCATGACACTCTTATTTCATACTTACTTCCAACGTATGATCGACTGTGGATAGTTTGAATAAATCTTATTATTCTGGATGTCAAAACATACAAAGTGAAACAATAGTAAATGATTGAATCAAGACAATAACTTTACATATAAATAAAACTCCTTTTATTTAATCACCAAATGTCAATTACAATTTAGCTATTACAAGTTTCTATTTATCTAACCACTAAAACTAATATTATCTGTTAGACCAATGACCCTTGCATGCTGCAAGTGCTTAACCCAAGGCAGTCCCTTTGTAAGAGGATTTGTTGGGTTCTCCTCTGACGATATCCCCTTTACCACGAGGTGTCCTTCTTCTACTTGATGTCTTATGAAGTGGTATTTTTTGTCAATATGTCTGGATCTACCATGATCTCTTGGTTCCTTGTTTAAGGCAACCGCCCCATCATTATCGTAGAAAATCTCCATAGGCTCCTTTATGGATGGAATGACTCCATCTAAGCAGTTAATATCAGCGATTTCCAAGTGAAATCTAGGTGGGATATCGGTTATCGGTACTTTTCAAAATAGCGGTGTCAAATATCGGTCCAAAATATCGGACTGCCAAAATCGGTGATATTTACTGATATTTCCAGGTGATTTCCAGGTGGGATATCGGTTAAGTAATTTAACTTGCTTTTTTAGTGTTAAGTCGTGGCCTTAAGTCTTATGGACTTAACTTAACTTAACCTGGTAATATGTTAAGTGCTTAATTGTTAGTTTTAGGTCATAGCCTCATGTTTTAAGTATTAACCGATCTTATTGTTATGTTAATTGTTACATACTTAAGTGTTAACTTGCTAGTTTCTATAGGATTGATAATGTTGATGTGTTAAGTACATAATTCTTAAATGATGATAATGATATTAGAGTTGATGTGGATGATCTAGATAAAATAATTGGATGCCTAGGTTGATGTGGACTTGGAGGAAGATTCCATGGCTTACGTAAGATTATGTTTCAAACATTGATAGTTTTGAATTTTGACTTTTTATATTACTTTTATATATGTTATATATATATATATATATATATATATATATATATATAAATATATATATTAACTACGCATGATATAAAAATGCCGATATCCTACCAATATCCCACCGCGATAACGTATATCCCAAATGTCGGCCCTTGACCGATATTTGATTTTCGACCGCTATAACTGCCTAGGACTCCATGGTCTTTGATGATGTTTTTAAACCATATCGCCTCTGTCGATGCTTTGCTAGCTGCTATGTGTTCTGATTTGCACGTTGAATCAGCTACAGTCTCCTGCTTGGAACTTTTCCATGTCATTACTCCTCCATTCAGGATAAATATCCAGCCCCACTAAGAGAGGAAATTATTTCGGTCGGTTTGAAAGCTGGTATCGCTATACCATGTCACTATCAAGTCATCACTCCCACCAAGGGTAAGGACCTAGTTCTTAGTCCTTTGCAAGTACTTGAGAATGTTCTTAACCGTAGTCCAATGAGGTTTACCAGGATTCCTTTTATATCTGTTGACCATGCTTAAAGCAAAGGCCATATCAGGGCGAGTACAAGTCATAGCATATATGATCGAGCCAAATGCAGAAGCATATGGAATACGACTCATCTCTGCTATCTCAGCCTCTGTACTCAGACTCTGAGTCTTACTTAGTTTGGTATTGCTTAGGATAGGTAGGTTACCTTTCTTGGAGTTCTCCATGCTAAAACACTTCAACACCTTATCCAAGTAGGTACTTTGACTATGTCCTATTAGTCTTTTACTCCTATCTCTCAATATCCTTATCTCTAGGATATAGACAGCTTCTCCGAGGTCCTTCATAGCAAAACACTTCCCAAGCTAGGACTTAACCTCCTGAAAGGTTGGGATGTCGTTTCCTATGAGCAGTATGTCATCTACAAATAATACCAGAAAGCTCACTATACTCCCACCAACTTTGACATTTACGCAGGATTGATCCTCGTTTCTTGAAAATCCAAACTCTTTGACTATCTCATCAAAACAAAAATTCCATCTACGAGATGCTTTTTTAATCCATAAATGGATTTCTCAAACTTACACACTCTATTAGGGTATTTTGCATTGACAAATCCCTCTGGCTGACCCATGTAAACATCTTCAGCCAACTTTCCATTAAGGAAAGCGGTTTTGACATCCATTTTCCATATTTCATAGTCATGAAATGCAACTATGACTAGCATAACCCTTATAGATTTAATCTTCGCTACTGGTGAGAAGATTTCATCATAGTCGACTCCCGGAGTTTAAGTAAAGCCCTTCGCAACCAGTCGCGCCTTATATGGGTGTATTTTCCCATCCATGTCGGTCTTCTTCTTGAAGATCTATTTGCACCCGACTGTCTTACGACCCAGTACATTGTCAACCAAGTTCCAAAATTGATTGTCATACATGGACTGAATCTCGCTGTCCATAGCCTCTTTCCATTTTGCGGACTCGGGGCCTGCCATGGCTTCCCTGTAGTTATTAGGTTCATCCAAATTTATCAGTGAGCTATCAATGTTAAATGTATCACCTTCAGCTGTTATATGAAAACCATATAACTTAGGTGGAACACTAACTCTACTGGAATTCCTGAGAGGTACGAACCCGTCAATAGGCTCAACTGGAGTTTCCTCCTCAGGTTGATTGCTAGTGTTTAAGGTTCCTTCACCGCTTGAATCTTGAAGCTCTTCAAGGTCAATTTGCCTCCCACTGTCCCCTTGACATATGAGCTCTCTCTCATGAAAGACTCCTCTCCTCGCAACGAAGACAACATTGTCATTCAGCCTATAAAAGAGACATCCAAAGGATTTTTGTGGGTAGTCGATGAAAATACATCGCTCACTCTGAGGTTCGAGCTTGTCATGAGTCTCGCATCTCACAAAATCCTCGCAACCCTAAACTTTGATGTGGTCTATAGGCAGTAACCTTATACCCCCCTTACAGACCGACTTCGTGAATGAGGCCTACTAACGGTAAGACTGACTAGTCTTATATATATATATATATATATATATATATATATATATATATATATATATATATTATTAAACTTATAATATTATAAAGTATAAGGGTTGAATTTTAACTTTTAAAACTCTAGGGTTTGGAATTAAAGATTCATTAAAGTAACTTTTCAAATTCCAAAACTTGAGGGAAAGTTTTGAAACTTGTCAAAACTCTTCATATTCATAACATATGAGTTTAATTGGATTTTAATGTATGAGACCTTTCATTTTCCATAACGTGAGGACAAGTTATGGAGGTCATTAAAATTCATCTAGATCATTTTTCTAACTAAAATTATCACATAATCTATGATCTAACTAAACTCATAATCAAGATAATTTCAAGTCAACATTTTGAAAGCAATTTTGTTTATCATATAAAAACAACAATTATTTTAAAGCTCTGAAAATTATCTTGTGGTTGGATGAGTACAAGCACTACCATATCACAAAAAACATTTCCAATGATCCAAAACAGTGTGTAGTAGTGTTCCCAATCCAAGCCAGTCCAAGAAACTCGAAATTATGCAAATAAAGCCTTTAACTCGTCGAGTGCATGAACTGGACTCCGTGGGTTGCTCTGTTACTAAGTGGACTCGTTGAGTCTGTTCATGGACTTGGCGAGTTCATCAGTCAGAGGCCAAAATTTTGACTTTTTCAGCTTTGATAAACTAGTAAGCATCAAATATAGTAGAAAACAATCCTAGGCTCTGATGTACTATTGGGTTTGGAGCACTATAATAGTCTTATGGTGCACATGCAATCCTAAATGCTTTGGATCTATGTTTTTCCTAATTTTAATAGCATTTTCCATTTTTCCAAAGCATTATCCCTAGCTACCATACAATTGAATCTATACAATATAAACTTAGTTTGGATGCTTACCTCTTAATTAGGGTAGAGCTCTTGACCTTTGAAAGCTTGAGCACCTCAAGTGTGATTCCTATATTGGTTCACAAACACCAAAATGCAAGAGAAGGCTTGAGAGAATAGGTTACTAGCACAAAATCAACTTCACCCTCTTGGAAAGTAAGTGGTAACAAATTTTGGCTGTAGGAAGGGCTTATTTATAGTGTTGCACATGCTAGGGTTACACTTTGTAAACCCTAATGACCCATGACTTTGCACATTCTCATGCTCCATGGATTTAACATCCATGGACTATCCCTAGATTAGTTTAGCCTATCTACATAATCATGGATCATTCGCCTACACTACAAGAATCATTGATTTACATAATCAATCCCCATATATTTAATTAGTCTCTTTTGACCACAAAATTAAATAATATGATTTCACATTAATATATTATACTTGTAATATATTAATAAACCATAAATAACCTTATTCTCAAAATCCATCCTATCAAATTGCACTGGTGAAGGCAACCCAAAAAGGACCATGCTACAATCGGGTCAACTACATCTCAGTTATAGTTATGGGCTTAGACACCAAATCCAACAGTTTGAACTACCACTCGCTGATCCTCGCAGTCGATCATGGCACCAAAGCGACTAAGCAATCCATACTCATGATCACAAACACATCCCACATGGGAATCATAATCAAGTCTATTAGGAAAGATACCCTGAAGATCTCCAACACGCAACCTCGATAAATAGAAGAAGTAGAAACCCCGTGTTGTTGGCGATGGAAACTCTCAACGGACACTCTAGCTCTCCTACTGGTAAACCGAACTCCCTACTGAATTACTAAGAGACAAATGCCCTAATCGCCCCCGAATAAAATAATACCAAACAAGGTAAAGAGTTCACTAAGAACATACCTAATCACATGTACAAACATATATGAATAAAAATAGATATAATTAGTAAAATAAGGGATAGAAACATACCAGAAAGTACGTTTGGTGCTGCCCTGGCCTCCTCTGCTGTAAGCTGGAAGGTGTGTCCCTGGGCCCTCGGGGGTACTACTCTACCCTGACTCTCATCAGTAATCCTCAGTGTAGTCGGCACTGGAGCTTGCGCCGACCTAGCAGTGAGCTGTGGATAGTTGGTCTTCACGTGACTAACCTGATGACAGTGGTAGTAGATCCTTATATCCTGAACCGGGGCCGTCTAGAGACAATCCCTCACAAAGTGCCCCATCTTGGCCACATTCGTGGCACACGCTACCCGATCTTCTAACCCCCGAGTGACCCTTCCCGTACTTGCCACAAGTGCGGCCTTGCTATCCCCCTGACCTGGAATTAACGATCTTAGACCGCTTTGGCACTGGCTGTGACTGTGTCGGAGCCTACCTCTGCTCTCTCAGCTGTAACTCGATCTTAAGCTCCTGTCGCCTAGCAGCTTCTTATACCTCCAATAAAGTGTCACATGGCTGGGTCGCAACAAACTAACAGATGTCAGTCTTAAGCATGCTCAGATAACGTGTCATCTGAGCTTGCTCAGAAGCAAACTCTGGGCAGAAAATCACGCTCTCCATGAACATATGGGTGATCTCCGTCACCGTCTCACCATCCTTTCTCAACTCCAAGAAATCTTGAGCTAACCGTTCCCGCTCGACCCGTGGAATGTAGCGAGCGTGAAACATATGCCTCAACTGCTCCCAAGTAACTACAACTCTCTGATCGTCAGTTTAAGACCCAGTCATCAACCTCCACAAGTCCTTTGCCCCAGACCTCAGTAGGTTCAGGGCACATCTGACCTTCTGGTCAGTAGGACATGAGCATGTGAAGAAACAACCCTGCACGTCAGACAACCACCTGATGGCTCTAATCGGATCCTGATTCCCATCAAATGTCAGGAGCTTCATGTTATCGAAGTCCTTGTACTGAAAAGCTCGACCAAATCCTCCTTTGTCGTCGTTACAGCTGTTGCAGCAGCCGTCTCAGCAAGGGCTGCATAGTGCTCATCGAAATACTCAACCATGGCGGTCTTAATATACCCAAACATCTCCGGCAGCTGTACCCGGAACAGAGTAGCAACCTCATCATGTAGGATCTCTTTAATCCTAACGTCCAACTCATTTGACCTCATCTGAACAACAACCTCGGGCACTGTTGGCCCCTCCTGGCCGCCATATCCTGATCCTGATCCAGATCCCGTCACAAAGCGTCTCGTAACCACCATACTGAAAATACACGAGGAAAAATATCAGATAACCCGTATAAATAACGGGGAACCAACTTCCAACTGAACCCTACAGGTTATGACTCCTTGCTACGCATATGGGTCCTATGCTTTCGGTAGTACGTATCATACTGATGGGTTTTAGCCATAAGAACTTTCCTATGTGCGCATGCAAAACCCTAATGCTTGGATCTAGGCTTTCTAATTAAACATGCTTTTGAATCCAAGACTTCTAACAACTAATTAGGTATAAGAACAATACAAAATCAGATCTAGAAGTTTACTTTTGAATCTCTTGTTTTGATCTTGTTGTCTTAGAGCTCTAGAGTCACAATTGTCACTCCTCTAATGGCTTACAAACACCAAATAGAAAAGAAGATGATTTGAGAGAGAGGTTAGGGAGGAAATCAGCCAGGGGTTCTCTACTCTATATGAGATGCCGATTTCCCTTGGCCATGGGATCTATTTATACCTGTAGACTCCTTAAGGGTTTCACCTTAAACCCTAGTTGGATAATCTTTTCTTAAAGCAATCCAAATCCTTTCCTTAGATAAGCATTGGACGATTTGAGCTATCCTAAGCCCTAGAATCCGTCCATTCCTTATCCCTTAAGGATTTACAGTCTAAAGTGTAACTCTCAAACAATTGACAGTTTATACCCTCTTATTTAATTAATCTCTTTAAGTCACCAAATTAATACTAATTAATTTATGACTTATATTAATCAAATAACAATATATTATTCCTTATATTATTCTCATAATATATTAATAATATTTATTCTCTCTTAATAAATCATCCTATCAAGTTGCTATGGTGAAGGCAACCCAAAAGGACCATGCACAATCGGGTCAAATACTTGCCTAATATAGTTGCAGCCTTAGACACTATTCCACCAGTCTCCCACTTGGATAAGTCTAGTAACTATATGCACAAGTACAATCTGATTCGTAATCGTAGCTCTCAAAGACGCTGTCAAACTCTGATCTAATCAATCTTGTCCTTTAGATAAGGGATCGTACAGTCCTATGTTAGATATCATGCTGACAATTCTATGGAATGATTAGTCAAGCATTTAGGTTTCTCGATCTCTGATTTATTTGACATAGAACTTAATCGAACACATCAATTCAGTTCTGACCGGGCCCGGCACATAAGTCAAATCAAATCATTGAGTGGCCGAGATATCGCTTTTTCCTTCTTCGGATAAAAGTTACAGATAAACTTCGACTTATATGCATTTACTTATTCATTAATCAACTATACACAACAATGCGTTTTATAACACCGAGTTACTGATGCGTTTTAGCATTATCAATGTACAATCAATTAACAAATAACAAACCATATATCTAGGTTTTAAGACTATATGATATTATCATCTTGCGATCACCCTTTTATATCATATTCCATAAGGTGATTCCAGCAAGCACGGGTTTGCTCCAATGCTCAAAACCAGTTCATAAGCACTCATGAACGTCGCAGCAATCTTTTGCTATGTCTAATATAATTTAGACAATATACGCACCAATTCATGACAATCTTTGTTCATATCTACTTCCAACATATGAACGATTGTGGACAATTTGAATAATTCGATTATTCTTAATAAATTCAATTATTCTGGAAGTCAAAACATGCAAAAAATGAAACAATAGTTAAACAATTAACATAAGATAGTAACATTACTCATAAATAAAACTCCTTTATTTAATCATCAAATGTGAATTACATTTATCTATTACACGTTTCTACTACTATCTAATCTACGCTAATATCGTCCTTCAGCCCAATACTCCTAGCATGTTGCAAGTGCTTAACCCTACTCAGTCCCTTCGTAAGCGGATCTGCTGGGTTATCTTCTGATGATATCCTCTTCACTACGAGTTGTCCTTCTTCTACACGATGTCTAATAAAGTGATATTTTCTGTCGATATGTCTAGATCTACCATGATCCCTCGGTTCCTTGGTCAAGGCAACCGCTCCTTCATTATCACAGAAAATCTCCATGGGCTCCTTTATGGCAGGTACAACTCCAAGATCACCGATGAAGTTCTTCAGCCATACTGCCTCCTTCGACGCTTCGCTCGCTGCAATGTACTCTGATTCACACGTTGAATCAGCTACGGTTTCCTGCTTGGAACTTTTCCAAGTCACTGCTCCTCCATTTAGGGTAAAGACCCATCCCGACTGTGAACGGTAGTTGTCCCTGTCGGTCTGAAAATTGGCGTCACTATACCCTCGCACCTTCAAGTCATCACTCCCTCCGAGGACTAAGAACCATTCCTTCGTCCTCCGAAGTTACTTAAGGATATTCTTCACCGCAATCCAATGGGCACTGCCAGGGTTCCCTTGATATCTACTAACGATGCTCAAAGCAAAGGCTACATCAGGGCGAGTACAAGTCATAGCGTACATGATTGAGCCAACTGCGGAAGCGTATAGTACTCGGCTCGTTTCTGCTATTTCAGCTTCGGTACTCGGACTTTGAGTCTTACTCAACTTGGCATTACTTTGTATCGGTAATTCTCCCTTCTTTGAGTTTTCCATACTAAAATGTTTTAGTACTTTCTCTAAGTAAGTGTTCTGACTAAGTCCTATTAGTCTCTTGCTTCTCTCTCTTACTATCCTTATTCCCAAAATGTACGAAGCCTCTCCGAGGTCCTTCATAGCGAAGCACTTCCCGATTCAGGACTTAACTTCCTGCAGAGTCGGGATGTCGTTTCCAATGAGTAATATGCCATCGATATATAGAACGAGGAAGCTTACTATACTCCCACTGGCTTTGACATATACACACGATTCATCTTCGCTTCGTACAAATCCAAACTCTTTGAGTTTCTCATCGAAGCAAAGATTCCATCTGCGAGATGCTTGCTTAAGTCCATAAATGGACTTCTCAAGCTTACACACTCTATTCGGATGCTTCGGATCCACAAACCCCTCTGGCTGAGCCATGTAAACATCCTCAGCCAACTTCCCATTAAGGAAAGCGGTCTTGACATCCATTTGCCAAATCTCATAATCATGAAATGAGGCAATCTCTAGCATCACTCTAATAGACTTTATCTTCGCAACTGGTGAGAAGGTGTCATCATAGTCAACTCCGGGAGTTTGAGTATAGCCCTTCGCGACCAATCGCGCTTTATATGTGTGTACGTTTCCATCCACGTCGGTCTTCTTCTTGAAGATCCATTTGCACCCAACGGTCTTACGTCCGCGCACATAATCAACCAAATTCCAAACTTGGTTATCATACATGGATTGGATCTCGCTATCCATTGCCTCTTTCCATTTCATAGACTCCAGGCCTGCCATGGCTTCCTTATAGCTATTAGGTTCATCAAGATTTATTAGTGTACCATCACTAATATACGTATCCCCTTCGGTAGTAATATGAAAACCATAAAACTGGGGTTGAACTCTAACTCTATCGGAACGTCTAAGAGGTAAGGACTCGTCAATCGGTTCAACCGGAGTTTCCTCCTCGGGTTGAGTGCCAGCGGTAGAGGTTCCTTCATCTATCGACTATTGAATCTCTTCAAGCTCGATTTGCCTCCCACTGTCTCCTTGGATTATGAGTTCTCGCTCTCGGAAAACTCCTCTCCTCGCAACGAAGACAACATTGTCCTTTGGTCTATAGAAGAGATATCCAAAGGATTTCTGCGGGTAGCCGATGAAAATACATCGCTCACTACGAGGTTCGAGCTTGTCATGAGTATCTCGTCTTACGAAATCCTCGCAACCCCAAACCTTGATATGTGCCAACGAGGAAGCTTTCCCTGTCCACATCTCGTGAGGTGTTTTGGCAACCTTCTTAGTAGGGATTCAGCTAAGGATATGGGCGGCAGTCTCTAAGGCATACCCCCAAGAAGAGATCGGTAGTGAATCACGACTCATCATAGAGCGAACCATATCCAATAAGGTTCGATTACGCCTTTCTGCCACACCATTCAATTGTGGTGTCCTAGGTGGTGTCAATTGTGAAACTATTCCACACTCCTTGAGATAATCGTGGAATTCACGACTTAGGTACTCTCCTCCTCGATCGGATCGAAGCATCTTGATTTTCCTACCTAATTGATTCTCCACTTCATTCTTGAACTCTTTGAACTTTTCAAAAGTTTCTGACTTTTTGCTTGATCAAATAGAGATACCCATATCTACTATAGTCATCGGTAAAAGTCATATAGAAGCGGTTCCCATCCTTCGTGGTTGATCTAAACGGTCCACATACATCGGTATGTATTAAGTCCAGTAGACCATCACCCCTTTCACATGTACTTGTGAAAGGTGGTTTAGTCATCTTTCCAAGTAAACAAGACTCGCATGTGTCATCTTCCCTAAGGTCGAATGACTCCAACACTCCATCCTTTTGGAGTTGGGATATGCGCTTCTTGTTGACATGTCCAAGACGACAATGCCACAAGGATGCTCTATCCATACTATTGGAAGAATCTATGTTCAAAACATCATTTCCTAAGTTATCAACAATCATAACAGTTTCATATATTCCATTACATGGTATAGCTTCAAAATAAAAGACACCATTTAGATAAGCTAAAATAGAACCATTCTTATTATTAAAAGAAAATCTAAAACCTTGTCTAAACAAACCATGAAATGAAATGATGTTTCTAGCCATTTCTGGCGAATAGCAACAATTGTTCAAATCTAAACATAAACTATTCCTAAGCACTAAAGAATACACTCCAATCTTGGTCACAGGCGACGATCTTCTATTCCCCATGATTAGATTGATCCTTCCTTGCTCCACATCCCTACTTCTTCTTAGTCCCTACACATTAGAGCAAATGTGGTAACCACAACCGGTATCAAGAACCCAAGAAATAACATGATTAGAATCGTTAGATTTAATTGTGTATACACCTGCGAAAGACGGCTTGATCTTTCCTTCCTTGATGGCTTGCAGGTACTCTGGGCAGCTTCTCTTCCAATGTCCTATCTTGTGGCAGTGCTGGCACTCTGCCTCCTTTGGGTTAGGGCAGGGCTTAGCAGGATCAACTTTGGTCTCACTAGAAGAGACACCATCTTGGGCTTTAACCTTACGATAGTTCTTAGACGAATCCTTCCTCTTCTTTCCCTTTCCTTGTCTAATAGCCAATACAGGAGCAACGGGTGGATTGGGAGTTGGTGCAGCAGACTTGTCCTTGAAGTTGCTCTCAGCGAACCTCAAGAGACCTTGGAGTTTGCTTAGGGTGACCTCCTCTTTGTTCATGTGGTAGGTCATCCTAAATTGATTGTATCTCAGAGGCAAATAGTGAAGCACCATGTCGATCGCCAAGTCTTCCCCAAAGTCAACATTTAACTTGCAAAGAGGGTCGACATACCTTTGCATCTTTTGCAGGTGCACGGTAAGAGACT
The DNA here is from genome assembly GCF_002870075.4 of Lactuca sativa. NCBI lineage: Eukaryota > Viridiplantae > Streptophyta > Magnoliopsida > Asterales > Asteraceae > Lactuca > Lactuca sativa. Next base: position 148,260,630 of record NC_056625.2, read on the forward strand.
CTCCATGACCCATCTTAGTGGAAATCATGTTAGTGAAAATCTCATAATGCTCTTGTCTCGCGTTTTGGTGGTATCTCTCCAATAAGTCTTGATGCATCTTGTACGGGTACATGTCCTCATAGGACTTTTGGAATTTGGAGTTCATGGTGGCTATCATGATGCAATGTACCTTCGTTGCATCGCGCTCACGAGTTTCAAAAGCGGTCATTTCAGCCGGAGTAAAGATTTCAGGGTTGATTTTCCCGAGCTTCTCATCGAGGACATACTCCTTATCCTCATAACGAGCAATGGTGCGATTGTATCTTATCCATTAGCTAAAGTTCGTCCCATCGAAAGTGACCTTTTGACAAAGGCTCATCAATGTGAAAGAACTAGCAGCAGCGTTGTTTGCGTTCGACATCTACAAATAGAAAGAACAAAGGTAGATTAGAATATGAATCCCTAATTATCACCCAATAAGAAAAATTAGGGCTAGGATCCAACAACAATATTTACATATTATAAAAGGGATGCCGTAATCTAACATGCAAATAATATGAAGGTAAGTGAATGACGATTCACTAATTCTCCACCATAAAACATAACTTTAAGTTCTAAATGTATTGAGAATTCCTAGGTTCGGATGAGATTCATTGAAACTATTCAATGGCTTGTTTAAATCTCGATATGCCCCTCTTGTTTGTGACTGGGATACCGAGGATCACAAAGCGGGTGTGAATTACCATGCAAATTCACATGGTGCCTTCATTGGAATGATCACCTATTCGATGTGCCGGTAAACCACATACGCTCCATCGAACTATGATAAAAAATGAATCACCCTTTGCCACCTTTGCTTAGAACCAATTAGTGTGCCGGTAAACCACACACGCTCCAAAACTTGTCTAAATTAAAACTTTTAATCACAAAACATAAATTTCAAAACTTGAGGACAAGTTTTAAACATTTAAAACATGGAGGATCAAATAACAAATAATTTTAATTAACAATTAATTCCATAATTATCCATATTTGATTTATTTAATGATTTCTTGCAAGATAATTACCAAATTAATCAAAATAATTAATTAATTATCATATAAGGAAATTAAATATTCTATTAGTTGATAAATATATTTAATTAGATCAAGATTATAGTCATATATATATATATATATATATATATATATATATATATATCATAAAATCGGATTAGGGTTGATCTAATATGATTAAGGTAAGTTTCCATAAGATAATTATCAAAAAATCCCGAATCTGGCCTTTCCTGACGCTTGGACTCGTCGAGTTCCCAACTGGACTCGTCGAGTCAGGCCAACTCGTCGAGTCCATCATGGGACTCGTTGAGTTCATGACACAGAAACACAAAATTCGAATTTTGCACACAAGTTTCAAAAACAATTTAATAGAAACCAATCTAGGCTCTGATACTAGTGATGGGTTTTAACCATAAGAACTTTCCTATGTGCGCATGCAAAACCCTAATGCTTGGATCTAGTCTTTCTAATTAAACATGCTTTTGAATCCAAGACTTCTAACAACTAATTAGGTATAAGAACAATACAAAATCAGATCTAGAAGTTTACTTTTGAATCTCTTGTTTTGATCTTGTTGTCTTAGAGCTCTAGAGTCACAATTGTCACTCCTCTAATGGCTTACAAACACCAAATAGCAAAGAAGATGATTTGAGAGAGAGGTTAGGGAGGAAATCGTCCAAGGGTTCTCTAGTCTAGAGGAGATTTCGATTTCCCTTGGCTATGGGGTCTATTTATACTTGTAGACTCCTTAAGGGTTTCACCTTAAACCCTAGTTGGATAATCTTTTCTTAAAGCAATCCAAATCCTTTCCTTAGATAAGCATTGGACGATTTGAGCTATCCTAAGCCCTAGAATCCGTCCAATCCTTATCCCTTAAGGATTTACAGTCTAAAGTGTAACTATCAAAAAATTGACAGTTTATACCCTCTTATTTAATTAATCTCTTTAAGTCACCAAATTAATACTAATTAATTTATGACTTATATTAATCAAATAACAATATTATTATTCCTTATATTATTCTCATAATATATTAATAATATTTATTCTCTCTTAATAAATCATCCTATCAAGTTGCTATGGTGAAGGCAACCCATACTACCTTCCACACCTATTCCAACACACCTATTCCATGCACAATCGGGTCAAATACTTGCCTAATATAGTTGCAGCCTTAGACACTATTCCAACACATACTACCTTCCACACCTACCAATGTTTGTCTCAAGTATCACCACAACGCCCTAACAATATAAATAAACATAGCGAGCGCTCAATCCTCACTCCTAGAGGAATGTTAAATATCTCATACTGGCCTACCGACCTCAGACAACCTGTTGGATAAGGTGTCTAAGCCCATAACTATAATTGGTATGTACTTGACCTGAGAGTAGCATGGTGCATTTCGGGCTGCAAATCACCAGGAAAATTTGATAGGATGGATACTTGAGTAAGAGGTTACTTATGATTTATTAATATATTATAAGTTCTAATATACTAATATGAAATCATAATATTTAATTAGTATTGATCAAGAGTTAATTTGGAATTAATTATGTGATCAAAATAGACTAATTAAATATATGGGCATTGATTTGGTAAATCAATGATTCTTATCGTGTAGGCCAATTGTTATTTAGGATGGGCTAAACCAGTATGGTAGTCCATTGATATTCCATGGAGGTTTAACCCATGGAGCCTAAGTAATATGAAAGGTCATGGGCATTAGGGTTTGCATGGATGTAACGATAGACTTTGCCACACTATAGAAGGAATCCCTTGGCACCCGAAATTGGACTAGAGTTCTTAGAGTTCATTAAAGCTGATTTTGGAGTTAGCAACATCTCTCTCAAGTACTCCTTTGTGCTAGGTGTGTTATGAACCATTTGAGGCATCACACTTGGGGTGCTAAGTTCTTAAAGGCCAAATACAACAAGTTCTACAAGCTACACAAAGAGGTAAACTCCTAACTAGTATTTTATGTTGTGTATGTCAATTTTATGCTAGTTGTAGGCTTAATGCTTTGGAAATAATATTACATGTATAATTAGAGAAAACATAGATCCAAAGCATTTAGGGTTATATGTGCACCATAGGATGTTGTAGTATACAAAACCCAACAGTGGTATCAGGGCTTTGGTTTAATTTTCAAAGTTGAAAAAAATGATTTTCTGGCCTCTGACTGATGAACTCGCTGAGTCCACCAGCTGACTCGACGAGTCCACTCAGTATACAGTCAACTCGGCGAGTCATGTTCATGCACTCGACGAGTTGATGCTTCTCATGGCAGATTTTCAGGTGTTTTTGGCCTGTTTTGCATTAGGATCATTACCACAAAATGTTTTAGTTCATAAAATTTGGTTTTGTTGATATGGTAGTGATCATGCTTATCCAATTAAAAGATAATTGTTAACATTTTCAAGGTTCGTATTAGTTTATATGATTAGGCTAATTTCTTGCAAATTGTTGATATGAATTATCTTGACTTATGAGTTTAACTAGATCATAGAAAATTTTGATAATTTTTATTAGTTAGAATATTTGATCTAAATGCCTTTTATGTACTCCATAACTTGTCCTCAAATTATCGAAAATGAAAAGTCTTTCTTTTATAGTTTTAAAGTCTTCCATAACTCGTCCTCAAGTTATGGAACACGAAAAGTTTTTCTGTTAAAAAAATGCATTAAACTCATAAGTTATACAAACCAAAAGTTTTTGAATAGTTCAAAACTTGCCCTCAAGTTACTTTAGTTCCAAACCCTAGAATTTTAAAAGTTTAAAATACACCCTTATACTATTATAATATTAAAAGTTTAATAATTATATATATGTATAAGACAAGTCAGTCTTACTGTTAGTAGGCCTCATTCATGAAGTCCGTCTATAAGGGGGTGTAAGGTTACTGCCTATAAAATGGTGGTTTAATGGGTGTCGACTCTCACCCACCGCTTCCTTGACTAGTGGAGTGTCGTTAGCCGAACGGGTATGATAGGACATTAATTCTCATTAAAAGTATAATAAAAATACCAAGTAACTAAACACTTATAAATTCCCAATCTTATTTACTTAGGGAAAATGTGAATTTGGTACTAACCCATGAAACTACACTTTGCACCTTGCCAAGTCATTAGTGGAGCGTGTGTGGTTAACCGGTACACTAACTTGGACTAACAAGGGTGGAAAAGGGTAGCTCGCTGTTTGTCATAGATAAATGGAGCTCATGTGGTTGACCGACACATTGATTAGGTGATAAACGACATCGAGAGTACCAAGCTAATTTGCATGGTTATTCACACCTTGTTTGTGATCATTGGCATCCCAGTCACAAACTCGAAGGACACAATCAAGATTTAAACATGCCATTGAAAAGTTCAATGAATCTCAAAAGATCTAGGAATTTCAATTCATTTAAAACCTAAAGTTCATTTTCATTTTTCATGGTGGAAATTGGTAAATCGTCATTACCTACCTTCAAATATTTTGCAATTGGATTACGGCATCCCTCTTCCAAATTGCAAAGTATTGTGTTGGGTCCTAGCCTTAATATTTCATTTGGGTGTTATATTAAGGACTTAAATCGACTAACATGAATTTCTCCCTTATAAATTTCTAGTTCTGACAACTATGGATTTCCTTATCCTTTTGGAAAAAGCCTTCCTAATGATGATGATATCCCACATGGCGATCGAGGTGAAAGATTAATCCCTTTGTCGTGCATTAATGGGACTAGAAATTATACTTGGCTTCCTCTACCTCCTCCAATAATTCTCCTAACCCACAAGTTCAAAGACTTAAAAAGTTCAAGGTCAATCAAGCCCTAGTGGCTAGCAAACACCAAGATGGAAGCTCTATGTGTGCACATGTCTTGGAGATGAAGTCACACATTGACAGGCTGGGAATGTTGGGTGTCGTTGTTTCAAGGAAATTGGTTGTTGACTTGGTTCTTCAATCGCTTCCTAAGTCATATAGCGGGTTCTTTAAGTACTACTATATAGGAGATCATGACATGACCTTTATTGATGTTACATGTGACATCCCCTAATTTCCCGGCCAGAATAGACCGATTTAATTTATCCTTTTTAAAATAAAATCAGAGAAATATTTTTAAAAGATGTTGCAGAATTGGTCCCCAAACAACATATGATAAAAGTTTATCAAAACCCTTCATTTAGAAGGTATATATTTTCCATATGTATCAAAACCTCGGGATGTCATGTTCCGATACAGATCAAAAGCATAAACAAGACATTATAAGCCTTTCAAAAGTTATTTACAACTACTGGCCTATAATCAAAAAATCTCTTGTCGTCCTTCGACTATGCTCGGGGTCCACTACCTGTAACATAAAAACTAAGTGGGTCAGGCATGGGAGCCTGGTGAGCATATAGGGTTTTCAATCCACAATAATAATATACTTATTAAGTTCACCAATCAACAATAACCTTGATTACCCATTCATGTTGTCCTCACTTTACGTCCCTAAGCACTTATCACAAGGGACCTAGCCTAAGGATTATCATCGGGGTGGACACTACTGCTAAGGGGTTTCCTCAGCCATACATGTCCTAAAGGCAACCATGATGGGGATGGAGTACACCAATGAACATTTAATTCATCAACACCTACAAGTTGCGAACCTGCTAGTGTTCCACCGGACTGTCTAGAAAAGGTCCGTGGTCGTCATCTATACTCCGCTAGATGACTACAACAACAACAACAACATCGAGGCCTCTCACAATTTTAACACACATCAGCTATTTCATCTACCCATGTTCTACCCAACATATTTTGTAGATAAAATACATATACAGTTTAAAACTTGTGAGAGGCCTCGATGTTGTTGTTGTTGTTGTTTTGTATAAAAAATTTATTCAACAGTCACCTCAAATAAACACTTAATATAATTACACATAGCACGTATTTTATAGAAAATACTTCATATCTAAGTGTAAGATGAAAGTGACTACACACTCACATGTTTTGATGAAAATCGGGTACCAATTCGTTTCTTAAAACGATCATTTCTAATAAAACCGGGATTTTATTGAGAAATTGGGCTCTGCAAAAGTCGGGCTTCGAAACCGAAAAGATAAATTTTCCGGGCTTCACGGGCACTTCGTGGCGTATTCCGGGGTTTACAATCGATACCGGGGCTTCGGGGAAGGTTAAGGCGAAGAAAAGATGAAGAAAGGGGTGAAAAATGGCAAATATCCAATTCTACCCGAGAAGGCTCGCAGGTCCCCTTCTATTTATAAGGTCCGAAGTCGACTTCGGTGGTGGGGTCCGCAGGCGAGGGTGCGCAGGTGGCAGCACGTGCGAGGGACTCGGTGGCAGCTGCTGATTGGATCGCGGACTCGTGACCCATGTGCGAGGCTCGGAGGCTAGGCGGTGCGAGGCTCGGATTGGTCAGTAGCCTCGGTTCGGACAGATGCCTGCTTCGGATTGGGCCTCCTCCTCGGTCGAATCAAGATCCGACGCGTGGCTTCGCATGACTCAGCCGCTCAGATGACTCAGTAGGACACGTGGCACTCTTTCAGCGAAGGTGACATGGCAAAACGTGACTACGTGAATTTTCTCGATTTTCACGACAAAACTTCTAAAATCCATAACTTTCGCATACGAGCTCCATTTTTGACGTTCTTTATATGCACGTGTAGCTAAAATTACGCTCTATAACTTCTGTTTGGACTTCGTCGGCTAACTTTGACTTTAATTTTTTTATTATTATTTTTAACTAACCGGGACAGGAAATCCATTAAAAATTCATAACTTCTTCATCCGATGTCCGTTTTCGTCAGACTTTTTACCGTTGTGCTACTAATGATGAGACCTTCAATTCTCGTTTAGGTTGTGTCGGCTAAAAATCGCTCGATCTAAAACTCGAGTTTTTAGCTGTCTACTGCTAAGCTGAAACTTCGAAAAATCATAACTTCCTCATACGAAGTCAGATTTGGGCGTTCTTTTTATCGAACTTCTCGGTTTAACGAATACTACGACTTTTGTTTAGATTAATAAGACTAAAAAGTAGTTTATCAAAAACTCACTTTTTACGACATTCGGTACCTTGCCGGTTTTGTCGCGAAACTTCGAAAGGTCATAACTTCTTCGTTATAACTCGGATTTCGGCATTCTTTATATCCCCGAAATCCTTGTTTCGACCACTACAACTTTATGTAAAGATATCGGGCTTATCTCACACTTTAATTTTGACACTTATTTTTATTCTTAATTAATTAAGTCCTAATAATTAAGCATAAAACACATAATTCACATAATATTCAAATAATTCCTTTTCATTTCTTCAAAATGAGTTACAAGGGTTAAACTAGACTATCATCTCAATATAAATGCTTAGGCTAGAAATACGAGTGCTACAATTCTCTCCCCCTTAGGATGATTCCATCCCCAGAATCACATATCACCAAACAACTGCGGGTAGCTACTCATCATGTCACTCTCCGTTTCCCAAGTGAGATTTGGTCCATTCGTATGTTTCCAGCACACAAGCACTAAATCGACCATCTTGCGTCGTAACTTCATAGTCTTACGGTCAATGATTGCCTCAGGTTCTTCGATCAACCTCTTGTTTTCATCCAATCTTAATTCAGAAATCGTAATTATGTCGGGCACATCTCCCGTGAACTTTCTCAAATAACACACATGAAAGGTGTTATGAATACCCTCTAGTTCTTCCGGTAACTCTAGCTTGTAAGCTTGATTCCCGATCCTCTGAAGAACTTTAAATGGTCCAATAAACCTTGGACTCAACTTTCCCCTTTTGCCAAATCTTATAAGCCCCTTCCACGACGAGACTTTAAGTAAGACCAAATCTCCAACTTCAAAGGTTATCTGTTGTCTTTTCTCGTCAACATAACTCTTTTGTCGATAATGAGCAACTAACATCCTTTCCCTTATCACTTTCAACTTTTCAGTAGTCTCATGGACTATTTTAGGTCCCATAAACTGCTTTTCTCCAGCTTCCAGCCAACATGATGGCGTTCGACACTTTCCCCATACAAAGCGTGATAAGGTGCCATATTAATGCTTAAGTGGAAACTATTATTATAGGAGAATTCTACTAGAGGTAAGTGTTCATCCCAGTTACCTTGGAATTCTAGGGTACCTGCTCTCAGCATATCCTCCAATGTTTGAATCATTCGTTCGCTCTGACCATCGGTTTGTGGATGGTAAGTTGTACTTAAACACAACTTAGTACCCAATTCCTCTTGTAGACTCCTCCAAAACCTTGAGGTAAAATGACTGTCACGATCGAATACAATCGTTAGCGGAACACCGTGAAGCCTCAAAATTTCCTTCACGTAAGAATTCGCAAGTTTATCCATAGACCATTTCTCTTTGGCTGCTATGAAATGCGTACTCTTAGTGAAGCGATCAACGACCACCCAAATCATGTCGTGACCGTTCCTTGTTCTGGGCAGTTTAGTCACAAAATCCATGGTGATGTCTTCCCATTTACCCATGGGTACGGGTAAAGGTTCTAAACTCCCATACGGTTTCTGATGTTGTGCCTTAACCCTAGCACAAGTTACACACTCGGCCACATACTTAGCAACATCGAGCTTCATTGTCGGCCACCAATAATAGGGTTTTAAATCCCTATACATTTTTGTACTGCCGGGATGAATCGAGTACATGGTCTTGTGAGCTTTTTCCATCAGAATATCTCTTACTCCGCCCGTCTTAGGTACCCAAATCCTATCTTGGAATACCTTCAACCCTTGGTTGTTTGTACCGAATACTAACGTTTTTCCCAAATGTTCTTCCTTTAGGTCATTTTTCTCTAAAGCTTCCTCTTGAGCTTTGTTTATACTTTCCACAATTGTCGAGACAACTTCAATTCTCAACGCTCTTGGCCTTTTATTTTCAAGGTTTACCTTCCGATTGAGAGCATCAGCAACAACATTTTCTTTACCAGGGTGGTAAAGTATCTCACAGTCATAGTCCTTGAGTTACTCTAGCCAGCGTCGTTGCCTCATGTTCAATTCCTTCTGATTAAAGAGATATTGAAGACTCTTATGATCAGTGAAAAGTTTACACTTTGTGCCATAAAGATAATGCCTCCATATCTTTAAGGCAAATACTACCGATGCCAACTCCAGATCATGAGTAGGGTAGTTCTTTTCATGCTCCTTCAATTGCCTCGATGCATACGCGATCACTTTATCCCTTTGGGTCAGAACACAACCTAACCCAACTCCAGATGCATCGCTATAAACTACGAAGTCATCAACTCCTTCAGGCAATGAAAGAATCGGCGCTTCACACAATCTCTTCTTCAACTTCTGAAAGGCTTCCTTATGCTTCTCATTCCATGCATAAATAGCTCCTTTGTGGGTCAAAGCTGTTAATGGAGTAGCAATCGAAGAAAAGCCTTGGATAAACCTTCGGTAATATCCAGCTAATCCTAAAAAGCTTCAAATCTCCGTAGGATTTTTTGGTTGTTCCCACTTCATTACAACTTCAATCTTTGTTGGGTCAACCATTATTCCTTCTTGGTTAACCACATGACCTAAAAATTGGACTTCTTGAATCCAAAATTCACATTTGGAGAACTTTGCATACAACTTCTCCTTTTTCAGGATTTCTAGCACTTCACGCAGATGCTTTTCATGCTTATGCTTGTTTTTCGAATAAATCAAGATGTCGTCTATGAATACTATCATGGATTTATCTAGGAATGGTTTACAAACCCTATTCATCAAATCCATGAAAGCTGTTGGGGCATTGGTTAGTCCGAACGACATAACCAAAAATTCATAGTGTCCATATCTTGTTCTAAACGCAGTCTTTTCGATATCCTGCTCTCTCATCTTTAGTTGATGGTATCCCGACCTAAGATCGATCTTTGAGAAATAGCTCGAACCTTGCAACTGGTCGAACAGGTCATCGATCCTTGGCAACGGGTACTTGTTTTTTTATCGTCGCTTTGTTCAGCTCTCTGTAATCGATGCACATTCTCATGCTCCCGTCTTTCTTCTTTACAAATAACACAGGAGCTCCCCAAGGCGATGAACTAGGTCGAATGAAACCTTTGTCCAATAACTCCTGAAGTTGTTTCATAAGTTCTTTCATCTCTGTTGGTGCTAATCGATACGGTGCTTTTGCTATCGGCGTCGTTCCTGGTAACAAGTCGATACGAAATTCTACTTGTCGATCAGGTGGCAATCCGGGAAGATCTTCGGGCAAGAATTCCGGATAATCACACACCACCAGAATATTCTGCTCCTCCTTCTTTTCCATCTTAGCATCAATCACGAACGCTAGATATGATGTACATCCCTTGGCCAAACACTTTCTGGCTTTCATTAGGGAAATGATTCCAGAGTTTACTCTGCGTTTGTCTCCATACACCATAAATGACTCTTTCCCTGGCGGGTTTACTTTTACTATCTTCTTCCTACACATTATTTCGGAATCATTGGCGCTAAGCCAATCCATTCCTAAAACTATGTCGAATCCATTTAACTCGATAGGCAAAAATTCCTCGTGGAACTTATTCCCATCCAAGTCAATGAGGATGTTTTTCATTCGACGGCTAACAGGTACAAACTTGCCACTAGCAATCTCGACTAATAAAGCATTAACTAGCTCATCTACATGCAAAGCTAGTTTTCTACCAAATTCATGCAAAATAAAGGAGTAATTGGCTCCAGAATCAAACAAAATTTGGGCAAGCAATTCGTTTACGAGAAAGGTACCCGAAGCGACATCGGCTTCCTCTTTCGCAGCTTCGAGTGTCATCTGAAAGGCTCTCGCCTTCGGCTTTGGTGGAAGATTGGGTTTTTCTGCGTCCTTCTTCTTCGGGCAGTCCCTCAAAATATGCCCTTCTTCATTGCACCCAAAACATACGTTCTTATTGAAGGTGCATTCATAGGCATAATGCCCAGGCTTTCCAAATTTGTTACAAGTGACTTCCACGCTGCACTCCGAGCATGTTTCTTCTTACACTTTTCACACCACTTGGCTTCGGCTCCTCCTCCAATTTTTCTCAAACCAGTCTTCGAGAATTTGATCTTTTTATTGGAAGATGAAGTTCCCTCAAACTTTCTCTTTTCGCCAACTTCAACCTTGTTGGCGGCTCTCCCTTTTATCATATCTTCAATCGACTTAGCAGCCCAGGTAGCTGCCTCCAAAGTAAGTGCCCGACGTACTGGCACTGCGTACTCCCATGGAAGTCCCTTTGTGTATCTGTCAATTTTTGCCAACTCATCTGGGACAATACGCAAAGCAAACTCCATTTTGTCTGTGAAGTTATTCGTATATTCGTCAACGGTCATACTCCCCTTCTGCAACGTTAGAAATTGGTTTTCTAACTCAAGTATATTTTGGGCCAAGCAGTACTTGTGCTTGAAGTGCACCAAGAATTCTGCGCAAGTTAGTTGTAGTGGCTCATTAGGGCTTAGGGTTTTCCCCAAAGTACTCCACCATCGAGCAGCACTACCCCTGAACTAACGTACTGCAAACATGGTTTGTAAATTGCCTTGGCAATCACAAGTCATGAAAGCCAACTCCATTTCCGAAATCCAGTCCATTACTCCGACATGATCTTCTTTTCCATTGAAGGTCGATGGCTTGCAAGTCATAAAGTCCTTATACTTGTACTCATTTGTCTCCATTCTACCCTCGTGGTTATTTCTCCCAACCAAAAGCGGTTCACTATGACCAACCGATCTACTATTGTTCCCTTCTTCAGATCGATCATCATTTAGTTCACGTTGTTCAACAGGAACTGAAGGTTCATCCCTGTCATTCAGCAACATTTGCCTCAAGTCCTCCCTTTGTTCAGCCAACATGGTCTGAATCATAGTTCGTACTCCAGCCATGGTGATGGGTGCGGGTCCAACTCCTACTATCGGCACCTGTTCCACCACTTGAGGTTGAGGTTTTTGGTTTCTGTTAGCATTTCCCGCTCCACTTCGAGTTCTTGCCATTACAATCTATATACCGAATAAGGTGAATTTAGGTCTTTATCCTTGTTAGACATGTTAATTCCCTTATCACTCCGAAACGTTTACATGTTAGTTCTAATCTCATAATCATACGCTTAGAATCCTACACACATAAGGTTTCCAGATCCGGTCGACAACAGACCATAGATCCGAACAAATAATGGCATATATGTTAACATATAGCATTTAGCACATAAAGGCATTTTAGGCACCTTTCCTAAAATAAACTAGTGCTCCTATCTAAAATATGGTAGACACTCACCTCACAATCATCACTTAGCATTCTAAGTGCAGGTCTAGAAATTCTACAATTTATTAGTTCGCTTAAACTAATGCTCTGATACCAACTGTGACATCCCCTAATTTCTCGGCCAGAAAAGACCAATTTAATTTATGCTTTTTAAAATAAAATCAGAGAAGTCTTTTTAAAAGATGTTGCGGAATTGGTCCCCAAACAACATATGATAAAAGTTTATCAAAAGCCTTCATTAAAAAGGTATATATTTTCCATATATATCAAAACCTCGGGATGTCATGTTCCGATATAGATCAAAAGCATAAACAAGACATTATAAGCCTTTCAACAGTTATTTACAACTACTGGCCTATAATCCAAAAATCTCTTGTCGTCCTCCGACTATGCTCGGGGTCCACTACCTGTAACATAAAAACTAAGTGGGTCATGCTTGGGAGCCTGGTGAGCATATAGGGTTTTCAACCCACAATAATAATATACTTATTAAGTTCACTAATCGACAATAACCCTGATAACCCATTCCCGTTGTCCTCACTTTACGTCCCTAAGCACCTATCACAAGGGACCTAGCCTAAGGATTATCATCAGGATGAACACTACTGCTAAGGGGTTTCCTCAGCCATACATACTCCGCTAGATGACTACAACAACAACAACAACAATAAGAACAACAACATCGAGGCCTCTCACCATTTTAACACACATCAACTATTTTATCTACCCATGTTCTACGTAACATATTTTGTAGATAAAATACATATACAGTTTAAAACTTGTATAAAACATTTATCCAACAGTCACCTCAAATAAACACTTAATATAATTACACATAGCACGTATTTTATAGAAAATACTTCATATCTAGGTGTAAGATAAAAGTGACTACACACTCACATGTTTTGATGAAAATCGGGCAGCAATTCGTTTCTAATAAAACCGGGAGTTTTATTGAGAAACCGGGTTCTGCAAAAGTCGGGCTTCGAAACCGAAAAGATAAATTTTCCGGGCTTCACGGGCACTTCGTGGCGTACTCCGGGGTTTACAATCGATACCGGGGCTTCGGGGAAGGTTAAGGTGAAGAAAAGATGAAGAAAGGGGTGAAAAATGGCAAATATCCAATTCTACCCGAGAAGGCTCGCAGGTCCCCTTCTATTTATAGGGTCCGAAGTCGGCTTCGGTGGTGGGGTCCGCAGGCGAGGTTGCGCAGGTAGCAGCACGTGCGAGGGACTCGGTGGCAGCTGCTGATTGGACCGTGGACTCGTGACCCATGTGCGAGGCTCGGAGACTAGGCGGTGCGAGGCTCGGATTGGTCAGTAGCCTCGGTTAGGACAGATGCCTGCTTCGGATTGGGCGTCCTCCTCGGTCGAATCAGGATCCGAAGCGTGGCTTCGCATGACTCAGCCGCTCGGATGACTCAGCAGGACACGTGGCACTCTTTCAGCAAAGGTGACGTGGCAAAACGTGACTATGTGAATTTTCTCGATTTTCGTGCCAAAACTTCTAAAATCCATAACTTTCGCATACGAGCTCCACTTTTGACGTTCTTTATATGCACGCGTAGCTAAAATTACGCTGTACAACTTCTGTTTAGACTTCGTCGGCTAATTTTGACTTTAATTTTTTTTTATTATTTTTAACTGACCGAGACAGGAAATCCATTAAAAATTCATAACTTCTTCATCCGATGTCCGTTTTCGTCAGACTTTTTACCGCTGTACTACTAATGATGAGACCTTCACTTCTCGTTTAGGTTGTGTCGGGTAAAAATCGCTCCATCTAAAACTCAAGTTTTTAGCTGTCTACTGCTGAGCTGAAACTTCGAAAAATCATAACTTCCTCATACGAAGTCAGATTTGGGCGTTCTTTTTATCGAACTTCTCGGTTTAACGAATACTACGACTTTTGTTTAGATTACTAAGCCTAAAAAGTAGTTTATTAAAAACTCACTTTTTACGACATTCGGTACCTTGCCGGTTTTGTCGCGAAACTTCGACATGTCATAACTTCTTCGTTATAACTCGGATTTCGGCATTCTTTATATCCCCGAAATCCTTGTTTCGACCACTACAACTTTATGTAAAGATATCGGGCTTATCTCACACTTTGATTTTGACGCTTATTTTTATTCTTAATTAATTAAGCCCTAATAATTAAGCATAAAACACATAATTCACATAATATTCATATAATTCCTTTTCATTTCTTCAAAATGAGTTACAAGGGTTAACCTAGACTATCACCTCAATATAAATGCCTAGGCTAGAAACACGAGTGTTACATTACATATTTGCTTGCTGTTGTTCAATCAGCAATGATTTGGTGCACTAGTGAAGCAAATTTGATTGGAAGATCTGCTTCCCAAATTTCCATTGAAATTGACAATGGAAACTTTGGAAGTCCATAAATGCTTTCTCTTCTCAATGGAAAGGGATCGACCATCATCAAGTCATTTGACCAAATGGTAAACAAAAAGGTTAAGTCTGAGATAATCCCATATACCATTCCGAAAGAGTCTGTTTGTTTCAATTGTCAAGAGAAGGACAATTGTTTGCGAAGCTGCCATATTTACCTGAAAGATCACAAGGATGGTAAAGTCAAAATGTTTTACTCTACTTCAGGTAAAGTCCACTATCTAACTCTATTAATTTCTTATTTAGAGATTCTTAATACATAATGTAATGTAATTACATTTGGATGTTTTGTAGAAATGAAGAAACAAAAGGAAACTTAAAGGAAGAGAAAGCTGATTCTGACCGTGACGAGATGGATTTCGATCGCATGGTTCGATGATCAGAATTTTGAGCTACTTCTTTAAGAGTCATGATAGAGTGCTAAGGAATAGATAACACCATAGTTTTCATATGTATTTGCATTGTAAGGATAAGTTTTCCGCATTTTTTTTTTTGATAAATAAAGAATTTTTTTGAAATTTATCTTATTTTAAGTTTCCTTACAATGGCGATTGTGAAAATTGTTGTTTATGTGTTTCCATTGATATCAATATTAGAAAATGGATTTGATTCTTTCGTTTCTGGTAGTATCATAATTTACCAAATAAGGAAATATTCTCATCACTCAAGTTTCAGTTGGATAGAAACTTGGAATCATGCAACTTGTATTGTGTCATGAATGAGAACTTCATCTTTGGGAAATTAATACTAATTCCTTGTTTACATGTATATGTGAGCCAAGTGAAGGACTAGGGGATCGGGTACACTTGGTTGTGTGTTGGTTAGGTCCACTACAAAGAACGATGAGACTATTCGTTATGATTTACTAAAGTTTAGTAAATATGGTTATACTTAGAAGATTAAGTGTAATTCTGAACCATTGGAAAAAGTTTCAATGTATAGTAGAACGAATAAGAAGAACCAAATTAGGCATAAAGATAAAAGTTTTTCCAATCTGAAAAGAAGGGAGAGTACTTGAGTATCGTGTTTTATGAATATCTTAGTGATTATGAAACCATATCACAATTGATCCTCTAAGTGCACTTGTATGGCTAAGAAGAGGAATCGTGTATTGTTGAAATGGTTAAGTGAAAAGGCGAATAATACTTCCATAATCAAATCTAAGAGTCACACTCCAAGATTCAACCTTGAGTGACACATTCTTAAGAAAGGTTTATAACACTTATCAAATGTAGAGTAAAATGTTTTCTACTCTTTACACTTGAAATTGGTAAGTTGTGATGTTTTGGATAAAACAAAGACCAACTAAGGCCAATTGTGTGAAGTGTTTATCTTGATAAGAAACCACACTAACTCCTGAATATATGTTTGTCAAGTAATGTTTCTTGACAAAGAGAATCTTATATGTAAAGAGGTCAGTGGGACTCTTAAAGATCTTGAAGAGTTTCAAGAACTAATCAAGAGTAAACCAATTGTTTTAACCACTAGCACACGACTTGAGGTTTGTAACCTATCGTGTTGACATATTCTTGTTTCTATTCCATTCTAGTTGGTTGATGATGTATGTGAGTTCTATGAGTACTCAATTGTTTGCATGACAACCTGGAAGCAATGGTAGGCCCTGGTGCTGCAAGGTGGCAAGAAATTAAGATTGAACAAGTTCAGTCCATATGAGTTTGGGTTTGTCAATAACATTGTCTTGTGATTATGGTTTTGACAAATTCACATGAATAGGAACACATACACCATAAAAATCTTAGTGACGTAAGGTTTCTCTCCAATTCATGAAAATGATTGTAAGGAAACACTTTCACTAAGTAGATTTTAAGGAGATAGCAATTTTGTTATTTGCATTCTCAAATTTGATTATGATTACGGCATCCCTCTTCATAGTTTGAATTATGAGAAATGGAAAAGGTCTAAACATTTGGGAGTTATTGATGTAAGCTCTCAAATTGTTTAGACACATATGTGAGCTATCGAAGGGAAGGTGTATGAATTTGAGAAGCCTAGACAAAGTCTTATCAATGCATCTCGTATAAGAAATCTGAATTTTGGTAAGTAAGTGAATAAATATTGATTTCTAGAAGTCCAGCTGATTTCTGGGTACATGTCAAAGCTAGTGTGAGCATAAGTGTTATGCTAATAAGAATGCAATTACTATGCTAGTAGGAGCACAATTATTACGTTAAGTGTTGCGAGTTAGCAATGTTAGTTATAGAAAAAATAGCTTCAATTCGCAAAGGTGCAGGGTTTGAAAATTTGTTTTGCTATAATTAAGATAGTAGAATTCATACTTCATTTCAAATCTAAAAGCTTAGATTGAGATTTTAATCAAATTTAGTCAAGGATATATATATATATATATATATATGAATGTTATGTTGAAAAGATTTGAGATAAGGAAATTCTATATGTGGAAATATTATAGCAAGAGTGGTAAAGTATCACGTCTTTATGTAAGACATTATGTATCGTATCCTATATGCTTTGGGTATATGATCGATTACATGTGCTATAACAATAACATGTTCTAGTTTTCCAAATGCCTAGGGCATTAGGATGGAAAAGGGACTAGAATGAGATATGACTAAAATGGTTAAGCAATTGTCGAGGATAATTTGAGGTTTACCAAAGATTGGTTGCTTATGGACAGTTGGAAGTATATTCTAAATTTTGGAAAGGACCATATCGACATACTCTAAGAAGAGGAGTGATAGTCAAAATAGGAATATGGAAATGTTTCCATAAGTGGAAGTTATTTTTTAAATATGTGTAAGATTAGAAAACTTAATGCAAGAAGGATGTTCAAAGGAATGTAATTTGAATGTGAGACTTCGTTTCCATGGAATTGATCTCCATTGGAATACATTGTAATGTCTGTTGCCAAGTCTCTGTGACTTTTGTGCATAGTGATCACAAGAGGATCATTGCATATAAGTTTAGAATCTAAACAGATTATAGCAAATGGAAAGAATTTTCTATTCTTACATTTATTGTAAGGATTTGGAATTGTGAAATGAGTGTCATTGAAATGCTTTCAATTGATCTATTTCACAAAGAAAGGACCATAGGAAGCATAGTGTGCATGCTTGGAGCATGGCATAAATGTTGTTTTAACTCAATTATTAAGTTGATTAATTGAAACATTATACAATGAATAATGTGTAATCAATATGGTGATTAAATAAAAGGTGTTTTATTTATATTCATAAGTTCTGAGACCATATTGGATTCAATTATTCTTGTGTTTAACTTGGCATGTTTTGACTTCTCGAATAACTAGGTTATTCAAAATATCCACAGTCGATCATACTTTGGAAGTAGGTATTGAAGCTAGACTGTCATGAATGGGTCTATAGATTGTCTAAAGGCGTTTAGATGTAGCACAAGTTTGTTATAGTGTTCATGAGTACTTCTGGAATAAGATTAGAGTATTGGATTAAACCCACACTCATCTGAATCACTTCATGGATTTTATCACGAGTGATTGTGAGACGATAATATCTTATATTCATAAAACGAAGGCATGTGAGTTGTAATTTACAAATCATTTGGACATTGACATATGTAAACGCACCAGTAACTTGGTGTTATAAAACATATTCTTGCGTGTGCTTTGATGAGTAAGTACAAGCAATCATTTGAATCAAAGTTTATCTATTCCTTTTACCCAAAGTGGGATAAAGCGATATATGTGGGCCCCTCAATGATTTAGTGATGACAACGCTAAGCGCTTGGCCAAGCCAGAACTTATTTGATTTTTTCAATTAGTCGGTCGTCTTAAATAAGAAATTGGGAAACAATAGATGGACAGAGAGAATGATTATAGTCCATGTCTCAGTCCATACCATATCTAGCATGGAGGAATATATGAACCCTTATCTAATGGATGCATCATTGACTAGGTTAGAGTTCGACAACGACTTTTAATTGTTACGATTGCTAGTCGGGATTTTGGAGTCGTACTTGCAATAAGAGTTATTAGACTTATCCAAGTGGGAGACTGTTGGATTAGGTGTCTAAGCCCATAACTATAATTGGTATATACTTGACCCGAGAGTAGCATGGTCCATTTCGGGTTGCATATCACCAGGACAATTTGATAGGATGGATACTTGAGTAAGAGGTTACTTATGATTTATCAATATATTATAAGTTCTAATATATTAATATGAAATCTTAATATTTAGTTAGTATAGATCAAGAATTAATTTGGAATTAATTATGTGATCAAAAGAGACTAATTAAATATATGGGGATTGATTTGGTTAATCAATGATTCTTATAGTGTGGGCCAATTGTTATTTAGGATGGGCTAAACCAATATGGTAGTCCATGGAGGTTTAACCCATGGAACCTAAGAAATATGAAAGGTCATGGGCATTAGGGTTTGCATGGATGTAACCCTAGACTTTGCCACACTATAAAAGGACTCCTTTAGCACCCAAAATTCGACTAGAGTTCTTAGAGTTCATTAGAGCCGATTTTGGAGCTAGCAACAACTCTCTCAAGTGCTCCTTTGTCCTAGGTGTGTTGTGAACGGTTTGAAGCATCAGACTTGGGGTACTAAGTTCTTAAAGGCCAAATACAATATGTTCTACAAGCTACATAAAGAGGTAAACTCCTAACTTGTATTTGATGTTGTTTATGTCAATTGTATGCTAGTTGTAGGCTTAATGCTTTGGAAACAATATTGCATGCATAATTAGAGAAAACATTGATCCAAAGCATTTAGGGTTGTATGTGCATCATAGGATGTTGTAGTATACAAAGCCCGACACAACCCACCCACGAAACTTCCACCAACCCTGCAGCACTTATGTATGCTAGCCATACATAATGTTGGTCCCTATAGACTTTCCAATACATGATCCTACCCTAAGCCCTTCATCAAACAAGAGCATGAAATAAGGCCAAACCAAATATTCTCAGGCTATAAGATCTTAATTATGTATAGTTGTGATGTATACACTAAGCAACTACAGTAATGATGTCAATTTCATATAAGGAAACCCTAGGCTACCAGGCATCATATAATCATGCAATTTTATCAAGCAATTCCTGAAGATCCCTAGCCTAGTACTAGCATGTTGTTCTAACATATCGCAAAATCAAATAATCTGTAAGGTATTTTGGGGTCTATTTGTGAGCTTCGGTTGATCGTACACTTGCATCCTCCTTTAGTGTTTTGAAAACCATTTGAAAAATCATTTTAAAATCTTTTCCTTAGTTTGAGATTGTAGACACATAAGTGTTTCCTCCAATTCACTCAAACGAAGGCTATGATACCAAATTGTAACATCCATAAAAATCATGCCAAATTTAAAATTTTTAAAACATTTCAAAACCAATATTTATTACAAAACTTGTTTTCAAAAGGGTATAGTGTCAGAGTATCCCATAATCAAAACATAAAACATAAGGAGGTGTACGATCACGCCTTTGCCTTCCTGTGATCATCAGATGTACCTGAAACATAATCAACAACTGTAAGCCCGAAGCTTAGTGAGTTCCCCAAAATACCAACGCCATATAGATATAACCATATCATATAAACAAACACAACATGCATAATGAGCCATCAGTCTGATTGGACCGCCTCACGGGCCATCAGTCTGACTAGACCACTCTCCGAGCCTTTGGCACATTTGGACCGCATCTCAGGGACTTCATCCTATCCGGACCGCTTGCTGGGCCTTTGTCTTGACTAGTATGCCCTAACCGGGTCTACAGTCTATCCGGTCTGCCATGTGTATCTTGGCCTACAGAACAAAGCAGGACCTGCCTCAACCCAATCCCCCAAACCAACAAACATGTGCACATAAATATCATACGCTAGCTAGCATGTACATATAATCATACAAATCTACAGATCACTAACATAACAACCATCCTATAACCAAGATACTGGTCTAACAGATCTCTAACATAGTAACCATCTTATAACTAGGATACCGATTTAACAAATCACTAACATAGCAAGCATCCTATAACCAGGATACCAATCATAAGGGACGACCTTGGTGCCTTGGACCTTGTTGATATAGTGAGAATAAATTATCTCACGATGTCGAGCTGTAGCGATAAGATCAAACTTCCGAATCACAGACATGAAATCAACCACCTATAACGACCATAGGACCATGTCCATCAGAATCCAAAATTACCAAAATACCCTCAAAGTCCAACTGTTCAACCCTTGGTCAAAGTCAAAGTTAATGGTCAAAGTCAACAGTCCATGTTGACCCAACTCATCGAGTACAACTAGCAACTCGTCGAGTTCCGTAAGAACGCAAGAAATCATAAAACCCTAATTGACTTATGGAGTTTCCAACCAACTCATTGAGTCCATGGTTGTCCAAATTTCAGGAAAACCCTAACTGACTTGTCAACATTACCAATACAGACCATCTTCAATTGACTCGTTGAGTCCACTATGCGACTCGTCGAGTCCCTTCAGTCTAATTCTCATTCAGACGTTTTTAAGCTACCCCAAAGCTCCATATTGCAAATCTAACCTCCAAGGGCATGCTTTCCATGTAAAGTTGCAAACTTTACGTACATGCATGGTCCTAGATGCCAAAACCAAGCTGAGGGAAAGGTTTAAACCAAGAAGAAGAGCCTTAGCTTGCTAAATCTAATAACTTTATGGCTATAGGGACTTAGAGGAGTCCAGATCGTAAGTTACAACTTCAGATCATGCCCAACACCCTAATTGACTCACAAATATGCTAAAAATGACCCAAAACCTTTGCGTGAAGAGATTTAGCTAAAGTTAGGTCAAGGTAACGACTTGTTACATTTAGAATGATGTCAAGATGAAGTAGAGTAAGATCCACGAGCTTTTCTTTGCTCCAAGCTTCGAACCTTTTTCACAAAATGCATAACAGAATTAAACTTCGAACGTTCTTCACAAAATGCACCAAAATCACTCTTTAAATCTCACAAACACTCAAGAATAAGGTCTATACTTATTAGGGTTTCTTCTGGCAATCAAAATGTGGTAAGGGGCAAGAGGAAAGGACTTTAGGTCCTTTAAATAGGGTGCAAAACTTAAAAATTAGGGTTTCATTTTACAGCTCCTACTCGTCGAGTCGGCGTCCTCCGACTCGTCGAGTAGACCTCAGAATTTACGCAACCCGATCCAGTTCTACACGACGAGTTGGGGGCAACCAACTCATCGAGTAGGTCCAAGAATATGGCTTTAAGATTTTAAATTTCATACCTGGGAGTCAGGGTGTTACAAGACTCCTATGATCTTTGTTATCGTCAAGGAGGGGATTTTTGGAGATTTTGGATGAGCCTCTAGGTGCATTCTGTATTGAGATTATGGCTATTGTTGGAGCTCACACTCTTTTCTTCCTTGAGTTCCATGATTATGGAGCTCCTGATTCCTTTGGGAAGAAGGACTCCATTTCCAGTAGGAGATGGTTAGCGGACGAGGAGATAAAGTAGGTAAGGTGTCATGACATGCTGAGGGATCTCATTAGGAAGTTTATGAGTTTGTTAGGATGCGAGAACCTGAATGATATGATTGCTAGAGCCAGGAGTGTGAGATTGATTTGGAGCACCTTGGGTAAAGGAAGTCATAGCAAACTTAGATTTCAGTGGGACAGGTGACGAGGTCTGTAGGCCATCAGGATTGAGGCCGTTGTGCCGAGTGTGGGAGGACCCATGTTGAGGATGTCGGGAGACTGGCCGAGGATGTTTCAATTGTGGTCCTATGGGTTACTTAAGTATGAATTGCCTGTGGGTTGGTTCCAATGTGTTTGCACTGCAATCAGGTGGGCGACAAAAAATTTGATTGTCCGATGTTGGGGGTGGAGCAGTGAGTGCACCTGTTGCCATCAATTTGAGGATCATTTGCGGTCGTGAGGGTAGGGCAGGCACCCCAACAGCGAAGAGTCGAGAATTGCAGCGTCGGTCAGTGGATGTCAGAGTTTCATAAAATGTTGTTGCGCATATGTTATCTTTTTCTTCCTTCATGCTTCTTATCAGTATTTATATTTGCCTTGGAATCTTGTATTGGTATGGGTAAGCATTATCTTTTGTTTAGTTCTCTGTTACTGCCTGAGTTATGTCTTCAAGAATTGTTAAAAGCCATTTTGCATGCCAAGAATTATTAATGGGTTGTATGTTGCCGAGCGGGATTCAGTTGTTTGGTTGTTGTTCCGATTCTTTGATAGGGTCAATTTAGGGGTTTTGTTTGGAAGATCTGTGGTTGAATCAGTAGGAATAGTTCATCAGAGAAGTCATATTTCGGATGTGATAACATTTGTTCAGGTAGGATCAGCAGTCGTCTATGGATGGATCTTTGGGTCCAATCTCTACCGTTACTAGGGAAGGAGCAGTAGCAAGAAGATGAAGGTGGAAACTGCATGGTTTTGTTTGTATAATGGAGGTGCTAGGTATTTTTATAAACACAAGGGTTG
The DNA here is from genome assembly GCF_002870075.4 of Lactuca sativa. Lineage (NCBI taxonomy): Eukaryota > Viridiplantae > Streptophyta > Magnoliopsida > Asterales > Asteraceae > Lactuca > Lactuca sativa. The sequence continues at coordinate 148,283,736 of NC_056625.2, forward strand.
AATATTGTTAGAATTTAGAGATCCTTCTAAGGATTGGAATTTGGAGTGAAGATTCTCTGGTTCACATCAAGGGTTATGGTATTTTTCATCAACATAAAGGACTTAAGGAGGTGGTGTTGTATCATAGGAAGCAAGTGGGGTTGTCAGATTTGGTAAGGTTTCTGAAAGTGTACATCTAGATTTCAAGAGTTTTTGCGAACATCGAGATTGGCTAGTAATGGAACGCTAGTATCGGTTTGCTCAAGTCGTCGACGATTTGAGTTATAAGGAGGTAATATGGGTTGCGAATCCATCAAATTTTGTGGATTAAGAGAGCTTCGATGAATCTAAGTGGGGGAGAATCATTTAGATATTCGGGAGCTGAACCAAGTATGAAACTAGGGAAAGTTTCACATCCCAATCGGGAGGGAAGATAACTCAAGTGGCCTTCTGGATTGAAGTTGTATAAGTTGGGAGTTCAGGAAACTACCAACAGTTGGTTGTCGTCTTCTTTGTGATGTATAGCAGGCTTGTGGATGGATCCAGGTTGAGGGTTGTGTTAGAGACTCACTACCTATTCTCTTTTGATGAAGGCTTTGGGGTTCGAAGCATGACCCGAACACCTGATTGGGATTCAGTCGTATGCGGGTTCAACTCAAGATGGTAAGACCACGGGCAGTGACCATGGCGCGATAGTATGGTCGAAATGTTGTAAGTATGCGATGGGCGGTGACAGTTGCCGAAATGTTGTAAGTATGCGATGGGATGGTAGTATTCGCCAAATTGAAATAGACCATCGTTGAGGTGGTCGTTGGTTTAAAGTAGGATCAGTTCGTGCCCTGGGAAAGCGGACAGTATTGTCGGAAAGCATTTATTTGTAATAGAAGGAGGACCATTAGGGTCCGAGGCAAGGTTAGGCCTGTGTAGCTCTTAATGGGGTGAGACCCATGGGCATGGACTGTTCGTTAGTATAGACTGGCTGAGACCCATGGGCGAGGCTCGTATGATTATGGGAGTGTAGGTGAGACCTGGTAGAGATCGTTTGGGTCAAAGTATTAGATCATGGTCTTAGTGGGTTGATTATGTGGCCAGTGAGTGGCATAGGGTGATGCATAGGTTAGGGTAGCCTTATCATTTGGACTCTCAGGAACCTGGTGGCTAGACCCGGTGCAAGACTTGCAGTCTCAGCAGTGGTTTGGGGATTTTATATCCCAATTTTGTGAATGGTTGCGATGAATCAGAAGATTTCAGGTGAAATGCAAGTGTAAATCCTTATATCTTAGGTTATCAGTTATGTACCGAATTGGATTTATGTTGAGACTCGCATCAGGAATCGTTAGTGTATACGTGCAACATATTTATTTCAGTAAGATATGAATTAAGGAATATGTATGTTAAGGGCATCAGCTAAAGGTTTCAGGGTCAAAAGGATGTTTTCAGATCTTATGGGATAAAAGGCCCTTGTGATTGTGCTTTGGAAGGGTTCTACCTGTATGTAGGTATGGCAAGCTATAGGGCTTAAGAATTATAGCAGTAACGTATGAGGACTACTACCCTTTTGTGATGCACCAAGATATGATGGAAAGATACCATCAGAGTGCTCATCAAGAGCGGTATGAAATAATCTCCTCCATGATAACAACTAGGATGAAGGATGGAGAATCTGTCACGGGCCACATGCAGAAAATGTAAAGGTATGTGGACCATTTGCTGAAGCTTAATGTGAACTTCCCCGAGGAGCTAGCAATAGATATCATTCTGCACTCCTTACCCTCGTGTTATGATCAATTCCGCATGACATACCACATGAATAAGGAAGAAGTCACACTCAACAAACTTCAAGGACTCATAAAGACCGCAGAATCAGATCTTAAGGGTAAGTCGGTTGTTACCACTTCTGCTCCTATTACCAACTCCGCCCTGTCTTGGCAATCGGGAAAGGGAAAGGTAAGAAGAGGAAGATGTTGGATTAGTGTCTAAGTCCATAACTATTTTGGTATGTACTTGACCCGATGATGCATAGTCCTTTTGGGTTGCCTTCACCAAAGCAACTTGATAGAATGAATTATGGAGAGAGAGAGAGAGAGGATTTGTTATGATTTATTAATATATTATGAGAATAATATATTAAAGGAGAAATCATATTGTTTAATTAATATTAGTCAATAATTAATTAAGAATTAATTTTGTGGCTAAAAGAGATTAATTAAACTTAAGGGACTAGAACTATCAATTGTGGGATAGTTGAATATTGGGCTAATGGACTCCATATTAGAGGAGTGGACGAATTCTATGGAGAAACCCATCATAAATCGTCCAAGGCCTCTAAGGAGGGAGTCCATGGGCAGCTTAGGGCCCAATCAGTCAAATTAGCGTTTCCTTGTTAGATAACCCTAATAGTCTCACATATTTAATGACACCTAAGACACCAAAAAAGTGGCTAACTGATTCCTTAGGGTTTCTAGATGTTTTTGAGGGCCTCTCTTCTTCCCCTTCTTCATCCTCTTGCTCTTGGTATTTGTGAGCCATTAGAGGAGTGACACTTGTGACTCTAAGCTTTCAGAAGCAAATTACAAGGAGGATTTGAGATTGTTATTGCTACATAACAATCAAGGTAAGATCTAAACCCTATTCTTATGTTAATATTGATTATCACATGCTAGATCTAGGGTTTAAAGTTTTAGATGAATGCATGTACAATAGAGAAACCTACGTCCAAGCATTAGGGTTTGCATGAGCACATAGGATGTTCTTATGGCCAAAACTCATCAGTGGTATTAGAGCCTTGATTGGTTTTTATTGTGTTGATGCTTTGTGTTTCATTCATGCTTAGAAAATCAATTTTTTGCTCCTCTGACTGAAAAACTCGTCGAGTCCCAAAGTGAACTCGTCGAGTAGGATGAACTCGGAGATTCCTATGGGAACTCGGCAAGTCATGCTGCCAGAAATAGGGATTCTTTGGATTTCATGCCTATTTTGTTGTGGGATAATTGCCAAATTGTTTTTTATTGATAAATTACGAATTTTATTAATATTGGATGATTATCCTTTCCAAAATAAAAGATAATTTCAAATTAGTCAAATGTTTACTTCTTTAGATGATAAATGTTAACTTTTTGGATTATTTGATCATTATCTTACATGAAAATTGAATTAGTTCATAATTAGATAATCACCAATTAATTTTTTAATTGCCTTCTTTGTATTTTGATCTAATAGTTTTGAAAGGTTTCAAAACTTGCCCTCAAGTTTTAGCATTTAAATTTTTTATTAAAAGGTTTAATTTTGTAATATTTAAATTCTAAACCCTAATGATTTGAAATGTTTCAAAACTTGCCCTCAAGTTTTGGAATTTAAATTTTAATTTAAATTTTAATTTTAAATTGTTAAATTCTAAAACCCTAATTTTTGAAAAAGTTCAGATTGCACCCTTATGGTTTTATTAAAATTAATTAAGTGTATAATTAAAAAGAGAGTTAATAAACCCATAGTGATATGGTTTACATTAAATTAAATTAAAGGTGTAATTTATTAAATTAGACCACCTAGTATTTTAAAAGTGAGAAATACACCCTTATACTATATATAACATTAAAAGTCAAGTATTATATATGTATAACTTAAACTGCTAGTCTTACCGTTAGTAGGCCTCATTCACGAAGCCGATCTATAAGGGGGTATAAGGTTATGGCCTATAAATTGGCCATTTAATGGGTGTCCACTCTCACCCACCGCTTCCTTGATTGGTGGAGGGTCGTTAGACGAACGGGTAGGATAGGGCAACCCTTTCCATTAAAAGTCTAATGAAGTATAAAGTAACAAAATGCTTTTAAAAAAATTTCCCAATCCTAGTTACTTTAGGTAAAAGTGAATTGATGTAATTCAATGAAATTACACTTTATACCCTTGCGAAGACGTTAGTGGAGCGTGTGTGGTTAACCGACACACTAAATGGTTCTAAGAAAAGGTAGCAAAGGGTGACTCTATGTTTATCATAGTTCGGTGGAGCGTGTGTGATTAACCGGCACATCGAATAGATGACTGTAACATTGGGGGTACCATGTAAGTTTGCATGGTTATTCACACCCTATTTTGTGATCCTCAGCATCCCAGTCACAAATCGAAGGGCATATCGAGATTTAAACAGGCCATTGAAAAGTTCAATGAATCTCAAAAGATCTAAGAGTTTTTCAATACATTTAAAACCTAATCTCTTTTTCGTTTTTCATGGTGGAAAATTAGTGAAGCGTCATTCACTTACCTTAAAATGTTCTGCAGTTTAGGTTACGGCATCCCTCTCCTAAGTTGTAGAGTAGTGTGTTGCCTCCTAGCCTTAATATCTCATTTGGGTGATTTATTAAGGACTCAATCAATCAAATAACTTGATTTTTCTCCTGTTTTGTAGATGTCTGAATCTAACCGTGGTCTTCCCGAATTCGATGGAAAAGGTTTTCCTGCTCAAAGTGAAAGTTTATTACACAATGAAGGTGAAAGATCGATCCCTGCATTGTGGACTAGCTTGGTTTCACTTCTTCCACCTCCTCCTATTGTTCTCCCAAACCCACAAGATCAAAGAATTGAAAAGTTCAAAATCACTCAAGCCCTGTTGGCAATGAAACATGAAGATGGAAAATCGGTGTGTGCTCACTTCCTAGGGATGAAATCACACATGGATAGGTTGACAATATTGGGTACATCTTTTCCAAAGAAGTTGGCTGTAGACTGGGTTATTCAGTCACTCTCTAAATCATATGATAAATTCATAAGAAAGTATTATATGATGGACCTTGACGTGACCCTCATTGACCTAACTTACATGCTTTTTACTGCTGAATCAGAAATGATTTGGCAAAATTATGGAGCATATTTTTCTGGTAATTTAACCAACCATGCTTCCGTCGTCACTCCAGGAGAAGCCACCTATTTCTGCTGCCAAGAGAAGGGGCGTTGGATACGAAGCTGCCCAGAGGACCTAAAGAATCTAAGAGATAGGAGAGTCAAGAAGTATGGATCTACTTCATGTAATATCCACTATCTAACTCCATTAAGTTCCTATTCATTGATTCTTAATACATAATGTGATAAGATTACATTTGAATGTTTTGCAGCATCAGGGAAAAGAGAGGAAGCTTGATGGAAGAGCAAGATGAATCTGATCACAAAGAAATAGATCACGATCGCATGGATTCGAAGATCAGATTTTGAGCTTAGAAAGTTATGATAGAGTTGTTAGGAATATTGATTACATAGTTTTTTAGTTGATTTTGCATTGTAAGGACATGTTTTCTGCTGCTTTTATGACTAAAATAATTTTTTTTTTATTTTTCTTATTTATATATATCCTTGCAATGAAATCGTTGTGAAAAATTGATGTTTGTGTATATCTGTAAATGGATGTGATTCTTAGTGATTATATTTATGGAAGTGTCAAATGCCTCTAAGTAAGGAAAGATTCCCATCGCCCAAGTTTCAGTTGGACAGAAACTTGGAATCATATGATTTGAATCATGTGATGTATGGAAATCTTGGTACTTAGGAAATTAAGACTAATTCCTTGATCACACAAGTATGTGAGTCAAGTGAAGGACTAAAGGACTAATTGCACAATGTTGTGCACTAGTCAAGTCCACCACAAATAACAATAAGACTATTCGTCATAATTTACCAAAAGGTCTGGTAAATGTGGTTATACTTACAAGATTAAATGCAATTTTGAATCATTGAAAAGTTTCAATGAATGACAGGACGAATAAGAAGAATCAATGAAGGCAGAAAGATAAAAAGTTTCTCAAATCTAAGAAGAAGGGAGTGTAGTTTTATATCAGTTTTATGATCATCTTAATGATAAGAAGCATATCACAATTGATCCTCTATGGACATCTTAGTGCACTAGTATGGCTAAGAGGAGGAATCGGAAATTGTTAAATCAAAAGGATGAGTCATACTTCGTTCCAAAATCAAGTCTTAGAATCATACTCCAAGATTGTGAATTGAGTGACACACACTCATCAAATGTGAAGTAGAAAATTGTTTTTCTTACTCTTGCAAGTTTGAAATTGGTAAATTATGATGTCTTGGATAAGATAAAGACCAACTAATACCAATTGTATGTAGTGTTTGTCTTGATAAGAATCCACACTAACTATTGAATATTTGTTTGTCAAGAAATGTTTCTTGATAGGAGAATCTTATATGTTAAGAGGCCAGTGGGAGTCTAAAGATCTTAAAACGTTTCAAGAACTAATCAAGAGTAAACCTATTAAACACTAGCACACGACTTGAGGTTTGTAACCTATCGTGTTGACGTATTCTTGTTTCTGTGCCAATCCAGTTGAGTTGATTATGCATATGAGTTCTACGAGTTCTCAATAGGTTGCATAAGGGCAAACACCTTTATCAAGGAAAGTACATTGAGTGGAATAGGTGAGCTGCTAGATAACTTGGAAGCAATGATGGGACCCTTGATGGCAAGAAATTAAGAATGAACAAGTTCTATCCATGAGAGTTTGAATTTGTCACAAACATTATCTTTCGATTATGCTTATGGAAAATTCACATGGATAGGAACACATACACCATAAAATCTAAGTGTCATAAGGTTTCTCTCCTTCATAAAAATGATTGTGAGTAAATGCTTTCACTAAGAGAGATTTTAAGGAGATAGCTATTATGAAAATTGCATTCTCAAATTCGATTATGATTACAACATCCCTCTTCATAGTTCGAATTGTGAGATTTGGCAATTAGTCTGAACATTTGGGAGTTAGTAAAATAAGTTCTGAATTAGTTTAGACACACATGTGAGCTGTTTAAGGAAAGGTGTGTGATTTTGAGAAGCTTAGATAAAGGCTCATCGAAGCACATCGTATTGGGCATATGAACTTTAGAAGTCAATATGTATTATCTTCTAGAAGTCCAACTGTTTTCTGAATACGTGTCAAAGCTAGTGGGAGCATAAATGTTATGATGGAATGAATATAATCATCATGTTAGTGGGACCATGATTATTATTTTAAGTATTGCAAGTTGGCAATATTAATTATAGAAAAAACAAAAGTTTCACTTTGCAAAGTTTCAGGGGTTGAAAAGTTGTTTTGCTATAATTAAGGGAGAGAATGTTATACTTCATTTCCAATCTAAAAGCATAGATCAAGAAATTTTAATTGAATTTAGTCAAGGGTATATTTATTATTTGCATTCTCAAAGTTCGATTATGATTACGGCATCCCTCTTCATAGTTCAAATTTCAAGAACACGACAAATAGAAATATTACAACAATATTATAGTATGAAACTGGTAAAGTATCATGTTTTTCATTATGAATTGTATCCCTTACTCTTCGGGTATAGGATCAATTGCATATGCTGTAATATTTGACCGTTCTAAAATTTCTAAATGCCTAGGGCATTTAGAAGGAAAAAGGAAAAAGAATTGGTTTTGACTAAAATAATTAAATAATTACCAAGGACAATCTAAGGTTCGGCAAGGATTGGTCGCTTGTGGACAGTTGGAAGTATAGTCATAGATGGACCATATTGTTATTATGAATAGATAAGATTCTATTTAGAATGAGTTGTCATATGGAAAATATGGAAATGTTTCCATATTAGGAGTTGGATATCGAAATCAATGTCTAGATTAGAAACTTTTATGCAAGAAGGATGTTCAAAGGAACGTACTTCGAATATGAGACTTCATGAATATGGAATTATCTTTTAACAATTTCCAATAGAGCATTTTGTAATTTCAGTGGCCGAGTCTTGGTAACTTTTGTGTCGTGACATTACGAAATGACCGTTGCACAAAATGTTAGAATCTAACATATTCTAGTAGTGGCGAGAATTTTGTATTCTTACACTAATGGATTAGGAATTGTGAAATGAGGGTGATTGAAAATGTTATTTAATTATACTATTTCACAAAGTAAGGACCATAGGTAAACATAGTGTGCATGCTAAGAGCATGGGACAACTGTTGTTATAATTCAAGTAAGACGTTGATTACCCGAAACAGCAAATAATGAGTAATCAATATTGTAATTAAATAAACTGTTTTATTTATACCCAAAGTTTGTTGCCATATGGGCTTAGTATTATTCTTGTGTTTTACTTTACATGTTTTGACTTCCCGAATAATAAGATTATTCAAACCTTCCACAGTCGCTCATTCTTTGGAAGTAGGAATGAAAGAAGACAGTCATGAATCTAACTGTAGATTGTCTAAAGTGTTTTAGACATAGCAAAAGTTTGTTGCAAGGTTCATAAGTGGTGCTATAAGATTAGAGTATTGGATTAAACCCACGCTCACTTGGATCGCGTCATGGATTTTATCACGAGTGATTGGTGAGACGATAATATCTTATATTCTTGAAACCGAGATGTGTGCGTGAGTTGTATCTTTCGAGTCAGTTGCACATTGAAAATATGTAAACGCACCAGTAACTTGGTGTTATAAAACGTATTGTTGTGTGTTATTCGGTGAGTGAGTGCAAGCGAGCAGTGAGTCGAACTTTATCCGTTCCTTTTACCCAAAGTGTGATAAAAGTGATATATGTGTGCCCCTCGATGATTTAGTTATGACACCCTAAGCGCTTGGCCAAGCCGGGACTAAGTTGATGTGTTCAACTACAGTTTTTTGACAGTCTTGTAAATCGGAAATCAGGAAACAACACATAGATTGAGAGAATGACTTCAATCCATGTCTAACGTCTATACGATATCTAGAATAGAGGAATATATGATCCCTTATCTAAAGGACACGCTTCTGATAAGATCAGAGTTGACGGTGGCTTTGAAAGCTAGATTACGGATCAGGATCTCAAGTCATACGTAGAATAGTTATTAGACTTATCTAAGTGGGAGACTATTGGATTAGTGTCTAAGTCCATAACTATTTTGGTATGTACTTGACCCGATCGTGCATGGTCCTTTTAGGTTGCCTTCACCAAAGCAACTTGATAGGATGAATTATAGAGAGAGAGGATTAATTATGATTTATTAATATATTATGAGAATAATATATTAAAGGAGAAATCATATTGTTTAATTAATATTAGTCAATAATTAATTAAGAATTAATTTTGTGGCTAACATATATTAATTAAACTTAAGGGACTAGAACTATTAATTGTGTGTATGTTGAATATTGGGGTAATGGACTCCATATTAGAGGAGTGGACGAATTCTATGGGGAAACCCATTAGAAATCGTCCAAGGCCTCTAAGGAGGGAGTCCATGGGCTGCTTAGGGCCTAAGGAGTCAAATTAGGGTTTCCTTGTTAGATAACCCTAATAGTCTCACATATTTAAGGACCCTTAGGGCACCAAAAACGTGGCAAACTGATTCCTTAGGGTTTCTAGACGTTTTTGAGTGCCTCTCTTCTTTTCCTTCTTCATCCTCTTGCTCTTGGTGTTTGTGAGCCATTAGAGGAGTGACACTTGGGACTCTAAGCTTTCAGAAGCCAATTACAAAGGAGGATTTGAGATTGTTATTGCTACATAACAATCAAGGTAAGATCTAAACCCTATTCTTATGTTAATAATGATTATCACATGCTAGATCTAGGGTTTAAAGTCTTGGATGAATGCATGTACAATAGAGAAACCTAGATCCAAGCATTAGGGTTTGCATAAGCACATAGGATGTTCTTATGGCCAAATCCCATCAGAAGACCCCTTCGAAGGGTACTAAGGGTAAGACCCTTGAAGTCTCCTCTTCAAATGGAACCAAGAAAGGTTTCGTCACTCCTTCTTCTGACCTAAAGGAGGCTGGATGCTTCTATTACCATGAAAAGTCGCACTGGAAGCGGAACTGCCCAAAGTACCAGCAAGATGTGAAGCATGGGAAAGACAAAGACAACAATGCAGGTATTTACACTATCTTATCTAATAACTCACCCTATTCTAACTCTTGGGTCCTTGATACCGGTTGTGGTATTCATATACGTTCTGATTTGTAGGGACTAAGAAGAAGTGAGAATGTGTGGAAAGTTAAACTTGGTCATGGGGATTAGGAAAGCTTCACATGTCACCAATATTGGAGTTTATTCTTTGTTGCTAAGTAGTGGGTTTACTTTAGATTTGAATAAATGTTGTCATTCGCCTGGAATGGCAAGAAATATTATATCCTTTCATGCTTTGTACAAACAAGGGTTTACCTTTTCTTTTGATAATCAAATTGGTGCAATAAATTCTTTCTTTAATAATGTTCTTTATATTAAAGCATTACCTTGTGATGGTGTTGGGTCAAAAATATGGTTTATACTTTACTTTTCTAGGCAATTATATTTTTCTGTAATATTTATGAATTTATGGTCTAGTTTACGACTGAGTTTACAGCCGTAAACTCATTTACGGCCCATGTGTTTCCGGCCCATGTTCCCCTAGTATAAATATAGGTGTTAGGGTGTGAGGAATAGATTGATGAACCCTATAGAGTTTACAGCCAGAGAGAAACAGGAGCTTTTTTTGTGGGTGAATCTTGTGTAAGGAACTTAATTCATATTATCAATACATTCAAGATTCATATTATTCTTCTTCTCCTTCTCTTCCATTTTATCTGACATCATCCGTTTGATTGGGATTCCGCACCATCAAACGGATCTGACTGATACACAGGCAAATTAGGGACTTACCATTGGTATCAGAGCCAAGTTGTATCAGTCAATTTTGTCAGATTTGGGGCATAATTTGATCTTATTTTCGAAATATAGTTTGCGATTTTGGATAGATCTCAGAAAAATAAGGGGGGTTTGTTCTTCGTGTTTTTCATAAAAAAAAGGTTTTGGATCGAGTTTTGGAGCTTTAAAGTCGAAAAATCGGTGTTTTTGGTCGGAGTTTGCGGCCGGCGGCTAGCGTTTCGGAGTTCACCCAAAATTCAATTCCTTTTTAATTTTAAATTCCATTTTCATCTTTAAAATTTTTTTAATAATAATAATAATATAATAAAAAATAATTAAAAAAAATTATTTTTTTGACTTTTATTTTTGATTTTTTATTTTGATTTTGACTTCCAAGTTTGACCTTTGATTTTAAACTTTGACTTTTTCATTTAACTTTTAAACTTTCAAATTTAGTTTTTCGGTTTGACTTTTGAGTTTAACTTTTTTAGTTTGACTTTTAAGTTTGACTTTTCAAGTTTGACTTTTGAGTTTAACTTTTAAATTTGACTTTTAAGGTTGACTTTTGAGGTTTATAATCAAAGGGTTTGACTTTTAAGTTTGATTTTGCTTTTTAGTTGTGCTTTTTATTTGATTTTAAGGTCTACGAGGGAGTTGAAAACCTGAAAGAGAGTCGTCAGGATATGTTAAGACAAAATTTCAACATTTTCGATTATATCCCTGGAGAAACCCTCGAAACTCAGTTGCAGCGATTTACTACACTTACTACTGAGATGAATATAGCTGGGATCTTCTTGACTAAGTCCAAGATAAACAAAAATCTGCTAAATTCACTTCCGAAATCGTGGGATATGAACGTGGCTATCATCAAGAAGACAAAAGATCTCAATCATCTTAGTCTTGCTGATGTAATTGTAGAACTTGATGCTTTGAAGTGTAGAGAAACAATGGGTTCTGAAAACATTCCGGTCACTGAAGTTACATGTACTCCAACTTCTGAAGCCACGATTAAATTTCTTCGGGAACAAATTGATTTGTTTAAAAGAGAATTTGAGGACCTGGGATATGAAGCATATCAACTCAGGAAAGGACATAAACCCCTGAAGGCTGAATTAGAAGCAAAAACCAAGGACTTTAGGAAACTTCAGGAAGAGTATAGCAACAAGTGTGAAAATTATGACTATATTAAGAGACAACTTGCTGCTGTAACTGAAGAACTTGACACTTTAAAAATTAAGTGTGGAAAAAAAGACGTTAGTTTTAAAAATTATACTGCGTCAAGTCAGACAGTCGAGTCCTTATTTGAAACCCAATTAAAATTCAAAGATAATAAAAACAAGGGTCTAGGGTATGATAGTGTTCCTCCACCTTTAAATCATAACTACACATCCATCCCAATGACACAGGAAGAAATTGACAGGGAGACACATCTTCGATATGGCAAACCAGTTGGGTTTGTGTCAGGAGGTATTCAGGTTGAAAATACTAATGTTTCTGCTTCATGTGCTGGTAAAGTAGCAGAAGATGAGAACAAGGAGAAAACCATTGAACAAACCAACATCTCCTTGAAATCTGAATCTGTTGCTTCGAACTCAGCTGTTTCTGATCAACCTGTTGTTGAGAAATACATGCCACCAATTCCAGCGCAACAAAATGCTTGCTGCAAGTGTGCGTGTGGGAAAAGCAAGAGACAAGGCAAGGATACGCCACCAGGGGCCGGAAGAAATAACTTTAAAGTGAAGAAAAAGACTTGTTTTCACTGTGGAACACCTGGACACATTGCGAGAAATTGTCCTAATCGTGCATACGTTCCCTACTATGCACAAGGATGGCAGAACGCGCCAAGAGGGAGATACTCCAAAAGAAACCCCTCAAGGTCACGTTCAGACAATAGCGATTGGAACGCGCAGAAGGCCAATAATCAATTTCACAAGGCCAAGAATGAAAATTCCAAGGACAAGGAGGGAACGTCGGCCAAGAAGCCCAATCCAAGAGATGCTCCAGTGAAGCCAAGACTGGTTAGGTCAAAGTCATCTCGGCAGCCGACTTCAAGTTCCAAATCAAGTGCTGAGGCACCCATCGGATCGAACAAGAAATGGGTTAAACCCAAATATAGATGGGTACCAAAGGTGAAAACTCCCAAATCTCCTAATGCTTCTAACGTTTCTACATCTTCTGTTTGTGATAAGCAGGATATATCATGGGAGAGAGTATCGTGCATTAATAACAAAGGTCGACCCAGTTTCAAAATGGATTGGGTTCCAAAGACCGACTGATCCCGCTCTGTGTCGGAGCAGCTAGGGAGGCATATCATCAGACTTCGGTTTGTTGGTAGTGGCTGCTCCTGGTACATAATAGGAGACATCTCTCAACTGTACAACACTCAAAACATTGTTTGAGAGTATGTGTCCTTTGCGGGAAGGGAAGAAAAGAAGTGATCACTCACGGGGTTTGAGCTTAATGACATAAAGAATTTTCAGATCTGTTCTGAGTTTACGCGTGCTGTCTCAGACCTTCTGGGTGCAAATTCAATCGGTGACTTACGGTTTGCGTTTTCTTCTCTATACTCCTGAGTTTTTCTTAAGCTGATTCGCTTTAAAGACTAATTTTTGTTTTAGGATAGTTTAAATTTGCGCATTTACTTTCGTATCTTTCCTATGCACAAATTTAGGGGAGAAATAAAAACAAAACAAAAATTTTTAAATTTAAAAAAAATATGTTGGTTATGATATGTGGTTGAGGGAGATGTTCTGGGAAGTGATATTATTAAGTGATAACAGGCAATCTGAGTCTGCGTAACGTACCCAAAGTTGAAGGCTCTATGCTCTGGTTTGATGTGTCGGTAGGCACAAAAATTTTTAAAATGGACTTGACTAGGCAGAGTTGAACTTATGAAATTTATAGACTTGACAAATCTTGACCTAGTTAGATACGTTTAGCCTGACAATACGATGCTCGGATAGGTTGAGCAAGGAGATATATATATATATATATATATATATATATATATATATATATATATATATATATATATATATATATATATATATATATATATATATATATATATATATATATATGGGAATCCACTCGTCACATTAAATGAACCCGTACTTGGAACCGTGGTTTAACTTTTCCTCGATGTGCGGATTCTGTCCTTAATTCCGGTTGGATGGGGAAACTGGTAAATTCCGATAAATTAGGTCTGTAGAATATCATTTTCTTTCTTTCCGTCTGTTAGTCGTATGTTGTCTCCTTTGCGTGACTTCTAATCCGACCTGGTACACAACATATGCAACTCTATTTCTCTGCAGGTTATATATGTGAAATACTTCTTATCTGTTATCCATATGCTGTCTCATTTGCGTGACTTCTAATCCGACCTGGTATACAGCATATGCAACCTTCTACTTCTCAACCCCTCTTAAGTAATAAGTAATAGAATTCTGAATCTATCCTCTCTCTGAATGGTTGTATGCTCATCCGGTGTAAGGAGTACTCTGGAAGTTCTTGATGGCTGGGGCATATCAGGAAGCGGGAAACACGTTCTAGTACACTTAAAATTGAACACTCAAATATTGTCTATAGATCTCGCTGCTCAATTTAGGTGGACCACAATATCCCTGGTCGTCGTCAGATGAATGGTCCCTAAGGTATAGTATCTAAGGAATTAGGATCAGATATAATATCTAGGAACTTGAGTTCACCTTGTCTTGTAACAAATAGTATGTCCTAAATTTGTCACAATTTTTCGTGAATATGAAAGGTACCGACAAGTGGATAAAGGCTGCCTAAAAACTTTGATCCCAAATCACTCATAAAGTTAGATATCATTTTTATTTTTGTTAAGTTTGTCATAGTTTCTTCTAATTTAAATATTAGGGGAGAATTAAAAATTAAAAATAATGAAAATAAAAAAAAATCAGAAAAATTCAAAAATCAAAGAAAAATCAGAAAAATTAAAAATCCAAAAATAGTGTTATTTATGTTTTATTTCTTATTCAGAAACATCAAAAATCCAAAAATATTTGTTTTTCTGTTTTATTTTGTGTGCTAAGTTTTCTTTTAGTTTTGTTTTGTCTTGAAAAGTGATTTCAGGTATAGATAAGACTCATGGAGTTTGTGTTGAAGATTTCTCAGCCAAAGTGTCGTCCGTGAGCATCGAAGAATTCGCATTCGAAGGAGCAAGAAATGAAGATTATTCTTTCAACATTTAATCCTTCAACCCCAGAAGCAAGGTGAAGCTACAATTGAAGATTATGTGACGGATTGCATTGAAACCTCCTCAATCAGTCTGTTGCTATCTTTGTACCTGCTGAAGTGATCCAGAAGATTTGTTCTCTCTGATGTTCTCTCTGAAGATTCTCAAGCTGAAAGCGCTATTTTTCAAGAATCAGTATGTTAAGGCTCCTCACCCAACGTGCGTTTAATGCCAAATTCTGAAGAAATGCCCAACTGCTCAAGATGAAGTCAATTATTGAAGATTCATCATGTTCATGTTGAAGCTGTGAAGAATTCGAAGATTAAAGCTGAAGCCAAAGCTCCTAATGAAGATTATCAAGAAAGCCAACTACTTTTTAGGGGGAGCTTGTTGGGTCAATTAAGAAAAGAAAGTTATAAACCAAAGGGGAGATTATTGGGTCAAAAATATGGTTTATACTTTACTTTTCTAGGCAATTATATTTTTCTGTAATATTTATGAATTTATGGTCTAGTTTACGGCTGAGTTTACGGCCGTAAACACCTTACGGCCGTAAACTCATTTACGGCCCATGTGTTTCCGGCCCATGTTCCCCTAGTATAAATATAGGTGTTAGGGTGTGAGGAATAGATTGATGAATCCTAGAGAGTTTACGGCCAGAAAGAAACATGAGCTTTTTTGTGTGGGTGAATCTTGTGTAAGGAACTTAATTCATATTATCAATACATTCAAGATTCATATTATTCTTCTTCTCCTTCTCTTCTATTTGATCTGACATCATCTGTTTGACTGGGATTCCGCACCATCAAACGGATCTGACTGATACACAGGCAAATTAGGGACTTACAGATGGTGTTTATGAAGTTGTATCTGTTGTAGATAACCTAGGAAATAATGTGTTGTGTGCTGATTCTTCTAATAATAATAACTTCGATAAAGCATCATTATGGCATTGTCGTCTTGGACATGTGAGCAAGAAACGCATATGCCAACTCCAAAAGGATGGAGTCTTGGAGTCATTTGACCTAAAGTCAGATGATAGTTGTGACTTATGCTTACTTGCAAAAATGACAAAGTCACCCTTCACTGGTTCTTGTGCTAGGGGTGAAGGTTTGTTGGATCTGGTACACACATATGTGTGTGGATCCATCAAATCTGCCATAAGGGATGCTAATCGTTATTATTTGTAACACCGAAAATTTCAAAACAATTTTTCATTTAAAATAATCATTTTATTCTTAGAAACACGTGTTTAAAAATCTCATTCATAATCGAATTACAAAACATAACTCCATTTTCACCTGCATAGAAAACCATGATCCTCCAGAACATGACTCTTTCTATGGTGTGTACAATCAAGCCAATGCCGTCCCGTGATACTGAAAGAAACCTGAAAAACATCACACAAAACACTGTAAGCACGAAGCTTAGTGAGTTCCCCAAAATACCACACACATAACACATACTAGCCACTCGAGGCTATAACTCGATGAGTCCGTGCACCCATACTCTGTGAACCCTCAGGTTCTAACTCTGTGAACCTTCCGGTTCTAACTCCAGGAACCCTCCGGTTCCAAGTCTGTAAACATGCACAACATAAATCACATAGAAATAATGCAGTACAACACATAACATACATAGCATACAAATACTCTGTCACATAACTCTGGTTACCTACTCAAGGTAGTGTATAGTGAGGAGACTCACCTGGCAAGCAGAAAGCAGATATCTCCACACTTGAATCTCGAACTCGCCACCGCCTAACACGTAAGGCAAATACTCTCATGACTATAACTCTAGAATCAACCCTCTCATGGCACCCTCTTAAGGGTAAAAGACTATTTTACCCCTCACTTGGCCCAAAGGCCACATTGCTGACCAAACTCTAAAGTTAACGGTCAACTCTTGGTCAAGGACAAGGTCAAAGTCAACCTATGACTGACCCTACTCCCCGAGTCAAACCTATGACTCGCCGAGTTCCCATAATCAGAACTTCACTCAATCTGCGACCTAACTCGCCGAGTCACCCCGAGACTCGTCGAGTCCAACAACTCTGAGTCCACTCGCACACAACTCACCGAGTCATCCCTTGACTCACCGATTCACGACTCAACCAGGGAATATCGGGACTCTTCGACAAGACTCGCCGAGTCCAAGAACAGACTCGCCGAGTCTAAGACTATCATCAACCTACTCGCCGAGTTGTTCTTCCAACTCGCCGAGTCCCAGCTCATCTTCAAGCAACTCGTCGAGCACACCCATGTGACTCGCCGAGTACCACCGTGCTGAATCCATTCAGAAGCATTCCAGGCCATGCAATTGCTCCAAAACATAGATCTAGTCTCCTACCACTCATCCATCACGTAAAGTGGCAAACTTTACGTGAATCCAAAGAGATCTAGGCTATTTGCACAATGGTTTAGGGTTTGGGACATGTCAGCTTCACTAAACACTCCAACACAGGGACTTTCATGCTCTCTGATTCTTCTCCCTTCCAGATCTGAGGTAGCAACCTCAGATCTAACCTCTAGACTTCCAATTACATCCATAGACAAGTTCCCACAACCCCAAAATGAAGAAACAACATATCAACAGTCCAAGAACGAGATATTACCTCCAAGGGACGCCCCAACTGCAATGTAATTCGAATCCAAGCAAAGCCCCTTGCTCCAAGCCTTCAATCTCCCAAAATCCCTTCAATAATCATCTCCTTCAAGCTCCTAAATGAGATATGATCACTCACACACGAAGGCTAAGGGTTTCTGGATTTGGGGATGAATAAAGAGGCTGAGAGTGGGCTGATATGTTCCTTATATAGGGCTCAACCCCAGGAATTAGGGTTTTCTCCACTTAGCGCCTAATCGCCGAGTCCTCCTTACTGACTCGCCGAGTCGGCTATTTAACACGCGACCCAGTCGCGACTCTACTCGCCGAGTCCATCCCTGGACTCGCCGAGTCACTCTCTCACAACTTACCCTTTTAGCCCTTCAACTCTACTCTTGATATTTCTAGATGTTACAATTCTCCCCCACTTAAATTAGGCTTCATCCTCGAAGCCTACAGCAACTCAACTCCAGGAATACTCCCACAACGTGCCACCTAGCCTTAATCGGACCAGGTCCCACAAGGCATACCTATCGAAACTCGAACACACTTTCCGTTTCCTTACGGTGTCCCGACCACCGTGTCGTACCGGGCACCGGCTGTACCCTCTGATAATCACACACAATGTCCGAAAATTACCCAAGATGCAAGTCTGCTCAAAATCTCAACAATCATTTGACCCATAAGGGCTAGAAAACCATGAACCATCGGATCCCCGATCCAAATCCCACTCTATCCATTCCGTGACGACGGAAAGACCCATTCTCAATCTCAGGGCAACTCTCACGAGTTCCCCTCTTGCACCCGCGTATGCATGCTGAACTAGATCTAACACCCTCGGTTAAGGAAAACCCGTCACACTGACGACATCTCCAACATCCCCAGGAGGGAACACCACTACGCACACAACCCTTGATCAGAATCAAGCTGGGAGTCCCAGACTCCATCCCTGCATCCATCCTGAAACTCTTGGCTCTACACCCGCGGAATCCCTTCCGCGTCCTTAGCAGACATCCCAACATGATGTCATTCCATACCACTGTCACAGGCATAGTGTTCAATCATCGTACTCCAAATCATCCATTCTCACTACTACTTTCACTTTCGTGAACCAACACTTTCCCCAACAAATGAGGGTCCGACACCTCCTCCCATACAACAGCTCAAAGGGTGGCATACCAATGCACTAATGATGGCTGTTGATATAGGATAACTCAACCAAGGATAAATACATGCCGCAGCTCCCTCCGAAATCTAATACATATGCCCGAAGCATGTCTTTGAGCGTCTGAATCGTTCGCTTGCTCTGAAGTGTCCTCAGACATCATCATGATAAGCTCTAGCTCATTTCTCATATCCCTCTTTGAGACTGAGCACTAGGTCAGCTTTTGACTCCACAGCTGAGCCTCCAAAGATCACCCATATCATGATCCAAATATCCCACTAACTTCCTCCCCGTGACCACTATCCCGGCCCAGTGACATGCAAGTCACGAAATTCTCTTTTCCTCATGCGAGAAAAATACAATCCAACCAGGGATCGTCTCAGCTCTGATCTCTGGTTTCTGCTGCGCATCTCGCCGTATCCCTCGACAGAGACGGAGACCCCAGTCTCGCCCCCGGTTCAACACCCAGGCTCCAAAAACTCAATACTAGGGCTACTCAAACCCAAAACTCTTCCACATCATACACTGATTGGAGAACATTCCATCATCACATTCTCTTGCCATTTAGTGAGTACTATGGCTCCCCGCAGTATCACAACACCCTCTGACTAGTGAGTACTACGGCTCCCCGCAGTATCACAACACCCTCTGACTAGTGAGTACTACGGCTCCCCGCAGTATCACAACACCCTCTGACTAGTGAGTACTACGGCTCCCCGCAATATCACAACACTCTCTGACCCCACTAGCTCATGCGTCGCAGACTATCATAGGAAGCTACCCATACCTTACTTGATTATGCATCACAGACTATGGAGGCAATCGGCATATCAAAATGCCCACCCTTGCGAAGATCCACTCTCTCGAATAATCTCCCTAGATGCCCATACTCGAAGGGCTCCCGCTAGATCCATAGTTACCTGATATGCCACAAGTCGTCTCAACTCAAGATTCACGAGTAACTCCGAAATAAAGATATCATTCCCGGATACCTCGGAATACCCCAACAGAACATCACAAGATCCTGCCACCACCACTAGTCTCCTGCCCCAAAGCATCATATAGATACAATAATACATTTCATCTGAACCCCATAATTAGATCTGCATCTTTCCAAATTGCAACTTCGGTGTATCCAATTCCTCAATTGGAATACGAGGGAACGCTAACGCTACGAAACACGCTGATAATTCTCCGAAACCTTTTTTCCACCGCTCAAAAGCAAGGATACACCTACCGACCCGGGAGTTGGCTGCCCAAACATTCTCTATCTACTTGCAACAACACTGACCACTAAACACCTGTCGTGGAGACATTCATCCTTCTCAAACAAGTACTTCCCGCATTTACTCACTCTGACCCCTTTCCTCGATCACCGACATCTCTGGTCTCATGATTTCTTACCGCAGATCTCTATACTACACTTATAACTGCTCTTGATAAATCTCTGCTTTCTTACATACGTTACCCGGTTCTCCCCCACTTAGGGTTCGAACCATCACCAAATAGCACACAACCAACCCATAACTATTTTCACCAGCAAAAATGCACCTGCCCCCGGAAAGTGCTACACAACACCCGATAATCCCCCCTTAAGGAAATCAATCGACCTCATATACTCTGAACCTCTGATGAACTCCTCAAGAACTTCTCGTCATGACTGCCCCTAGTCGTTCCAAATCTCGTACCAATCTAGTACCAAACAACTCAACTGCTCAATAACATCCCTGGCTCATAGACTGAACCACAAAATCATCGTACCCCTCACCTCAACTCGTCGACCAACGCTCCAACACCGGGATCATCCCATGATCAGGGACCCACTCCCATATTCAACACCCAACATAGATAGAAAAATCTCTGCACTGCTAAACTCGACTGAACTCCCCACTGATACCACTACAAAACATCCTACTATACTCAAATAGGTGTAGTGTGGTCCTCGACTATCTCAGTCCCAACTGACTATCTGCTCACGATAAATCACTGCCTCGCGGCACACATGCTACCTGATATTCTGGTGGGAAATCATCATCAATGACGACCTGCAGGGTTTACCCCCAAACCCAAAACTAAAACATCATGCTTCTCATATTTTGCACACGAACATAATCAGTACCTCCCAGATCATAGAAGGTGACATCTCCTTTATCGACTGATCGCTCAACCCAGATCGAAATTCTCCCTTCTCATTGACACCTTACTAAAATACTCTGAGGGGCTCTCGATCTCCCTCTCAAGGGACGCCTCTTCGAACTTAATCATGACCGGATAACCGGAGAACCACAAGCATCATTCACTACAAACCATGGTACTCATTCCATGACATTTCTTCTCAATATGCTCCGGTGTATGGTACCCTAACCATAACATCACTCCCCAATCCACTCCGATGTATGGTACCCGGACCATAACATCACTCCTTAATCCGCTCCGATGTATGGTACTCGAACCATAACATCACTCCTCAATCCGCTCCGATGTATGGTACTCGAACCATAACATCACTCCTCAATCCGCTCCGATGTATGGTACTCGAACCATAACATCACTCCTCAATCCGCTCCGATGTATGGTACTCGAACCATAACATCACTCCTCAATCCGCTCCGATGTATGGTACTCGAACCATAGCATCACTCCTCAATCCGCTACGATGTATGGTACTCGAACCATAACATCACTCCTCAATCCGCTCCTTAGGACCTTCAGAATACTCCCTGTATCAAATATGGGTCCTCTGCTTTCAGTAGTACGGGCCCATACTACCTGCCACATCTACCCATACTTTCCACACGGACCATCCCAAAGCTCCTAAGTAGCTGCTCGACCTGCTCTTTCACCAATCCTATCGCGCGTGCTCGCTCCCCAGCGAAATTCTCTACTCTACCAGCGCACTCATCTGGCTAGGGTTACTCCCTAGGCTCTTCCGTTGTCCTCCCACTTCTTTGCTATCAGCTGCTGAAGAGCTCCTAATGATGCCAGCCATCTACCTCCTGAATATCGTCATATTCACTTGGTGGCTGACTCCCATCATCGAGAGTTCCACAAAGCACAAAGCAAGCATCATTCGAGCATCGAAGAATACATAGGACTCCCTCTCTGTGATAACTCCACTTTCTCGGCTCATCCTCGGAAGTACCACTGAACTCTGTAACTCTACCCCTCATGGGTTCTAACTGGATACTCTCACTTATCACATACTCAAAAGCATAACACATATAACAACAAGTCCAAGGCTAAGGCATCACAAATCAGGCCACTCTAGTCCTAAGATATGAAATACCTAGCCTGTCTCTAGCATGCAATAATATCACATAAAGTGCATCATAAATATCTCATAGCACAAAAGTAAGGGTATTTTGGGAAATCACCGTTCGGGCTCTGGTTGATTGTACACACTACTCTTTCTTGCTTTCTCTTTGAACTCTTATTCACTTTTAGAAAATTATTTCTTTGAAAACTTTTCTTACTTCCTCAGTTTGAGTCCAGATTTACCCGAAGGCGCATCCGAATCCCTCAAACCAAGGCTCTGATACCAACTTGTAACACCGAAAATTTCAAAACAATTTTTCATTTAAAATAATCATTTTATTCTTAGAAACACGTGTTTAAAAATCTCATTCATAATCGAATTACAAAACATAACTCCATTTTCACCTGCATAGAAAACCAGGATCCTCCAGAACATGACTCTTTCTATGGTGTGTACAATCAAGCCGATGCCGTCCCGTGATACTGAAAGAAACCTAAAAAACATCACACAAAACACTGTAAGCACGAAGCTTAGTGAGTTCCCCAAAATACCACACACATAACACATACTAGCCACTCGAGGCTATAACTCTATGGGTCCGTGCACCCATACTCTGTGAACCCTCAGGTTCTAACTCTGTGAACCTTCCGGTTCTAACTCCAGGAACCCTCTGGTTCCAACTTTGTAAACATGCACAACATAAATCACATAGAAATAATGCAGTACAACACATAACATACATAGCATACAAATACTCTGTCACATAACTCTGGTTACCTACTCAAGGTAGTGTATAGTGAGGAGACTCACCTGGCAAGCAGAAAGCAGATATCTCCACACTTGAATCTCGAACTCGCCACCGCCTAACACGTAAGGCAAATACTCTCATGACTATAACTCTAGAATCAACCCTCTCATGGCACCCTCTTAAGGGTAAAAGACTATTTTACCCATCACTTGGCCCAAAGGCCACATCGCTGACCAAACTCTAAAGTCAACGGTCAACTCTTGGTCAAGGACAAGGTCAAAGTCAACCTCTGACTGACCCTACTCCCCGAGTCAAACCTATGACTCGCCGAGTTCCCATAATCAGAACATCACTCAATCTGCGACCTAACTCGCCGAGTCACCCCGAGACTCGCCGAGTCAAACAACTCTGAGTCCACTCGCACACAACTCACCGAGTCATCCCTTGACTCACCGATTCACGACTCAACCAAGGAATATCGGGACTCTTCGACAAGACTCGCCGAGTCCAAGAACAGACTCGCCGAGTCTAAGACTATCATCAACCTACTCGCCGAGTTGTTCTTCCAACTCGCCGAGTCCCAGCTCATCTTCAAGCAACTCGTCGAGTACACCCATGTGACTCGCCGAGTACCACCGGGCTGAATCCATTCAGAAGCATTCCAGGCCATGCAATTGCTCCAAAACATAGATCTAGTCTCCTACCACTCATCCATCACGTAAAGTGGCAAACTTTACGTGAATCCAAAGAGATCTAGGCTATTTGCACAATGGTTTAGGGTTTGGGACATGTAAGCTTCACTAAACACTCCAACACAGGGACTTTCATGCTCTCTGATTCTTCTCCCTTCCAGAACTGAGGTAGCAACCTCAGATCTAACCTCTAGACTTCCAATTACATCCATAGACAAGTTCCCACAACCCCAAAATGAAGAAACAACATATCAACAGTCCAAGAATGAGATATTACCTCCAAGGAACGCCCCAACTGCAATGTAATTCGAATCCAAGCAAAGCCCCTTGCACCAAGCCTTCAATCTCCCAAAAATCCCTTCAATAATCATCTCCTTCAAGCTCCTAAATGAGATATGATCACTCACACACGAAGGCTAAGGGTTTCTGGATTTGGGGATGAATAAAGAGGCTGAGAGTGGGCTGATATGTTCCTTATATAGGGCTCAACCCCGGGAATTAGGGTTTTCTCCACTCAGCGCCTACTCGCCGAGTCCTCCTTACTGACTCGCCGAGTCGGCTATTTAACACGCGACCCAGTCACGACTCTACTCGCCGAGTCCATCCCTGGACTCGCCGAGTCACTCTCTCACAACTTACCCTTTTAGCCCTTCAACTTTACTCTTGATATTTCAGGATGTTACATTATTTAACTTTCACTGATGATTATAGTAGATATGGACATGTCTATTTAATCAAGCATAAGTCAGAGACTTTTGAAAGGTTTTAAGAGTTTAAACAGGAAGTCGAGAATCAATTGGGCAGGAACATTATGATGTTTCGATTCGATCGTGGTGGTGAGTATGCCTTAGAAACTGCCGCCCATTTCCTTAATCTAGTCCTTACAAAGAAAGTTGCCAAAACTCCTCATGAGATGTGGATTTGTAAAGTTCTCAAACTAGACCACATCAAGATTTGGGGTTGCAAGGCTTTTATGAGGCGCGAGACTCATGATAAGCTCGAACCTCGAAGTGAGAGGTGTATTTTCATCGGCTACCCACATGAATCCTTTGGTTACCTCTTCTACAGACCTAGTGAGAATGTGGTCTTTGTAGCAAGGAGGGGTGCCTTGAGAGAGAGAGAGAGAGGGAGAGAGAGAGAGAGAGAGTTCATAAGCTAAAGAAACAATGGGAGGCAAATTGACCTTGAAGAAATTCAAGAGTCAAGTGGTGAAGGAACTTCAAACCTTAGCACTCAACCTGAGGAGGAAACTCCTGTTGAGCCAATTGACGAGTCTGTACCTCTGAGGCGTTCGATAAGAGTTATGAATCCACCTGAGCGTTATTATGGCTTCCATATTACTGCAGAAGGTGATACACTTATCAGTGATGAGACATTCGTAATTCTGGATGAACCTAACAACTACGTGGAAGCTATGACAGGCCCCGAGTCTGCTAAATTGAAAGAGGCAATGGACAACGAGATACAGTCCATGTATGACAATCAAGTTTGGAACTTGGTTGACAATGTACCAGGTCGTAAGATAGTTAGGTGCAAATGGATCTTCAAGATGAAGACCGACATGGATGGTAATGTACACACATATAAGGCTCGACTGGTTGCAAATGGCTTTTCTCAAACGCCGGGAGTTGATTATGATGAGACGTTTTCACCAGTTGCAAAGATTAAGTCCATTAGGGTCCTGTTAGCCATTGCTGCATTTCATGATTATGAAATATGGTAAATGGATGTCAAAACCGCCTTCCTTAATGGAAGTTTGGCTGAGGATGTTTAGATGAGTCAGCCAGAGGGTTTTGTCAGTACATAATACCCTAATAGAGTGTGTAAGCTTGAGAAATCCATCTATGGGTTGAAACAAGCACCTCACAGATGGAATCTTTGTTTCGATGAGAAAGTCAAAGAGTTTGTCTTTTCGAGGAGTGAAGATAAATCCTGTGTATATGTCAATGCTAGTAGGAGTATAGTTAGCTTTTTGGTACTGTATGTGGATGCCATACTAATAGGAAATGACATACCAACCTTGCAGGAAGTAAAGTCCCGGCTTGGGAAGTGTTTCTATATGAAAGACCTAGGAGAAGCTGCCTATATTCTAGGGATAAGGATTTTGAGAGACCGGAGTAAAAGACTCATTGGACTTAGTCAGAGTACCTACTTTGATAAGGTGCTGAAGAGGTTTAGTATGCAAGATTACAAGAAAGAAGAGTTACCCATCCAGAGTAACGCCAGACTGAGTAAAACTCAGAGCCCAAGTACTGAGGATGAGATAGCATAAATGAGTCGAGTACCTTATGCTTCTGTAGTAGGCTTGATCATGTATTTTATGACCTATACTCGTGTCGATGTGGCCTTTGCCTTGAGCATGGTCAGCAGATATCAGGGGAATCCTGACAAGGCTCACTGGACCGCGGTAAAGAATATTCTCATGTACTTGCGGAGGGCTAAGGATTGGGTCCATACTCTCAGCGGGAGTGATGACTTGAGAGTTGTAGGGTATAGTGATGTTAGCTTTCAGACTGATAGGGATAATTTTTGCTCTCAGTCAGGCTGGGTCTTTACCTTAAACGAAGGAGCAATTACTTAGAAGAGTTCCATGCAGGAGATAATGGCTGATTCAACTTGCGAATCAGATTACATAGCAGCAAGCGAGGCAACAAAGGAGGCGATATGGCTGAAGAACTTCATTAGAGACCTTGGAATAGTACCATCTATAAAGGAGCCTATAGAAATTTTATGTGATAGTGAAAGTGCAGTTGCCTTAGCCAAGGAACCAAGCGATCACGGGAGATCCAGACACATCGACAAAAAAATATCATTTCATCATATATCGCATAGAAGAAGGACTCCTCGTGGCAAAGAGTGTAGCATAGGATGAGAACCCAACAGATCCCCTCACGAAGGGATTGAGTCGGGTTAAGCATCTCCAGCATGCTCGGAGCATAGGGCTGAAGGATGATATTAGTTTTAGTAGTTAGATAATTTTGAAATTTTTAAAGTGTAATTGATATTTGATGATGAATAAAAGTTTTGTTTATTTATGAGTAAAGTGTTGCTATCTTTTGTCAATCGTTTACTATATTTCTTTTTCATGTTTTGACTTCCAGAATAATTATGTTTGGTATATCATATTATTCGAATTCTCTACATTCGGTCATATGTTGGAAGTAGGTATGAGTCAAGACTGTCATGAGTTGGTTGCAGAGGTCTAAGTTGTTGGACATGGCTACAACACTCATGAGTGCTCATAAGTTCTGAGTATTGGATTCAACCATGCTCACTGGTATCACGTCATGGAATTTATCTCGAGTGATCGTGAGACAGTAATATCATATAAGTCTTGAAACCTTAAGATATGACTTGTTGCCTATGAGTTGGTTATACATTGATTGTACGAAAAAGCATTGGTAACTCGATGTTATAAAACGTGCTTTTGTGTGTGATTCAACAAGTAGTAGAACAAGCATATGAGTCGAAGTTTATCTGTTCCTTCTTGGATTAGAAGCGATATTTGGGCCCCTCGATGATTTTGTTTTGACCTATGTATCGGGCCCGGTCAGAACTAAGTTGATGTGTTCAATTAAGTTATTTGTCAAACAAATCGGAAATCGGGAAACAAACTGTTGGAAAATAAGTAAGGCATTGTTCCATGTATTTTTCCGACTGATATCTAGAACAGAGGATTATATGATCACTTATCTTAAATGGCGTATCATCATTTTCTCTGTTCCAAGAGACCTTGAAAGAGTTACGATTGCTGATCGGTTCCTAAAGTCATACTTGCAGTTATAGTTATTAGACTTATCCAAGTGGGAGACTGTTGGATAAGGTGTTTAAGTCCATAACTATTTCTGGTATGTACTTGACCCGGTAAGGTATGGTCTATTTGGGTTGCATGGCATCATGCATTTTGATAGACTAAATGAGAGAAATAACACTTGTGGTTTATTAATATATTATAAGTTCTAATATATTAATAGAATTATTTAATTAGTTTTGATCATTAATTAATTTAGAATTAATTAAGTGATCAAAAGATGACTAATTAAATATATGGGTTGATTATGTAAATCATCCATAACTTGTATAGTGGGCTAATGCTCCATGGATTATCAAGTTGGGCTAAAAACCATAGGATGCTCCATGGTGGTTATATAACCCATGGGTCATTGAAATGAAAGATCATGACGATTAGGGTTTACATGGTGTAACCCTAATTGTAACACACTATATAAAGAACATGACATTCACCAAAGTCGGCTACATGAAGTTACAAGAGGGCAAGGCCGATTTTTCAAGTGTTCCACATTCTCTCAAAGTTATTCCAAAGCACTTGGTGTTGTGTGAAACATTTGAGGCATCACACTTGGGGTGCTAGGTTCTCAAGGTTTTCAAGGAATCCAATCAACTATAAGGTATGTAATTCTAGCCATCTTTTATGTTAAAAGTTCCCCATGTATGCTAGATAGGATTATGAACCTTGGAAATCAAATTTTGCATGTATTTTGCACAAACATAGATCCAAGGTTTTCTAGGGTTGCATGTACACTTAGGATTGTTAGAATGCTCATAACCCATCAGTAAGCTCGAAGGCTTAGTGAGTTACCCCCAAAAATACTAACGACATACAGATATAACCATATCATATAAACAAACACAACATGTATAAGGAGCCTTCAGCCTGACTGGACCGGATCGCAGGCCTTCAGCCTATCTGGACCGCTCTCCAAGCCTTTGGCACGTTTTGAACGCCTTGCAGGGCCTACAGCCTATCTGAACCACTCGTCGGGCCTTCGACCCGACTGAATCCCTTTGCAGGGCCTTCACTTTATCCGAACCACCGTGGGTATGCCGGTCTTCAACACAAAGCAGGACCGCCTCAACCCAACCCCGAATAAAACAAACATGTGCAAATAATATCATACACTAGCATATATAACAGTCAAACCGATCTAACAGATCACTAATCACAGCAACATCATATAACCAGGATACAGACCCTACCGGTCACTAACATAGCATCATCATATATCTAGGATATCGACCTAACCAGGTTACTAAGCATATCACCATCCTAATTACCAGGATATCAATCAATAAGCATATCATATAATAAACCCGGATACAAATCCAATACGGGCTGGCATTGGTGCCTTAGACCCTGTTGATATAGTGAGGAGAACTCACCTTACAAGTAGCTCGATGGTAATACAGTCAACTCCTCCACGCATCGCTCCAAACACCAACACCCACCAATGGTCCATTCCCGTAAATTACCAAATTACCAAAATGCCCCTTAGAAGTCAAACTGGTCAACCCTTAGTCAAAGTCAAAGTCAACGGTCAAGGTCAATAGTCCATGTTGACCCGACTCGTCGAGTGCAGTTTATTGACTCGTCAAGTCCTTCCAGAACTCAAGAAGTCGTGAAATCCCCAGTTGACTCTTCGAGTTTCCCTACAACTTGTCGAGTTCATGCATGTCTAAATGTCGGGAAAACCTTAGCTGACTCACAGAGTTGTCCTACTGACTCACCGACTCCACCCAAAAATCCTTGCACGACAATCTTCATCGGACTCGCCGAGTTGGCCAATCAACTCGTCAAGTCCCTTTAGTCCAACACTCATTCAGACGATTCTAGGCAAGGGAAATGCACTATCATGCTGAAGGCTGTAAATTTATAATTATAAGGATCAAGATAAGCCTAGATCTGAAGTTGCAACTTCAGATATTGGTTCATCACCCGAAATGAAACAACATGCTAAAATGGCCCCAAAACTCAAATATAGAAGGGTCTAACTAGAAGGAGATCAAGGTAACGACTTGATACCTTCAAATGATGCTAAACTGGGGTAGACTTCAGATCCACACACGTTGCTTGCCTCAAACTTCTTGATCTTCAAGCTCCTTGTAACAAGATCTACCTTCCAAGCTTAAAATACAAAAATATGGAGAGTAAACACGAATTAGGGTTTCTTGGCTCAAAGGGGGGGGGGGGGCTATAAGGGAAGCCAAGGGAGGTGATGACCCTTTAAATAGGGTGCAACACCCTGGAAATTAGGGTTTCATCCATCAGCTCTAACTCGTCGAGTCGTGTCCTTCGACTCGTCGAGTTGGCCACTTAAAACACGCGGCTGATTTCGTTCCTACTCGACGAGTCAGGGCATCCGACTCGTCGAGTAGACCTTTTAAGATGTAAATAAAACTGTAAATTTTATACCTGAGAGTCGGGGTGTTACATGATTCCTCAACAACATCAACGTAATCTCACCATCATTTAATATTTTTTTTATCAATCAGCACTTCAAAAAACTTCAAGCTTGTGTGCTTCTTGTTTATTTTCGTATTCTTTCTAAATTTTGTATGTGATTTAGTCCATCTTATATAATTTAAACATTTTTAACTTTATTTTTATACTACTTGATAATCATTTTTCTAGAAATAAAAAATAACAAGAGTGAATTTAGATTGTTGAATTAGTTTTGTGATAATTTGAATGTATCAATTTGAATTTAGATGAATTTAAATATTATTATGATTTTGGTTGGTAAAATTTAGATGAAATTAAATTTCATTTTCCTTTGAATTAATTTTGTTTATTTTTACAAAGGATTTAGTATATTTAAGCTATAAAATATAAATACACTAGGTATGAGACCCGTGTATTATACGAGTTGATTTAAAAAAAGATTAAACATTAAAATGTAAACAAAAAATATTTTTCATGTACAACTTTAAAATAAGAAAGACAGAAATATATTTATTGTAATTTAATATCATATATATGATATTTAATATTTATATATATAACTATATGACTTTAATTTTAAAAATTGAAACAAACCAAATATTGACAAGTAGATAATATTTATTTTAAAAATACCACAAAATCATAAGTGTCAAAACTTATAAAAAATTGACATGTGGCAAAAAAAACATTTATTTATTATGGAGGATTTCGTTGGTTTATCATTAGAAAATTATTTTTAAAAATAAACTCTAAAAATAAATTACATCAAATTTACCATATTTTAGATCGAATTTGCCATATGTTTGTTTGCAAAAAAAATCATAAATAATTCTAGATTTTTTTTTATAAATCAATCTATTTTAAATAACATCTATCGTAAAATAAATCAGATTGCTTTATTTCATGTTTTACCAATTTCTAACAAACAGGGCCGGTCCGGTAATTTTGAGATCCCTGTGCTACAAGTAATAAATGGGCCCTAATATAAGAAAAATAATTAGTTTAAAAAATCATCTCATAAAACGCAAAGCAAGTGTTTTGAACCTTGGTCTATTTATAAGGAAGCTAAAATGAGCACACCTTAAAGCCACCTGAACTATTGGAATTTTTGTTAAGGTTCTACGTTAATATATATATATATATATATATATATATATATATATATATATATATATATATATATATATATATATATATATATATATATATATATATATATATATATATATATATATATATATATATAAGGCATCAGTTAAAAATAAAAAAAGTGGGAGTTGACGGAAATCGAAATCTGGAAGTTTGGTAGCAAACAGCAAAACGTGGCTTGTATAGCCAACTGAACTAAAAACAATTTGTTAATATTATTGCGTAACATAATATATAATATATATGAACTATATAAATTGGGTAGAATACGGGCCCCGTTTTTTCCCGGGCCCTGTACGGTTGCACACCTTGCACACCCTCAAGGCCGGGCCTGCTAACAAAAAATCATACATACTTCCTTAATAACACCAACATAAAATCACCATCCTATAATCTCTTTTATAAATCAAAACTTCAAAATTCTTCAAGCTTATCGATATATTGCTTCTTTATCGTAATATTTCTCTAAATTTTGTATGTGAATTTCGTGTAATGTGTTCACTAAAGTAATTGACCTTTTTATAGTAATAAATATATAAAAATAGAAATATAAAAGGTTATTTGAAATTTATAACTATTGTAGTGGTTGTTATTATAATTTAGGAAATGTAAAATAATATAGCTTTGAAATCAATATTTAAGATAACTATTTATTTCTAACTACATACATATTAAAATGACATTTATAATATAAATGAAAGTTTTAAGCTGCTTGTTTAAAAACAATGTTCTAATAAAGAATTATTTAAAATACAATTCTCTAATATACGAAAAGAAAATTATATGATTAGAAGTTAAAACTACATTGATATCTATTTCATTTTGCACTAATTTTAACATCATTATTTTTAATATCTTATTCGTAAACATTAAATTTTATGATATGATTACAATATCCAATATTTATCAAAGAAAAAAATGAATGGTTTGTCATATGGATTTTTAAGTCTATTAACTCAATTACTTAAATATTTACATTTATTTATAACCTACAAAGTATTTATAGCACTCGTAGTGCCAGACACCACATTCAATCAAAAAAAGTTCATTTAGTGTTTTCACATAAATATGAGTCCCTAAAGTCAAAGATCTGCTACCTTTTTTGTTGTTTATATACCACTTCATTTTTCGTTAACCCAACTTATGCAATATATAGTATAAAAAAGCAATATTTGACACTCTCTTCCATAACACCTCTATACGACCCTGCATCAATGGAGTTTGTAGTTATCGCTATTGGCCTGTTCTTATTCAACGCACTTTTTGGAGCCGCTCTCACAATTTTCAGCCTCCGGAAACCCAAGAACTTACCTCCAGGCCCAACCCCGCTGCCAATCATCGGAAGCCTCCACCTGCTCGGCGACAAACCACACCAATCCCTAGCCAAGCTCTCCAAGATCTATGGCCCAATCATGTTCCTTAAACTTGGTCGCGCCACCGCTCTTGTCATCTCCTCCGCCGCTGCCGCCAAAGAAGTCCTCCAAAAGCAAGACCTTGCTTTCTCCTCCCGCCATATCCCCGACGCCGTCACCGCCCATAACCAGTCCCTTCACTCCGTCGTCTGGCTCCCTGTTGCCACCCAGTGGCGGATCCTCCGCAGAATCCTTAACACCAACATCTTCTCCAGCAGCTCCCTTGATGCTAACCAGCACTTACGGAGCCTGAAAGTGCAAGAACTGGTTGCATACTGCCGGAAAGCCAGCCAATCCGGAGATTCAGTCAACATCAGTCGAGCTGCTTTCAGAACCACCCTAAATCTCCTATCCAACACTCTTTTCTCCAAGGATTTGACAGACCCGTATGAGGATTCCGGTAAAGAGTTTAAGGAGCTGGTTGATAACATCATGGTGGAGGCTGGGAAGCCAAATCTGGTGGACTTTTTCCCGGTGTTGAAGAAGATCGATCCACAAGGGATCAGGAGGAGAATGACGAATTATTTTGGGAGGATTAATGAGATTTTTGAGGAATTGATTGAAGAGAGGTTGGGGATGAGTGAGTCGAAGCACGATGATGTATTGGACGTTTGTTTGAAAATAAGTCGAGAGAATCCAGATGAGATCAATCGAACACATATCAAGAGCTTGTTTTTGGTACGTAACTTATTTAACATTCGTGTATTTCAAACATGCAAAAACTGTATCAAGTTTAATTGGTAGTTATTCCATGTCTCAAAGACTCAAACCATAATCAAGAATTTTCATATTAGGTTCCCCCCCCCCCCCCCCCCCCCAAAAAAAAAAAAAAAAAAAAAAAACATTTTCTACCATCTAGGATTCTTGATCAGTTGATCCTCTAAAAAGGAATTTCATAAAAAAAAAAAAAACACTGCATGTTATGACAACCATACATAAACCTACTTTCTTAAATACAATTTCTTCTTTGTTATTAATATTGCATTCCGGTTAGGTTGGAAACCTAATTGGAAATTCGGTTTAAGTGATTTTCAAATTAAGCTGTAGGAAATATCCGTAGGTATATTTATTATTCAATTAAATACAAAAGAATGCCTTGCTTTTTCGATTCAATTATCCAAAAACTATTATCTCAATTTTTAGTAAAAAACAAAGTCCTTTTGATTTTTAATAGCTAATAGAGAGATTGAACTTCTTGTCTTCTCATTATACTTTATATGTATTTATACCACAACCTATTTGAAAAAAAATTTCAAAGTTAAAAAATAATTCTAATCATATAACACAATACAAATACCAATAACGATAACGATAACGATAACGATAACGATAACAATAACAATTAGGGATAAACAGAGACAGATACCTGTCTCATTTTCCTGGAACCGGAACCGCAACCGGTCTATAGGGTTCTTAAATTTTTGGAACTAGTCCCGAAACCGGCGATTACGGTTCAGGAAGTGCGTAACTCGGTTACATCATTTTTTAGTTTCATTAATGCAAAATGGAATTTTTACATTCATATCCTTATAAACTACAAGTCATGAAACAAAAAGTAAATATTATAAGTAGTTCATGACGATACAAGTTACAAACGGCAAAAAAATTAATCGTTTTAAAAGATAATCCAAATTACTAAATACAAGTCATGAACCAAAGTTTATGTTCTTACCATCAACCATCACATATGCTCAAATTGTTTTACAATCATGCATTTACATTTATATAAAGCCTTTTATTTTGAGAAAACAAAAACATTACAAATATGACTTATTAGCATATTAATATCCAATTAGATACTCCCAACAAATGTCTTATTCATCAAGTATTAAATATTTTTAAATTTAAATATTTCGAAACCAGTTTCGACGGTTACTTGGCGGGTAACAGTTCTTAAAAATTGAAAACAAGAACCAGTCATTGGCGGTTCTCATTTTTAGGTACCGGAACCAATGACCTTGGTTTTGTTTTAAGAATCAATGGTTCTGAAACTGTTAGGGATGAGCAAAAGGACCGAACCGGCCGGAACCGGACCGGAACCGGGAACCGGCTTCGGCCAAAATCAAGAACCGAACCGGCCCGGTGGTTCTACTGGTTCCGGTTCTACCGGTTTCCGGTTCCTACCGGTTGTTGTCGTGTCTTCAAATGTTGGAACATGTATTCGAAAAATAGCATCATACAGTTCCGGTTTTTGCCGGTTCTACCGGTTCTGGTTATATCGGTTCCGGTTCCTACCGGTTCCCGGTTCCAAAAATCCACAAAAATAATGTCCCGGTCCCGGCCCGACCGGTTCCATCGGGTCCCGGTTCCGGCCGGTTCTCCGGTTCATATGCTCATCCCTAGAAACGGTCCTGGTTCCAAAAGCAGATATTCGCTGTCCATGCTCATAGCTAATAACAATCACAATAACAATAATAGCAATATTGTGATAATTCTATATAATACACCCTCTCAACAGGAGAGCATATGGAGGACAAATGCTTAAAGCGTCTTTAACAACAAATTTTTTTACTAGGTTTTTTCATATCACCTCAATTAAATATAATGTCAACACAACAAAATAAAATGCGTGAATTACCACTGCAATAGATAAGCTTTTTTATTAGGTTTTTTAAAAAATAAAAATAATTCAAATACAAATATGGCGGCCATATTGATTTGTAACGACCCAAATTTTTCAAAGAAATTTTTCGTTTTTAATTAGTCAATCATAATTCGTAAAACATGAAGATCTAATTAATTGTTTTCAAATCCACCATCATTACACATTATTTTAAAAACATCAGAGTGTCCCCAAATCATATCGGAAAAGAGAGATAGAGTGCACGCCGCATCATCACGCCTTGCCTTTGCCCTTGGGCTCCGATGTACCTGAAACAATTCCACAACGGTATGTTGAAAGCTTAGTGAGTCACCCAGAGCATACCCTACACAACATCCATATGCCATATTAGCTATAAAAGCCATCTCTACCACATAACACATATCGATTAACTATAGTAACTACCTCTACCACATATCACACATTAGTTAGCTATGAAGCTATCTCTACCGTTAGCCACAAGGGCTATCTCTACTATTAGCCATAAGGGTTATCTCTACCGTTAGCCATAAGACTATCTCTACCATTAAGCATAAAGGCTGTCTCTACCATTAGCCATAAGGCTATCTCTACCATTAGCCACAAAGGCTATCTCTACCACATATCATCCATACATACATATCACACCTTTACATAGCAAGTAAACCAACTATCATGAAATGGGTCGGCTTTGGTGCCTTAGACCCATTGGTATGGTGAGAAAACTCACCTCTCAAAGGCTAAACAGGCGAACTGAAGTCAGATAACTCCCATACTGCTCCTCTGCCATATGGCATCCATACCCCTCTCCTCCCACTTCCATTGTGATCTCCTCCTACTTCCACATGGGAACGGGTAGCGGCTGGACCTTACCATGAGGCCGCTGATGATCGACCTTGACCTTCCTATAATTCAAGCACGCTCTACCAACCAAGAAATTTCCTGCTTCATGTAGGGCCACCAATAACTCAGCCTCAAGTCCCTATACATTTTTGTAGCTCCTGAATGTATAGAAAACCTGGACTTATGCGCTTCCTCCAATATATTCTATCTCACTCCCAAGTCGTTGTTACCCACACCCGACCACACTGCGTCAAGAGACCTCAGCTATCCTTAACAAACAAAGGATATTGTCCTCAAATCATCTGTACCTTCCAATTCTCTTTCTTCACTCCCTTAACCTGAGCTTCCTTGATCATCTCCAAAAACAGGGTGATCACCGTCATCCTCAAACACACATTCCCAATCGGGGAACCTACCGTCTTATGGCTCAAAGTGTTGGCCACTACGTTGGCCTTCCCTGGGTGGTATAGAATCTCGCAATCATAGTCTTTTAGCACGTCCATCCACCTTCTATGTTGCATGTTGAATTTCTGCTAATCCATCAAATGCTTCAGACTCTTGTGGTCGGTGTAAATGGTACACCACACTCCGTAAAAGTAATGCCTCCAAATCTTGAGTGCAAACACCACTGCCCTAGTTCTAGATCATGAGTGGGGTAATTCGCCTCATGGGGCTTCAATTGTCGCGAGGCGTATGCTATCACGTGCCCCATATGCATCAGTACCATACCTAACCCTAAAATCTATGCATCACAGTACACCGCCAGATCATCTAATCCCTTCGGTAGTACAAGGATCGGAGCCTCGCACAATATCCTCCTCAAGGTCTCGAAGGCCGACTGCTGATCCGTACCCCACCAGAACGTCACATTCTTCTTGGTCAGACGGGTCAATGAGAACGCAATCTTGGATAAATCCTAGATAAATCTTCGGTAATAACCCGTTCAACCCAAGAACCTACGAAACTCTAATGCATACTTCGGTACTTCCCACTGCATCACAGCCTCAACCCTGGTTGGATCAGCAGAAATACCCTCCTGATTGACGATATGCCCTAAAAATTGTACCTATCGCAGCCAAAAATCACACTTGGAGAACTTGGCATACAACTTTTCCATCCTTATGATCTCCAACACCTCCCTTAAGTGTTGCTCGTGTTGTTCACTGGTTTTAGAATAGACTAGGATATCATCAATAAAAATGATCATTGTCCGATCCAGCATCGGTCTGCACACCCTGTTCATGAGATCCATGAATGCTGCTGGGCATTGGTGATCCCAAACGACATCACCACAAACTCATAGTGCCCATACCGAGTCCTGAAAGC
The DNA here is from genome assembly GCF_002870075.4 of Lactuca sativa. Lineage (NCBI taxonomy): Eukaryota > Viridiplantae > Streptophyta > Magnoliopsida > Asterales > Asteraceae > Lactuca > Lactuca sativa. Next base: position 148,320,551 of record NC_056625.2, read on the forward strand.
CGTCTTTGGTGTGTCCTCGTCTCTAATCCTCATCTGATGATACCCTGACCGAAGATCAATCTTGGAAAACAAGGACACACCCTGCAGCTGATCGAAAAAATCATTGATCCTTGGCAACGGATAACGGTTCTTCACTATTAGTTTGTGTAGTTTCCTTATAATCGATACACATCCTATGGGATCCATCCTTCTTTTTCACGAAAAGGATCGTTGCTCCCCACGAGGAACTGCTCGGACGAATTAATCCTCGGTCTAACAGCTTCTGAAGCTGTGTAGATAACTCCTACCTCTCGGGTAGTGCCAACCGATATGGTACCTTTGCTATCGAAGCGGCACGCCGCATCATCACACCTTGCCTTTGCCCTTGGGCTCCGATGTACCTGAAACAAATCCACAACGGTAAGCTAGAAGCTTAGTGAGTCACCCAGATCATACCCCACACAACATCCATATGCCATATTAGCTATAAAAGCTATATCTACCACATAACACATATCGATTAGCTATAGTAACTACTTCTACCACATATTACACATTAGTTAGCTATGAAGCTATGTCTACCGTTAGCCACAAGGGGTATCTCTACTGTTAGCCATAAGGGTTATCTCTACCGTTAGCCATAAGACTATCTCTACCATTAGGCATAAAGGCTGTCTCTACCATTACCCTTAAGGCTATCTCTACCATTAGCCACAAGGCTATCTCTACCACGTATCATGCATACATACATATCACACCTTTACATAGCAAGTAAACCAACTATCATGAAATGGGCAGGCCTTGGTGCCTTAGACCCATTGGTATGGTGAGAAAACTCACCTCTCAAAGGCTAAACAGGCGAACTGAAGTCAGATAACTCCCACACTGCTCCTCTGCCTATAATCAATGAGTAAATAACTCAGCATAATCCCATAAATACCCCCAGGGTCAACCTTGGTCAAAGTCGAGGTCTGTAGTCAAGGTCAACAGTCAATATTGACCTTGACTCGTCAAGTACATTCAGCCACTTGCCAGGTTCCCTACTTAACTCATCGGCTCGCCGAGTCACCCGACAGACTCATCGAGTTCCTTGATGTTCATGGCTGTAAACTTCCAACTGAACACCCTTGACCGTGAGCCATTGGTCGTGAACCTTTGACCTTAAATCCTTGACCGTGAAGGAGAAAACCCTCTCAACTTGTTGAGTCACCAGAGCGACTCGATGAGTTCTCACATATTCGGTCCTTTGCAGTGGGATTTAAGGTCTCAAACTTCAGATCCATAATCTCCTAGTGAAGATGTCATGTAAAGTTGCAAACTTTACGTTCATGCATGGCCTCACATGGTCACAACACCAAAACTATCCTTCACACAAGGTTTTCATTCATGTACAGAGGATAAGCTTATAAAAAGATGCGACTCGATGATATTTGTGACCCAAGAAGGTCCAGATCTGGAACCATATCCTTGTGATAGGTCCAGATCCAAGCCTGATTCCATCTCTTCAAGGTTGGCCATAACTTCCAAAAAGAAATCAAGTAAGGTAGCAGATTAATACCTCAGACAGATGCCCAACATGAAATAGATGCTTGATCTAATACTTCGTCTTCAAACTTGGAATCCTCCCCAAAATTTCAAAGATAAGCTACCAATTGTTCTTACTTCCCACACTAGAGAGTTTGCGGCCATGAACGTTATTCTATGGTGTTAAGGGAGGCTACTAGGGTATATAATGATGTTTATATATGGGGCAAACCCTGAAATTAGGGTTTTCTCTAAACAACTCTGACTCGCCGAGTTGGGCCTTCCGACTCGCCGAGTAAGTTCCAACCCGCGTTCAAGATGTCACGACCCTACTCGACGAGTTGGACTCCCAACTCGTCGAGTCCATGCATAAAATTTCCCCTAAATGGTAAACTCCAGCCAATCCTCGAAATAGATGTTACATGATTAAATAAGTGTTTGTTTAATTTTCTTTAATTGTTATAAGTTATAGGTCTGGAATGGTGAAAAAACTTTTGAGAAAAAGCTTGCTAACTAGAAAGTCTATTTGAAAAACCTATATTTCAAAAAACTTCCATTATAAGAAATAAGCCTTTTCAAATCTTTTTCACTTTGGAAAAACCCCTATGATGGATGCTCTTAGACTAATTTTGGAATCTTTTTCATTTTGAAAAAAACTCCTAAGATGGATGCTCTTAGACTAATTTTGAAATCTTCAAACATGATATTTAGGAGATCATTGGTGAAGATATCACCAATCTGATATCGAGAAAGATCATGCATGACACGAACTTGTCCATTGGCAATTTGTTCACATACAAAATATTTCTTATATTCGATGTGTTTTTTGTGTTAATATTTACGAGATTACTAAAAATATAGGTTGTTCTAAAGCTATGTTTGGCGGACTAGCTGAAAAGTTAGCTGTTAAATAAAAATCTAACTTATAAATGATAAGTTAATTGATAAAAAATAACGTTTGGTAAAACTAGCTGAAATATATAAGATTACATAAATGGATATGTAAGAGTATGTGTTTCTATAATTAATTAAGGGGTGTATTTGGAAAATTTTAAAAAAGCTCCTAAAAAGGTAGTCTAAGGGGGTGTTTGGCTTAGCTTTTCAAACCCCAAAAGTCCTTTTTGGAAAAGTTGCAAAAAGTCAGGATTTCCTGACTTTTCCAAAAAGTTCATTTTCCTTACATAAAAACTTCAAAAGTAGTTTGCCAAACATCTTTTGCTTTTTTTTTTCTTTTTCAAAAAGGACTTTTGGCTTTCAAAAGCTAAGCTAAACACCCCCTAAGTAGCTTTTCAAAAAGCTAGTTTATAAGGTAGCTTATAAGTTACTTTTTGGCTTACCAAACACGACAACATAAAAAAGCTCAAAAAATAAGCTAGCTTCTCAGCTAGTTGTGGCACGCCAAAATAGCCTAACATTATCATAATAGACTAGGGTTACATTGGTAATAGGTAAAAATAGTTCGAGGGGTAAATTGTGAATCCAATACATTTCAAACACTACATTAGCTACCATGTCTTATTTTTGTCTCAACATTGGAGAGAGATGGTAGCATGACCGTCGACACTCTGAATACCATGATATATGTAAGGTTGTCTCTTAGAAAATTCAATAATGGAAAGCAGATGAACATGTAATCGGTCCCATTGCCTAGTCGGCATCAGTATAAGTTGTGAGTTGAGGTGAGGGTGATTTAGATTAGGTATGACTGTAGTCTAATGTCTCACACACACACACACACAAATACACACACACACACACACACATATATATATATATATATATATATATATATATATATATAAAGTGTAGTACTCATTTTAAATTTAACTATGTGTGAGGCTTAAGTACATGCTTGTGTAGACAAATTTCTTGAATCGCCGTAAGATACTAAGATATGTTTATAAGACTAAAGGTTTTTTTGGAAATGTTAAATATATTAATATAAGGTACCCAAATCTAGCAAAAAGCTAGAGAATGGAACCAAAAGACAAGTACATATACATTTCAAGGATTACAAACCACTAAAAGGAGAGACTAACCATTCATCCAAACTGCATATTCCACTTTTACCCTGCGCTTCAACCAATAGAACGATTAGCTTAGTACTTCATTCCCATGAAGGGCCGAAGTACCTTCAATATGAAATAATCGTTTGTTTCTAAACTTCCATATATTCCAAAGCAAGCAATAACATATGACAACAAACCTTTCTCTTTTCCTTTGGCTGTTACACAAGGTGCCTGCCAGATGAAGAAAATCACCTACATTATTATAAGACTAAAGGTGAGGTGCTAAAAAAATAAAGATGTGATAAAGGGTAGGATCTTCATATAAATGGTCTTCTTGTTGCACTTTTCTCGACTTTGGTGTCGATAGGGGTGGATGTCAACATTCAAGTTAAGATGTCGTTTGCATATATGTATATACACATACGTTTATATGCATATGAACAAAAAAAATAAAAAAAGAAAACAATCCTTGTATGTATGTGTGTATGTATGGATTTATGTACATATCTTGAATTTTCAAATTTATAATTTACCGAGGGTTTTGTACAAATCAGTTATGCATAAATAATTTATTAATAATTATTAAAAGTTTGAAGAATTGAATTAAGGAATGTAATTTAGAAATTCAATTTGATGAAAAATGAAAATTTTGAAATATTAAATTCATGTATATAAACTAGTTTACATTTCTTAAACTAGACATCAATATTAATTAATTACATCAATAATGTAAACTGACAATATAAATATAATGTATAAACATAAATATTTTACTTAAAATTGATTTTTTTATTATATAATAACTAATAATTAAATTTAATATATATTTCCGCGTAAAAACTATACGCCAAAAAAACTATTTATCGCAACCATTTTGCACGGACACACATCTAATATATATAATATTTAATTTAAATGCATCTTACAAACTAATTTGTAAAAAAAAAATCTATTATTTTAATCATATTTTTATTTGTTTCTAAATAGAACAAAGGAAGGTAAAGAGAAGAAAAGTTAATTGACGAAGGTGCATCCCACGTCCATGGGTAATATGATTTTTTTTACTAAGTTATCTTATTTAGGAGAAGACAAACACAACGTTTTTTTTTTTATGTAAACGAGAATAGTATGATACACACCTTGAAGTATTATTTAATGATTTGAAAATTATTTCTATTATCAACAATTATTTCGGTGCTTATCTTATTTCTTATTTCAGTATTATCATATTATTTTGTATATCTGTTGTAGGATTTGTTTGTTGCTGGCAACGATACGACATCAAACACTTTAGAATGGGCAATGACCGAGCTATTGCGCAATCCACACATCATGACCAAAGCTAAAAAAGAGCTCGAACAAGTAGTCGGCAAAGGGAAAATTGTAGAAGAGTCACACATCTCAAAGCTACCTTACTTAGGCTGCATCGTGAAAGAAACCCTAAGGATTCATCCTCCAGTCCCCTTCTTGATCCCCCGAAAAATTCAAATCGATGTGAAACTGAATGGCTACATTGTGCCCAAGGGCACACAGGTGCTTGTCAATGCATGGGCTATAGGGCGGGACACAACCTTGTGGGATAACTCGATGAAGTTCATACCAGAAAGGTTCTTGACCTCAAGTCTTGATGTTCGGGGTCGTGACTTTGAGCTAATACCATTTGGTGCTGGACGAAGAATATGTCCTGGTTTGCCACTCGCAGTTCGTATACTTCATGTGATGTTGGGATCGTTACTCAATAATTTCGATTGGAAGCCGGATGGACTTGGGCATGATGACTTAGACATAAATGAGAAATTTGGAATCACCTTGCAAAAGGCTAACCCTCTTTGTGTTCTTCCAGTTCCACTAAATTAGTTATATACACTTACACCATTTACCTTACTATTTCCGAGCTAAATAAAAGATAATAAAAATGTAGCACCCAATTTGTTTTTGTAATAACTATAATATATGAAACCATATATATATGAAATTTGTTGAAACCGTGTCACACCCCCGAAACCAGATGGCGGAAACGTCCGGGGCTCGCGTGACTTAAATTGAATACCATCACAATGAATATACATGAATCATAACATAAACATCATCATGTATCAATACATTACAACTGATATCGTTTACATCCAGTACAATGTTTTCAAATATTACACATTCATAACACAAATTGTTTCAGAGTTTTCAAAACAAAACATTCTAGCATACTTGGTATTACCCTTCCGCTTATCTATTACCCGAGAATACAAGTTATTTTGGAAAAACGTCAACATATGAAATGTTGGTGAGTTAATAAACAAGGTTGTGAATAAAATGATTTGTATAGTTTATACAACCCAGAAAATACGATATTTTCTGAAAAGACGTCAACATATGAAATGTTGGTGAGTTCATAAGCAAGGTTGTGAATAAAATGATTTGTATAGTTTGTACAACCCAGAAAATACAATATTTTATGAAAAGACATTAGTTTATCAAAGTGTCAAAATCCATAAGTTGATGCATGAATGATTTCAAACCATATATATGAAGGGTGTTTAGTATTATAGTTATGGAATTTCCGAACGAATAGTATTGATTTCCCCGGAAAACCCGATGATTTCCGATGTCGAAAGATATACATGATTACTAACTATCTTACCGTCATATCAAATGACTATTGATTACTCCACCTTGATTACTGTTGAATAACGTCCTAATTCCGTCTACTTTGATTACTCGTAAGCCTTAGCGAACGAAGAGAAGATGAGCACTATGTCCTGCTTCTATCGTAAGTACCTTAGGCTGTCGGGGATGCGAAAGACACGATGGTCCAACTCGCATTTGATTACTTTGACCTTACTAGAAATACTAATGGGCCACTAGGGCCCAAAAGCACATAAAAGTTAATTAAAGTTCTTTTATATGGAATTGGTTCATAGGAGGCCCAATAACATATAAGCGTTATCCCTTTGGGCCCAAAGATTATGTTAATGGACTTGCAAGGTCCAACAAACATGATTTGAAACATCAAAGCCCAAACTTTGAATATCTACTCATCTTAGGTTCCGCATATCTATTGGAGGGTTCGATTTTTACAGTTGTTGTAATAGTATCGATTCGAGACCGATCAATTCGTTTGTAACGATATTTAGGGTTATAGGTGTATTCGTCTTTTGTTTTTTCGGCAGTCGTGTTTTTTTTGTATTTTGAATCAATGAAATAATTTGTTTAAAAGTAGAGGTTTGACCCTTTTCACACTTTTCTTTTTATAAAAATACAGGTTTAGTCCTTTAAATAAAAGAAAAGACAGTTTTAGCCCTTTAAACATTCTCGACACTTTTGTATCATAAATTTGTTGAAATGATTGTTTTAACTCAAAATTTATTTTGTTAACGGTTTTAGCCCTTTTAGAATAGCAATTTTCGGTTAAAATCCAACTTTTAAAATATTTTACAGTTTTGGTCCGAAATCCAAAAACTTTACATTTTTGATCCTTCTTTGGAAATAAAAAGCATTTTTAACCCTTGAAATAGTTTTGTTATGCTTTTTATCCCCTGTTTTGAAGAAAGTTTCATTTCATCCCCTTTAATTGTCATTTTTCGGAATTTTGGACTTATTGGGCCGAAAAGCCCAAAATTAGCCCATTAAGCTAAAAATTTACATTTTTAGTCCTTTGAAAATTTTAATATTCAGAAACAATTTTTGAAATTGTTTTGACTCTTTTGACCCTTAAGAAACCGTGGCTTGGCAAATTTCAACCCAAGTTTCGTATATTTGACATTTTAAGCCCACAAAAAGGGTTTTATGTTGAAGTATGTTTAACACAACCTTATAAGTTATTATTCTTTATTTTCTTGGTGTGAACTAACTTAGATCATGTTTTTTTACTTTCTCATGTCATAGATCTCGACATAGCACTCCTTTTTGGTTACATGTTCATCACAAAAACACATAAAATCATACACACATGCATAAAATCACACATAGCATACACATACACATATATCTACTCATTTTCTTGTATTCTCCCCCATAAAAAAATTAAAACCCGAAAAGAGAGGGGTATGAAGCTCACCTTGAGTTGTGGGTTCGGTTTTTGAAGAGAGAAACGAAGAAGATTCGATCCTAGCAAGTCTTTCTTGAAAGATTTTGACTTAGATCTGTTCTAAAATGCAAGATCACGAGTTGATTAGATTTAGAAGAGATTTTTGATGAAATGAAGTAGTTAGATCATGGATTAAACATCAACTTACCTTAGATGATGAGTTTTGTGGTTTGATTTCCTTGAAAAGCCTCCTAAATTTTGAGAATTTGATGAAGGATGAATGGAGTTTCTTTGAGAGAGTTTGAATGAAATATGTGTGTGTGTTTGTTTTGTTTCGGCCGAGAGAAAAAGAGAGGGGAAGAGAGAGATCTTGATGGGATGTTTGCATGGAGATATGAGATGAATGCATGGAGATCCAAGGGGTAAATGTGAGGTGGCAAAGCTAAAGTCAACCCTTTCTCTCTTGGGTTGTTTGGCCGAGAAAGGAGAGGGGAAAAGGAAGAAAATTGGGCTTTTTGCCCTTAGGCCCATCTTGTGCTTTACTTAGATGATTTTTGGCCCAATTAAATCAAAGCATGATTTTTATTACCCATTAGGACTAATTTAAATTGGTTGTGACCCAGTGAAGTCCATTAAAATTATCCTAGTTTATTTTAGTCTTATAAAGCCCAAAATATTTAGTTTCAAGCATATGGGTTTTAATTAGGGCCCATTTGAGAGTTCTATGTTCAAGGTAGTTGAATTTGAGGCTTATGGGTCCTTTAGGCCCAATAAGGGAATCCTAGTCCAAAATGGACTTAAACCGAGATGTCAAGGGTTTCCAATTCTTTATTAACTATTTGTAGTGCTTGAATGAAGTGTTTGATGAAGTTTTGTTGTTATTGAATAAGCATCATACATGCTTTCACAATGTTGGTTCATAATTGATATAATTGTTGTAGTTACAAAGCATCAAAGTTTCTAGTTGTGACATCATCACCCCTGTTAGAGAGAATTTCGTCCCGAAATTCTTTTGAAAGCTAGATTTGAGAATGTGAGAATAGGCGAGGATACATCTGCTTCACTTGGTCTTCGCGTTCCCATGTGAATTCTGGCCCACGCTTCGCGTTCCACTGTACCTTCACAATCGGAATGCGAATTTGCTTAGTATGCTTCACCTTCCTGTCTATGATTTCGACTGGTTCATCGACGAACAGGAGATTCTCCTTGATTTCTATTTCATCAAGGGGAATAACGAGGGTTTCAACGGATAAGCACTTCTTTAGATTGGAAACATGGAACACGGGGTGTACACCGCTAAGCTTAGCAGGTAGCTGCAGTCTATATGCCACTGGACCGATTCAGGCAAGAATCTCGAAGGGTCCAATGTATCGAGGGTTCAGTTTGCCCCGCTTTCCAAAACGAATCACTCCCTTCTAAGGAGAGACTTTTAGTAACACTCTATCTCCGACTCTGAATTCGAAGGGCTTTCGTCGTTTATCTGCATAGCTCTTTTTCCTGACTCATGATGATTGCAGTCGGTCCCTGATCTGAATTATCTTCTAGGTCGTCTCGCGTATGATTTCCGGTCCTGTTAAGGAATTGTTTGGCGTTTGCCCTCTTGCAAGCTGGGTGTCTCCTACCTCAGCCCAACATAGCGGTGATCTACATTTATGCCTGTATAATGCTTCGAAAGGTGCGACTTTGATTCTCGAGTGATAACTGTTGTTATATGAGAAATCGATCAGAGGCAAGTGGGTATCCCACGATTTTCCAAAGTCAATCACACACGCGCGGAGCATATCTTCTAGCGTTTGAATGGTTCGCTCGCTTTGACCATCCGTTTGTGGGTGGTAGGCAGTGCTCATGTCAAGTTGTGTCCCCATAGCTTTCTGAAGCGATTGCCAAAAGCGGGAAGTAAATCTACTATCTCTATCTGAGATGATAGATACCGGTACTCTGTGGAGTCTCACGATTTCTTTGATGTAGATTCTTGTCAGACACTTCATCTTGTATGATTCTTTTATTGGTAGGAAATGGGCGGATTTTGTTAATCTATCAACTATTACCCAGATCGTGTCCAATCCATATGATTAGTTGCGTAGCTTGGTCACAAAGTCCATAGTAATCCTTTCTCGTTTCCACTCGGGAATTACTGGTTACTATAATAGTCTCAAGGGCTTCTAATATTCCACCTTTACTTTAGCGCAAGTAAGGCATTTGCTAACATAGGTGGCAATCAATGCCTTCATGTTAAGCCAACAATAGTGTTGCTTAATATCCAAGTACATTTTGTCTGAACCTGGATGGATGGAGTATCGTGTCTTGTGGGCTTAATTCATGACTACCTCTCTGAATCCCCCAAGTTTAGGGACCCAAATGCGGTTCTTGAAATAATATGCCCCGTCCTCTTTCGCTTCGAGATTCTTTTCCATTCCACGTAACGCTTCACTTATTCTGTTTTCCGCCTTCATGGCATCTGACTGGGCTGTTCTGATTTATGAGGTCAGGTGGGATTGGATAGTTATCGAGAGAGTTTTCACACGATGATTTGAGTATTCCTTCCGACTCAAGGCATCAGCTACCACGTTAGCCTTGCCTGGGTGGTACTTGATTTCGCACTCGTAGTCGTTTAGCAGTTCGACCCATCTTCGTTGCCTCATGTTTAGCTCTTTTTGATTCAAGATGTGGATTAGACTCTTGTGGTCAGTGAAGATGGTGCACTTAGTACCGTAAAGGTAGTGCCTCCAAATCTTCAGGGCGAAGGCCACTACTCCCATTTCCAGATCATGAGTGGTGTAATTCACCTCATGCGTATTTAGCTGCCGGGACGCGTAAGCTTTCACCTTTCCATGCTGCATGAGTACACAACCTAAACCCTGATTTGAAGCATCACAGTACACTATAAAGTCTTCTGTTCCTTCGGGTAGCAATAGCACCGGCGCACTGTGGAGTGCCTGCTTCAGGGTTCGGAATGCAGCTTCTTGCTTGTCCGTCCATTCGAGGGGTACACCCTTTTGTGTAAGCGAGGTGAGTGGCTTGGCTGTTTTGGAGATGTTTTGAATGAATCTCCTGTAGTAGCCTGCGAGGCCTAGAAATTGGTGAATTTCCGTGGGTGTTGTTGGAATTGCCCATCCTTCGATGGCTTGGATTTTATAAGGATCCACATGAATTCCTTCCTGACTAACAACATGTCCCAAAAAGTTCACACTTCAGAGCGAAAACTCACACTTGGAGAGTTTTACATATAACTTTTCGGTTCACAGGGCTTCCAGGATTTTTCGGAGATGTCGGCCGTGTTCTTCTTTGTTTCGAGAATAGACGAGGATATCATTGATGAAAACGATAACAAAGTTATCAAGGAATGGTTGGCAGATTCGATTCAATATGTCCATGAATGCGGCAGGAGTATTCATTAGATCGAAGGGCATTACAACAAATTCATAATGTCTGTAACGAGTTTGGAAGGCAGTTTTAGGAATATCCTCCTCCCGGACTTTGAGTTGGTGGTATCCAGATCGCGGATCTATCTTTGAGAAGTAACGAGCTCCATGGAGCTTTTCAATTAGATCGTCAATTTGCGGAAGTGGATAACTATTTTTGACAGTGAGCTTGTTAAGTTCTCTGTAGTCGATACACATCCTGAAGGTACCATCTTTCTTCTTGACAAAGAAAACCGGAGCTCCCCAAGGTGAGAAGCTGGGTCGGATGAATCCTTTGTTCAAAAGCTCGTTGAGTTGACTGGACAACTCTTGCATCTCTGCAAGAGCCAATCTGTAGGGCGATTTGGCGATGGGAGTAGCTCCTGGCACTAGATCTATTTGGAACTCAACTTGTCTTTCTGGGGGTTATCCCCGTAAGATCATCAGGAAAGACATCTGAAACTCCCAAGATATTGGGTCTTGAATGTTGACCTCTTACTTAGACTTATCCACTATATGAGCCTGAAACGTCAAGTCCTTCTTTCGCAGGTACTTTTGCGCCTTAATGCATGAGATAAGACGAAGGTTCGTGTTGGGTTTGTCTCTGTAGATAACAAGGGTTTCATGATTTGGGAGATGAAGGCGAACATCCTTCTCATGACACATAATTTTAGCATGGCGGGGGCTTAACCAATCCATGCCGATAATCACATGAAAACTCCTAATGGAAACAGGAATTATGTTTATTTGAAAGACGTGATGATTTAAGGTCAGGGTACATCCGATGTAGATTTCCCTAGTGGATTCTGTCTTTCCATTAGCCATTTCCACCGTGAAGGTTTCATTAAGCTTCTGGGGTTGTTGTTTTAACAAGTGTTTGAATTTATCACTCACGAAACTTCGTTCTGCTCCGGTATCAAATAGGATGCATGCATAAGTGTGGTTTAGGAGAAACCTACCGGTAACAACAGCTGGATCCTGAACCGCTTCTCCCTGACCCATAGCTAGCACCCTTCCTGTTCCTCCGTTCCCAGGGTTGTTGGTGTTGGGGCAGTGTCGAAGGATATGCCCGGTCCTTCCACATCCATAGCAGGTGGGGCTTGATCCTGTGTTATTTCCGCTATTGATGGTGTTGTTGTTGTTGTTGCGGTTGTTGTTGTTGTTGTTGTTGTTTCCTTGTGGTTGGTTCTGGGAAGGATAGGTCCTGCAATACCTTACCGTGTGACCCTTCCGATTGCAACTAGTGCATTGCATTTCCTTGCATTCGCCATTATGATGGTAATTGCACTTGTTACACTTTGGGAGATTCCCAGAATACTGCTTGGGAGTGCTTGGATTAGCTGAGGCTAGAGCATGTGGTGTGAAGGGTACTTGGGTGGTTGCAGCGTTGACTGTCACTGTTTGTTGCTTCTTTGTCGACTCCGAGCCTTGTCACCCTTTTCTCTTGTTTTTCTTTCCTTTGTTGTTGTCATTCTCCTTCTTGCCTTTAATTTCCGCTGGTTTCTTGCCCTTTTTGTTGTAGTGGTTCTATAGTTTCTTGGCGAACCTCTTGGCACTGTCAAAGGTTTCAGGTTTTGCAGCGATTACATTTCCTTGAATTAGGGAGGTCAATCCCCAGATGAATCGTTCGATTTTCTTCCCTTCAGACGTAATCATACCTGGGCACAGCAATGACAGTTCGCTAAACCTTGATATGTATGCATCTATATCAGAGTTTCGGACGGTGAGGTTCCACAGCTCTTGCTCCATCTTCTGGATTTTGCCACGAGGGCAGTACTCAGCCATCAGCATTTCTTTCAGCTCCGTCCATGGCATAGCGTTGGCTACAGGGAGAGTCATGGCATCTATATCTCCATTCCACCAGGTGAGAGCCTGTTCGATGAACGTGCACACGACAAACTTCACTTTCACCTCCTCGGGGATTTCACATATTTTGAACACCGATTCCACCTTCTCAATCCATCTTTTCAGGGTTATCACTCCACTCGTGCCATTAAAGGTTCCGCCTTGGCATTGGTGAAATCTTTGCAGGAGCATGATTTGGTAGGTCCTTGATTGATCCCATTGTTCGAACTTCCAGCCCCTTGTCTGTTGATTCCTCCATTGTTCTCTTGGTGAATTTGTGCCATTGCTACGGTGACCGCAGCAGAGACAACCGCTTGGAATGCAGCTGAGTCGACTTCGGGTGGGGTTGGCCCAGGTTTACCGCGAGTTGGTCGTTGAGGCATCTTTCTGTCATGGAACGGAAAGATGTTGAGTGCCTATGGTTTTTGGTGAGATTGTGATCCGATAAACTAGATGCGTGGCACGAACTTAAGCAATTTCACAAATTTGCATAAAATCATGGATATATAACACATAGTAGATTACAACATCACAGTAGAACACATAAAATTTTCCATTAATATTATCTGCACTTTGATACATGAAAACTTTGCTCGAAAGAGAATACATAAGTAGTGTAAGTTTGGCAGCATAATGGCTCTATGAGTAGTTTAATCACTTAAACATAGATTCGGTGGTACATAGCATATATCATAGTACTAGTAGGGTAAGTCTACTCTTAACACTCTATGGAGCATCCTACGACTGCAGCGAGGTCATATACCATAGTTTTGTGCCAACAACTAGGCCATCTCAGTCATTTCTCCAATGACTTCATCCCTCTTATGCTCAGCTCGCAGTGCTCATGCTTCCATGGCGAATAACTGTTGCCGCAGGGCGGCAATCTCAGCTTCTAGGGGCGATTCTCCCTTGTGGGATTTACTGGTGGGGCGGGATGGTCCTCCTGCGCCTCACTGACAGGTGTTGTGGCAGAGTCCTCGTCAGAGTCTTGTTCTTCCTCCATGTCGTCCTCAGCCTCATTGAACTCGTAGTCAGTGTCCGTGTACTCGTCAGGCCCCACGTCGTGTGCTCCCCCCTGATCTCCCTTAGGCTCATCTTCGATCATCCCGTGGGCTACTAGGACCTGATGAAACTGAATGCCCTGGTGTTCTCCTTCCATGTCGACTGAGAGGAGGTATGCGAATAACTGTCAGTACTCCTATGACGCTTCAATTATTGTATAGGTTGAGTTGATGTTCTCTTTTGGTGATAAAGGGGTACGTTTTTAGGTTTCCCTACCATCGCGATTTCCTCGGGACATGTGATAGTTTTACCTTGAAGGAAATGTAGTTGATCAGGCTACACTCATGCCTTACTACAACCATCAACAGTCCCGACTTAACCGAGATGTCAGTGTTTATTTCTTTGATTTAGTATTATGTTCTCTTTCCTAATTCACACAAGCAAAGATGTTTTAGCGTTGTATTTTATTTGTTTTGTTCAAAGTTGTCTTAGTCCCTCTTTGGTTTAAAGTTGCATATCAATGTGTGGTTAGATATGGTAGTTCACTATAAACAGAGCTCTGATACCAACCTGTCACACCCCCGAAACCAGATGGCGGAAACGTCCGGGGGCTCGTGTGACTTAAATAGAATACCATCATAGTGAATATACATGAATCATAACATAAACATCACCATGCATTAATACATTACAACTGATATCGTTAATACAATGTTTTCAAATATTACACATTCATAAAACAAATTTTTTCAGAGTTTTCAAAACAAAACATTCTAGCGTACTTGGTATTACCCTTCCGCTTATCTGTTACCTGAGAATACAAGTTATTTTGGAAAAACGTCAACATATGAAATGTTGGTGAGTTCATAAGCAAGGTTGTGAATAAAATGATTTGTGTAGTTTGTACAACCCAGAAAATCTGATATTTTCTGAAAAGACATTAGTTTGTCAAAGTGTGAAGATCCATAAGTTGATGCATGAATGATTTCAAACCATATATATGAAAGGTGTTTTGTATTATAGTTATGCAATTTCCGAACGAATAGTATTGATTTCCCCGAAAAACCCGATATTTTCCGATGTCAAAAGATATACATGATTAATAACTCTCATACCGTGATATCGAATGACTACTGATTACTCCACCTTGATTACTGCTGAATAACGTCCTAATTCCGTCTACTTTGATTACTCATAAGACTTAGCGAATGAAGAGAAGAGGAGCACTATGTCCTGCTACTATCGTAAGTACCGTAGGCTGTCGGGGATGCGAAAGACACGATGGTCCAACTCGCATTTGATTACTTTGACCTTACTAGCAATACTAATGGGCCACTAGGGCCCAAAAGCACATAAAACCTATTGAAAGTCCTTTTATATGGAATTGGGTCATAGGAGGCCCAATAACATATAAGCGTTATCCCTTTGGGCCCAAAGATCATGTTAATGGACTTGCAAGGTCCAACAAGCATGATTTGAAACTTCAAATCCCAAAGTTTGAATATCTACTCATCTTAGGTTTTCGCATATCTATTGGAGGGTTCGATTTTTACGGTTGTTGTAATAGTATCGATTCGAGACCGATCGATTCGTTTGTAATGATATTTGGGGTTATACGTGTATTCGTCTTTTGAATTTTCGGCAGTCGTGTTTTTTTGTATTTTGACTCAATGAAATAATTTGTTTAAAACTAGAGGTTTGACCCTTTTCACACTTTTCTTTTTATAAAAATACAAGTTTAGTCATTTATATAAAAGAAAAGACATTTTCATCCCTTTAAACATTTTCTTGACACTTTTGTATCATAAATTTGTTGAAATGATGGTTTTAACTCAAAATTTATTTTGTTAACTGTTTTAGCCCTTTTAGAATAGTAATTTTCGGTTAAAACCCAACTTTTAAAATATTTTACAGTTTTGGCCCGAAATCCAAAAACTTTACATTTTTTATCCTTTTTTTGGAAATAAAAAGCATTTTTAACCCTTGAAATTTTTTTGTTACATTTTTTATCCCCTGTTTTGAAGAAAGTTTCATTTCAGCCCCTTTAATTAACATTTTTCGCAATTTTGGACTTATTGGGCCGAAAAGCCCAAAATTAGCCCATTAAGCTAAAAATTTACGTTTTTAGTCCTTTGAAAATTTTAATATTCAGAAAACAATTATTGAAAATGTTTTGACTCTTTTTCCCCTTAAGTAACCATGACTTGGCAACTTTTAACCCAAGTTTAGTATATTTGACATTTTAAGCCCAAAAAATGGGTTTTATGTTGAAGTATGTTTAACACAACCTTATAAGTTATTATTCTTGACTTGTTTGGTGTGTAATAACTTAGATCATGTTTGTTTACTTTCTCATGTCATAGATCTCGACATATAACTCCTTTTTGGTTACATGTTCATGACAAAAACACATAAAATCATACATACATGCATAAAATGACACATAGCATACACATACATATAGATCTACACATTTTCTTGTATTCTCCCCCATAAATCAATTAAAAACCAAAAAGAGAGGGGTATGAAGCTCACCTTGAGTTGAGGGTACGGCTTTTGAAGAGAGAAATGAAGAAGATTCGATGCTAGCAAGTCTTTCTTGAAAGTTTTTGACCTATATGTGTTCTAAAATGCAAGATCACGAGTTGATTAGATTTAGAAGAGATTTTTGATGAAATGAAGTAGTTAGATCATGGATTAAACATCAACTTACCTTAGATGATGAGTTTTGTGGTTTGATTTCCTTGAAAAGCCTCCTAAATTTCGAGAATTTGATGAAGGATGAAGGGAGTTTCTTTGAGAGAGTTTGAGTGAAATGTGTGTGTGTGTGTTTGTATTGATTCGGCCGATAGAAAAAGAAAGGGGAAGAGAGAGACCTTGATGGGATGTTTGCATGGAGATATGAGATGAATGCATCGAGATCCAAGGGTTAAATGTGAGGTGACAATGCTAAAGTCAACCCTTTCTCTCTTAGGTTGTTGGGCCAAGAAAGGAGAGGAGAAAAGGAAGAAAATTGGGCTTGTTTCCCTTAGGCCCATCTTGTGCTTTACTTAGATTATTTTTGGCCCAATTAAATGAAAGCATGATTTTTATGACCCATTAGGACTTATTTAAATTGGTTGTGACCCAATGAGGTCCATTAAAATTATACTAGTTTATTTTAGGCTTATAAAGCCCAAAATATTTAGTTTCAAGCATATGGGTTCAAATTAGGGCCCATTTGAGAGTTCTATGTTCAAGATAGTCGAATTGGAAACTTATGGGTCCTTTAGGCCCAATAAGGGAATCTTAGTCCAAAATGGACTTAAACCGGGATTTCAAGGGTTTCCAATTCTTTATTAACTATCTTTAGTGCTTGAATGAAGTGTTTGATGAAGTTTTTTTGTTATTGAATAAGCATCATGCATGCTTTCACAATGTTGGTTCATAATTGATATAATTGTTGTAGTTACAAAGCATCAAAATTTCTAGTTGTGACAAACCGTTTATAATAAATCATCTAAATGATGTATCACAAATCGTTAACCTGTAGTAAAAGTAATGTTGTGAAAATCCCTAGTACCATATGAAATGTGCGGAAGTGAATCCCATGATGACATATTAAATGTTATAAAAGCAATAATAAAGATAAATGCCCATAAGAATGTGCCCTCGTCATAGTCTTTCCAGGTCCTTCCCCTTGCACACCCCGGATGATCTTAATTTTTTTTTAATAAAGAACGGGTAAATATAAGACTTAGTGAGAATACATAATATTTCCTCATTACATTCATCATATGCACACATGAAACACATATCATATAACACATAATCACATATCAAATAATTTTGGTACCAACTTTTATCAAATAGTACAGTGGGTTCTCCCGAGTGGCTACCTATATAATATAATATAAAAACTCATCATTTTACTCCGAGAGGCTTCGTCGTGAGCTGGCACAACCAAGTTTGCTCCAAGAGGCTTCTCATGGTTGACCAATCTTTGACTACTTTCCTGTAAGAGGCTTGGGACAAGTGCCAAGGGCCACCCCCTGGTCTTACAGACATGTGCCAAAGGCCACCCCCTGGTCTTTTATGCAAGTATCACAAAGACAACGGTACATACTACTCTACTTAGCTAAACAGCATACAGTGTGCCAGAAGCCACCTCCTGTTCTTTCATATATAATAGCATACAATGCACCAGGAGCCACCTCCTGGTCTTTCATACATATTGCCTAGGGATAACCCCCGTGTCTTCCTATCATCCATAATAACATACTGTGTGCCAGGAGCCACCCCCTGGTCTTTCATGCATATTGCCTAGGGCTAACCCCCGGGTCTTCCTATCATCCATAATAACATACAGTGTGCTAGGAGCCACCCCCTGGTCTTTCATGCATATTCTAAATAGGCCGGCATTGGTGCCTTAGACCCATAAAAACAGTGAGGAGACTCACCTCACACTGCTGAACTCTGCTGATAATCCTCTGGCTGCTGACCGACAACTCTCTGAGCTCCCGCTCCACTCGCTCCTCGAGCTACCAATGTCAAAGCAACACTGAGTCTAACTGACCCCCGAAAGACAACCAAGTCAACTCTGGTTAAAGTCAAAGTTCTGGTAAAAGTCAACCTTCCAGGTCAACCCTACTCGCCGAGTCACCCTATTGACTCGCCGAGTTCATATGTTCAGAGCCCTTCTCTTAGTGACTCGACTCGCCGCGTCAGTCCATGACTCGCCGAGTCTACCGATTACCGCATCCTGACCCGTCCAAATCATCGAGTCTCCATTCGACTCACTGATTCGAGTCTAAACTCGAAGGGTTTGGGGTTTCGCGACCTGACTCGCCGAGTCCAAGAACAGACTCGCCGAGTTCAAGACAATCTTCATCCAACTCGCCGAGTTGTTCTTCCAACTCGCCGAGTTCATGCCCAACTTCATCCGACTCGACGAGCTGTTCATCCCACTCGTCGAGTTCCTCCTCATCTTCAAGCTACTCGCCGAGTCCACTCAAAGGACTCGCCGAGTCCATCCGGTCCTTCATACATGCAGAGGACTTTTGAGTCATGCAGGGACTCAAATCTGTAGATCTACCCTTCCCAAGCCTATTCCTCACGTAAAGTTGTAAACTTTACGTGTAGAGAAGGAGATCTAAGCAAAATACACCATAAACTAGGGTTTAAAGCCAAGGGGCTTAAACATTGACTCAAGGGCTGATACTTTATGCTTCTCTAGTCCATAACACACTTTGATCTGAAGTAGCAACTCCAAATCCGGCTTCTAACTTAAATGGGTGACAAATCATGGCTTAAAAGTCCCAAATCTCACAACCATGGAAGATCTAAAGGAGAGAGACGACTTATTACCTTCAATATCTCAGAAAGGCTCCACAAACTCCAGATCTGAAGCCAATCCTTGAAGCTTCACTGATTCCCCTCTTTCTTCTTTCTTCAATTCACCCAAAAATGGCTTGGAAGCTTGAATGCACAACAATGGAGGCTTAGGGTTCGCTTTCTGAATGAGGGAGGCTCTAAGGAACCCTAATGGAGAGAATAAGGAGCTTAAATAGCGCCCAAAGTCCCGGATTTAGGGTTTTCCTCGCATATACCAGACTCGCCGAGTCCACTTGGCCGACTAGCCGAGTTGTTCACTTACTCCTCGACCCGGATCCCCCTCGGACTCGCCGAGTTCCTCCTTAGACTCGCCGAGTCGCCCCTAAAAATTAGGGTTGTCTTTCCTTTCTAGGCCTTCAAAACTTTGGGTGTTACAACTCTTTCGTCCTCGAAGTTTGCTATGGCCCTTTGCCTGCGATCTGCCTCCAAAAACTCACCAATTAATCCAACACCAGCTGCCTACCTTCGTTGGCCTCCCGCTTGGTCATTCCGACTGATGCAAATCCTGGCGGTTAATCATTTCGGGTCAACTCTGATCCTGATCATTCTGGAAACACAGCTTACTCAGCCAACAACCTTCTGGTACTCTCCGAGTACTGCAACTGAACCCATAGGGGATTCACCCCTTCTTTCCTCACGCGATTCCCTTGCTTTCCCAAGGCGATGCCCCAAAACAACTATCTCCCCTGCCACTGTGAAGATCCTATCTTCACCAAATCCATTACTCCCGCTACTTCGAGTACGGGTCATTATCGGCAGTATCCACTGGGCATTTTTTCTACTATAATTGGTGTTGAGCACCTCATGACCAACTATATGAATTTCACCACAGACCACTTACCAGCACTGCTACTAGCTGTAAATTTATGCTATTCCTTATCTGCCTTCCGGATGAACTGAGACCACCTTGGTCCTTACTAATCTACCAATATCTGGATGACCGGCCCCCACCGGTCGCTATCCCCAACTCAACTCCTAGCCGCTCCCAACGACTTTCGAAGAAACTTCACCAATAACCGCTCAATCCACTCTGCCACTACATCATACACCTGATACATTCACTCTAACGAATAGGGACCGATGAATGCTACAGGCCACCCTGTAGTCTTACAACACTTCTACGCTGCCAGCTAACCAAAGCTACAGGCCGCCCCGCAGTCTTGCTAAACCAGTGCTACGGGCCACACCGTAGCCTAACCTTACTCTCATACGATTGCTGCGGGCCGCACTGCAGTCTTGCTAATCTAATGCTACGGGCCACACCACAGTATTACTAATCTAATACTACGGGCCACACCGCAGTCTTACTAAACCAGTGCTACGGGCTACACCTTAGCCTAACCATACTCTCATACGATTGCTGTGGGCCGCACCGCAGTCTTGCTAATCTAATGCTACGGGCCACACCGCAGTCTTACTAATCATCCTCACATACGATTGCTACGGACCACACCACAGTCTTAATATACTTCTATTATTATTTAGCCACTGGTGAATGCTACGGCCATCCGGTAGTCTGACAACACCTTTCCACACCGACTAGCGGCTAGTGGATGCTACGACTAACCCATAGTTGATCATACATCACAATCGAGTACTCCCAAGTGGTACTCATGTCCCAAATGGAACTCCCAACCGATTCCTATGTAATCCGCGACCAGAAATTTTGAGAATGAGGTCTCACAATTGGCAAATTTTCCCAACTTCCAATTTACATTATCCCCCAATCATACAGTCACCTGAGCCGTCTTTCTTCCTAATAGGAGAGCGAAACTTATCCTAGTTTCAAAACCCCTTCTACTCCCATAACCTGATTGTTTCTCCCCCACTTAGCCTCAGCTAAGTCTTTACTGCCTGCAAAAACCCGAAGATTTCCATTCCTTCCTTCCTTACACGATAGGCATGATAACCACTATCGCCCTATCCCTGCTAGCGATCCGCCTCTAGCCCACTTCAACTACCGTATGATTATTGAATACTAGATGAACACCTCCCGTATCCCTGATGCTAAAAAAAATCCTCTAAGCTCTGACTACTGTCCTTATAGTCCGAATAACTAGGCACAAACTCCTTGGTGATAAGCCACTTTCATTGATGCTTCCGAAAGCCATCCCGAACGCCCAGATTAGAACCATCAAACCCTAATGACGGTGGCTGACCACTCCCCGAACCATTTTCAACCGTAACCGAGATGATATTGGACACTTCGAACCTGAAGTGAAAGATGACCTGCACTAGCTGCTAATAGCTCCTGGTATGCGATTGGCATATGATAATTCCAAAATATGATCCAAATACAAGCAGAGAGACAAATCATACATAAAATCGCCTAAGTCCAGGGTAAAAACTTCCCTAATTCACATAGGAATGTAAATAGCCATAGATACGTACCTGCAACATTCGTTGCTGTAATCTAGATCTTCCGCATCTGTCACTGCAAGGCACTACCCTCTCGCCCATCTGTAAACCTCATAGTCGTTGGGGCAGGCGCACTCCCTGCTCCTCCCCTCATCGTCGGGCAGTCGTTCCTCTTGTGGCCCACCTGATTGCAGTGAAAATATAATGGGCTTGCCCCCCGTGGGCAGTCCCTGCTGACGTGACCATCACTGCCACACTTGTAGCAGCCGGAACCCCTGGAACGACACACTCCCTCGTGCGGTTTCCCGCACGTGCTGCACTGACTTTGGCCTTGCCGACCCACTAATCGATGATCTGAAGTCTTGGGTCTCTTCCCAGGACCCTCCAAAGTGTATGTCTGATCTGACCTCCTCTTCGCAATGTGCTCCAGATCGATCTCCCTCTCCCTAGCTCTGGCAATCATAGAGTCCAAGGTCGGGCATGCCGAGAAGCTGACATGCTCCCGAATATCCGCTCTCAACATGTCATGATAGCGGGTCCTCTGCATTTCATCATCCCCTGCATACTGAGGAACTAATAGGGCCTTCTCCCAAAACTTGGCGGTAATCTCTGCCACCGACTCTGTCGTCTGTCTCATGTCTAGGAATTATCTGGTCAGCTGCTGAAGCTCCACTACCGGTGCAAACTCCGCCCTAAACCTGGTCACGAAGTCTGACCAGGTCATAGCCTCGACGACCGAGGCTCCTAATGAGTCTCCAACTGACTCCCACCAATCTATAGCTCTGTCTCTCAAACATGCCGCCGCAAAGCGGATCTTCGACCCATCCGGGCAGAAGCTCGTCAACTGTGCAGAATCAATGTCTGCGATCCATCTCCTGGCAGCAATGGGGTTCTTCACCCCGTCAAAATCCGGCGCACCACACCCTCTGAAGTCCTTGAAGGACAGTGTGCGTGTACTTGCCTGGACAGACACCAAATCACTCCTGAAAGCTCAGAGGCGATCCTCCATCAGCTCAATGATCCCCTCCTTGATCGACCCGAAAATGACCGGGGTCGCCTCAAGGATGCCTCTCGTAATCTCAGATGCGATGAACTCGCACAACCCATCATCAACTGGTTCGGATCCCGCGCCCGAACCTGATCCTGAACCGGATCTTGACCCGCCCCCTGGTGTCTCTCGCAACGTCACCATGCTGAAAATATATGACAACCACTATCAGAATACTGATCACTGCTACGAGGCCAAACACATGCACTACCAGGTTCCCGGTCTTGTCTCGGCCCTTCCCGAATCGAGTACGGATCCTCTGCTTTCAGTAGTACGGGCCCATACTACCTTCCACATCTATCCGTACTTTCCTCAAGAATTGCTTTGACTCCACCAGGTCCCTTATCCACTACTACTGCTCCCAGCACTATCTCATCCTAGGCTTACCCTAGGGAAACCTCTGACTCAACTCAACCAGTCCTCAGCTGCTGAAGATCTCCTTGTGATTCCGATTAGCCATCACCTGGATACCATCACATGTGATGAGGCTCAGATAATCCTTCAAGTAAAAGACTCGTCCCTACAATGGTTGGACTCAAACAAGAGCTGTGCAATAGGGCCAAATCTAGCACTTTAAGATTATTCAACCCTGATCACATGTGACGTGGCGTATCCATTTAATGGCTAACTCCCATCACTCAAAATCCCACAATGCACAAAGCAAGCAGCATTCGGACAAGGGGAAAATCTAACCACAAGATACTTAAGCAATCATATCCAAATAGCAAGAATCTGAACTAGCATGCACCACAAACTCATAAACTCAAGCATAACCTAAACAGGCTATCCTACTACTGTCTAATCAGCACTATCATGCAGCTCAAACACATATAATAGGCACATAAGGCATCATTCCTAGATCCTTAGTCCTAATCTAGCATGCTGTTCTATCAACTGATAATCATAACATAAACTTGTATGGGTATTTTGGGGTACTTACTTGAGCTCGGCTGATTGCATGCACCACACCCCTTTTCTCTTCTCAAAGTGCTTTTTCTTTCTGAATTCTTTTGCTTTTCTAAAACTGTTTTTAGTTCTCAAAAATCTTTTTACGAAACTGTCTTTTCATTTTTGAAAACTTTTATCCGACCCCTCTGTTTGAGTTCAGGTACACCCGAGAGTATACCCGAATCCCTCAAACCAAGGCTCTAATACCAACTTGTAACGTCCCAAATTTGAAGACTAAAAATTTCTTTTAATAAAATATTACTTAAAGTAAAATCATCATTTCAAAACATAAACAGAGTGTTAGTTTTCAAAACACATGTTCGTTATCAGAGTAAAACATTTGCAGGCTGACTAATCTATGGTGTGTGCCATGCGATCATCCCGAGCACCATCATCCGCTACCGGAAGCACCTGAAACCAAAACTGAAAACCGTAAGCACGAAGCTTAGTGAGTTCCCCAGATACCACATACCATACAAACCATTCATAGCCAAGAACCATATATAGACGACTTATCCATAATTAAGTAAGGTGCTCTGTGCCAAACATAGTCTTGCCATTATGCCACAGGCCGCACGTGGTCTTCCTGGTCAAGCCTGGGCCGCTCCCTGGGTCTTACAGACAAGTGCCAAGGGCCACCCCCTGGTCTTATAGACATATGCCAAGGGCCACTCCCTGGTCTTTTATGCAAGTATCACAAAGACAACCGTACATACTACTCTACTTAGCGAAATAGCATACAGTGTGCTAGAAGCCACGTCCTGGTCATTCATATATAATAGCATACAATGCGCCAGGAGCCACCTCCTGGTCTTTCATACAATTGCCTAGGGCTAACCCCCGGGTCTTCCTATCATCCATAATAACATACTGTGTGCCAGGAGCCACCCCCTGGTCTTTCATGCATATTGCCTAGGGCTAACCCCTGGGTCTTCCTATCATCCATAATAACATACAGTGTGCCAGGAGCCACGCCCTGGTCTTTCATGCATATTCTAAATGGGCCGGCATTGGTGCCTTAGACCCATACAAACAGTGAGGAGACTCACCTCGCACTGCTGAACTCTGCTGATCATCCTCTGGCTGCTGACTGAAAACTCTCTGAGCTCCCGCTACACTCGCTCCCCGAGCTACCAATGTCAAAGCAACACTAAGTCTAACTGACCCCCGAAAGACAACCAAGCCAACTCTGGTAAAAGTTAAAGTTCTGGTCAAAGTCAACCTTCCAGGTCAACCCTACTCGCCGAGTCACCCTATTGACTCGCCGAGTTCATATGTTCAGAGCCCTTCTCTTAGTGACTCGACTCGCCGAGTCAGTCCATGACTCGCCGAGTCTACCGATTACCGCATCCTGACCCGTCCAAATCACCGAGTCTCCATTCGACTCACTGATTCGAGTCTCAACTCGAAGGGTTTGGGGTTTCGCGACCTGACTCGCCGAGTTCAAGACAATCTTCATCCAACTCGCCGAGTTGTTTTTCCAACTCGCCGAGTTCATGCCCAACTTCATCCGACTCGACGAGCTATTCATCCCACTCGTCGAGTTCCTCCTTCTTCAAGCTACTCGCCGAGTCCACTGAAAGGACTCGCCGAGTCCATCCGGTCCTTCATACATGCAGAGGACTTTTGAGTCATGCAGGGACTCAAAATCTGTAGATCTACCCTTCCCAAGCCTATTCCTCACGTAAAGTTGCAAACTTTATGTGTAGAGAAAGAGATCTAAGCAAAATACACCATAAACTAGGGTTTATGGCCAAGGGGCTTCAACATTGACTCAAGGGCTGATACTTTATGCTTCTCTAGTCCATAACACACTTGGGTCTGAAGTAGCAACTCCAGATCCAGCTTCTAACTCAAATGGGTGACAAACCATGGCTTAAAAGCCCCAAATCTCACAACCATGGAAGATCTAATGGAGAGAGACGACTTATTACCTTCAATATCTCAGAAAGGCTCCATAAACTCCAGATCTGAAGCCAATCCTTGAAGCTTCACTGATTCCCCTCTTTCTTCTTCCTTCAATTCACCCAAAAATGGCTTGGAAGCTTGAATGCACAACAATGGAGGCTTAGGGTTTGCTTTCTAAATGAGGGAGGCTCTAAGGAACCCTAACGGAGAGAATAAGGAGCTTTAATAGCGCCCAAAGTCCCGGATTTAGGGTTTTCCTCGCACAGACTAGACTCACCGAGTCCACTTGGCCGACTCACCGAGTTGGTCACTTACTCCTCGACCCGGATCCCGCTCGGACTCGCCGAGTTCCTCCTTGGACTCGCCGAGTCGCCCCTAAAAATTAGGGTTTTCTTTCCTTTCTAGGCCTTCAAAACTTTGGGTGTTACATACTTAGCTCATATTTCATGTATTACCTGCCAATATACAACAATCTTGACAATCCTTACATGGCTACTATTTTATGTATTACATTTTAATACATCATAATATACTTTTTATTCACTTTTACTATCATGATAATAAATTGGTTCGTCGACCGATTTATCCCTCGTATCTCCATTTCTTTTAAAAATTAATACTTAATATTAAAGACCATCTCTTTAGCTTTTAGGTAACATAAAGAACATGTTATAATGATTTTCCATCATTTTCTATAAATCGTACAATTTGGTTACAAAACCATTCAACAATTTGGACAAATCTATAAAGATGGTTACCAAAACCATTGAAAGAATGAAGATCATCTCTTCGTATGTCTCACCCTCGAAATGGAGCGGTGGAAACGTCCAGGGGAAACCCAAACAACATACATTAAGAATACAAACTTACATAATTTACATACTGTGTTTGTTCAAAAGTTACACAACAATGACTGAAAAGTAAAATCCCATAATGCAACAACTCCTATTCTCAAAGATTTAGATACCAAATTACTGGTTCCCTGAGAATACAATTGATTTTGAAAAGCATCAACAATAATGTTGGTGAGTTCATAAGCATTTTTGTATGAAAAATGGTTTGTATCTGCTTTGTTTAAAATAGTTTCATATGCTTCCAGAAAATCCAATATTTTCTACAAAATAGGCTGTTAGTCTAATAACCAAGACTAAAAATGTATGAATGTATTTTGTATCTTTATCCTTGTAAAATGAATATGTATGTATGTTTCCAGAAAATCCAATATGTTCTTATGTATGAACTTTAGTCTTAAACCCTAAGACCAGAAATGTAAGCAATGGTGTACTGAAAGGTAATATATAGTTATATATTTTTATAAAACTATTGAAGTGTGAGCTTTCCATAAACAAATATAATATGGTTAATTCCTATGTGAGTTATTATAACCATGCTTAATATGACTGTTATGCATGTACGAGGTTCTTCAGGCGTCTGAATCGGTAGATATTTGTCACCCTAGACTGGCCCATCTAACTGTAGCAAACAACTTAGGCGTGGGGTTGTCAATCCCGTATAGATCTATACATAACTATCTCGCTCTCCCTCCAGGAGACTCTGGTTATAATGCAGGACTTAAAATGTACGGTAGGTAGGTACGGTGAAGAGAATGTCTCACTAGAGCATGAACAGATTTACATGAGCAACGAATCCCTTTTTCTTGTTTAACAGAATATTTATACCATTGAAACGTTATAAAAGTATGGTTTTGTGAATCCCAAACTATACCCATTATAGTCCGCCTTGTATGTTTTTGTGAAGACTATTTATATAAACATTATATAAATATCCAGTTGTACTCTTGTTTATTGTTTATATATCTTAATAAAAACACAATATACTTGGATTTTAACCCTCGAAAACAGTGATGACTAAAAATATAACCATTTCTACTAGAAAACTATTTTTAGTAAAAAAATACCAAAAATTTGTAGTTTGTACAACTCATATTTTCAGTTAATATTTGTAACACAAAATAAGTTATGTTTGTGTTATTTTTGCATGCCAACTGCATATGAAACAAAATTTGTGTAAAAGAATGGTGACATCTATATTGTTATACAACTATAACATCATATTCAAATAATAAGCATCAGGTATGCAAGTATCCAAAGTATAAACCTATTTTGGACTTGTATTGTAGTTTGTACATCACATATTTTCGGGTTAACATATTTAACACAAAATAAGTTATATTTTATTATCTTAGCAAATAAGACTCTATATGTCACTTAATTTTTGTGTGAAGAGTGGTGATGTTTACATTTTTATGCAAATATTATACCATATTCAAATTATAAGGATGAGACATGCTAGTATCCAAAGGACAGACACATTTTGACTTGTATTCCCCCCCCCCCCTTAAAAGTCTGTA
Organism: Lactuca sativa; assembly: GCF_002870075.4. Lineage (NCBI taxonomy): Eukaryota > Viridiplantae > Streptophyta > Magnoliopsida > Asterales > Asteraceae > Lactuca > Lactuca sativa. The sequence continues at coordinate 148,348,341 of NC_056625.2, forward strand.
AAACTTGAAAAATGGGGGCATGAAGCTCACCTTGGGTTGGTTTTGTGGATGATTTGAAGAAAGAAAACAAGGATTTCGAGCCTAGCTTTTGGTATGAACTTGAAGATCTTTTTGGAGGTGCTAGTATCCTAGTAAGTTTATCACACGAAAATGTGTGTAAACATGATGGATTTAACATCAAAATGTGTAAAAACACTTGAAGTTTACAAAGAAGCTTATCGAAAACTCTAGGATCGGCCTTAAGATGGTGATCCTTGTAGAAACTTGGTCTGGTTCTTAGAGAGAAAATGTTTTTGAGGTGTGAAAGATATGGAAAGAGTGGGAGGCTCCCACTCTCGGCCGAGTGTTCTTAAAGGAGGAGGGAAACATTGAAATATTGTTATATGGTGGTCCATTTAGTGTCATGCATGGAGGCGTGATGTGTAATTACATGTATGGTATGGATGTTTGATGGTTAAAGAGGTGTGAAGCATTGAGGTGTCACCTACAAGTAAAACCTTGGGTTTTGCACCCAAAATGGAAATCACATGTTCAAGAGATAGGGTTTTCGACCTTGTGATGGTCCACGACAATGTTTTCGGTTCTTAAGGTCTCTAATGGAAGGGTTTTCGGTCAAGTGGCTGTCTTGGCCGAAATCTTTAAGTAAAGGCCAATTTTTATTCATGTTTACTATTTGCTCTAATTTGGACTTTTAAAAGTTTATTACGAACATAATTCTTAGTGTATGCATATATGTACTCATATAACAATGTCATTTTGATTTAGAAGAATCAATTATAAGAAGGTTACATTCTATATTCATTTGTACATGGTTCATTCTAGACTTTACTTGAATCTAAATTTTCTAGTTTCCACATCATCCCCTCGTTAAAGCGGATTTCGTCCCGAAATTAGTTCTAGAGTAGGCACTTATGATATGGGGGAGAGATGTGGCTACTTCTGCTTCATCAGTTCGTCGTGTTCCCAAGAGAACTCAGGTCCTCGTTTGGCACTCCATTGGACCTTCACAATGGGGATGTGACTCTGTTTCATTCGTTTCACTTCTCTATCCATTATTTCAACAGGTTCCTTGATGAAATGGAGGTTCTCGTTTATTTCAATCTCGTCAAGCGGGATGATGAGAGTTTCGTCAGATATGAATTTCTTCAGATTCGACACATGAAAGACAGAGTGTACATTGTTAAGCTCAGGCGGTAGCTGGAGCTTATAAGCGGCCAGACCAATCTTGGCAAGGATCACGAACGGTCCAATGTATCTTGGATTCAATTTTCCCCGCTGTCCAAAGCGTATCATCCCTTTCCACGGAGAGACCTTTAGCAGCACCCAATCACTGACTTGAAACTCTAAGGGCTTCCGTCGTTTATCTATGTTGCTCTTTTGTCAGTCTGTGGAGGTCTTTAGTCTCTCCCAAGTTTGAACGATCTTCTCGGTTGTCTCCCTGATGATCTTGGGACCGGTGAGAGTGTTGTTGGGTACTTGCCCCTTTTCTAGTTGTGTGTCTCCTACCTCCGCCCAACAAAGAGGTGATCGACATTTATGTCCATATAGAGCCTCAAATGGAGCGACCTTGATGCTAGTGTTATAGCTATTGTTGTAGGAGAACTCGATGACCGGAAAATGGATATCTCATCCATTTCCGAAGTCTATCACACAAGACCTTAACATATCCTCCAGTCTTTGGATGGTCCTCTCAATTTGGCCATCTGTTAGGTGATGGTAAGCTGTACTCATATCGATCTTGGTTCCCAAGGACCTTTGAAATGACTGCCAAAAACCGTGATGTAAATCTACTATCTCTATCAGAGATAATAGATATTGGCACGCCGTGTAATCTTATGATCTCTTTTATATAGGTCCTGGTTAACTTCTCAATTTTGTCAGTTTCCTTTATTGGCAGGAAGTGGGTGGAGTTGGTTAACCTATCAACGATTACCCAAATAGTGTCAAGTCTATTCCTTGTCTTGGGCAATTTGGAGATGAAGTCCATGGTTATCCGTTCCTACTTCCGCTCGAGTATGTCTGGTAGTTGCAGTAGACCGGAGGGCTTCTGGTATGCTACCTTGACTTTGACACAAGTCAGGTACTTGTTCACGCGTGTAGCGATTTCAGCCTTCATGTTTGGCCACCAATATAGTTTCCTGAGATTTTGGTACATCTTGTCGAAGCCCGGATGAACGGAGTATTTTTTCTTGTGGGCTTCATTCATGACAACGTCTTTGTACCCACCAAACTTTGGTGTCCAGATTTGGTCCATGAGGTAGTAAGCTTCGTCATCCTTAACTATAAGGTTCTTATCTATCCCTCGCAAGGCTTCGTTTGTTATACTTTCCGGTTTTAAGGCTTCCAGTTGAGCCTCTTTGATTTGTGAAGACAAGTAGGAATGGATGGTTGTTGCTAGTGACTTTACTCAACGATTTGAGTATTCTTTCTGGCTTAGGGCATCCACTACTAAGTTAGCTTTTCTCGGATGGTATCGGATCTCACACTCATAGTCGTTCAGTAGCTCTACCCATCACCGCTGCCTCATGTTGAGCTCTTTCTAGTTTAGAATGTGCTGGAGGCTTTTGTGATCCGTGAAAATGGTGCACTTTGTACCATAAAGGTAGTGCCTCCAAATTTTAGTGCAAACACGACTGCTCCCACCTGAAGATCATGCCTGGTGTAGTTCACCTCATGGTTCTTTAGTTGTCTTGAAGCATAGGCTATGACTTTTCCTCGCTGCATGACCACACAGTTTAATCCTTGATTGGATGCGTCACAATATACGATAAAGTCTTCTGTCCCTTCTAGGAGAGACAAGATCGGGGCGCTGCTTAGAGTTTGTTTCATGGGTTGGAAGGCAGAATCTTGTTTCCTCTCCAAGATGAAGGTTACACCCTTTTGAGTTAGGGCAGTGAGCAGTTTAGCGATTATGGAGAAATTCTGTATTAACCTCCTGTGGTAACCAACAAGGCCTAAGAATTTCTTGATCACTGTTGAGGTTCTTGGGCTTTTCGAGCCTTCGATTGCATTGATTTTAGAAGCGTCCACATGTATCCCTTCTTCACTGACCATGTGACCTAGAAAATCAACCCTTCGGATCCCGAACTCGCATTTGGAGAATTTTGCATACAAATTCTCCACTCTTAACGTTTCCAAGACCTGCCGCAGGTGTTGACGGTGTTCTTCATTACTTCGTGAATAGACAAGTATATTATCTATGAATACTATCACAAATTTTCCAAGGTAAGGTCAGCACAGCCGATTCATAAGATCCATGAATATAGCAGGTGTTGGGTTTAGTTTACTATAACACTGCTATGGTGCACATACAACCCTAATAGCTTTGGATCTAAGTTTTCTCTAGTTATACATGCAATAAAATTTCTAAAGCATGAAGCCTACAACTAGCATACAATTTTGGCATACAAATCATAAAACTAATTAGAATAATACCTATTTATTGTGGCTTGTGGTTTTGGCCTTCCAAGAGGTTAGTACCTTAAGTGTGATGCCTCAAATGGTTCTCAAACACCATGAACAAAGGAAGAATTTAAGAGAGACTATAGACACACTCTAAAATCGGTTATGATTCTCTCAAAATACGTAGGTCAACCGATTTTGGCTAAGGGGTAACATATATATATATATATATATATATATATATATATATATATATATATATATATATATATATATATATATATATATATATATATATATTTTAGGATTCTAAGAGTCATGGGTAAACCCTAATCCATACACTTGGGTTATGATCCATATATCATGTGGGCTAACTCTTCATGGATACTTACATAAACTTAGCCCATTATGGATCAATAGCCCAAATAGTATATATCCCTGATTTACATAATCATTCCCCATTAATTTAATTAGTCTTTTTTGATCATTAAATTAATTCCAAATTAATTCTTGATCAATACTAATTAAATATTATGATTTCTCAATTAATATATTATACTTATAATATATTAGTAAATGATAGATAACCTCTTTTTTAAATATCCATCTTGTCAGATAGTTCTGGTGAAGACTACCCAAATGGACCATGCTACTCTCGGGTCAAGTACATACCAATTATAGTTATGGGCTTAGACACCTAATCCAACAACAGGTGTGTTTGTTAGCCCGGAGGGCTTACTAAGAATTCATAGTGACCGTAGTGTGTTCGAAATGCGGTCTTGGGGAAATCTTTCTCTCGGACCCATAGTTGGTGGTACCCGAACCTTAAATCTATCTTTGAAAAGTAACTTAACCCTTTCAACTGGTTGAATAGGTAGTCGATCCGGGGAAGAGGGTATTAGTTTTTGACCGTGCACTTGTTTAGCTCTCAATAATCGATGCACATGCGCAACGACCCATCCTTCTTCTTTACTGAAGAGATTAAAAACAACCTTTAATCTATGAAGATCGATTAGATCTTGAACAAGTATGTAAATATAAAATTGTAAGAACGCAATAATAAGAACAAGACAAGATTGAATCAACCGAGTCGAATGATTAAACAAAATCCTCAGAAGAGCTCGATTAAGAACATCAACTGTAGAGGATTGGTAGGTTACAAGAATGATTAAAGAAACCTGGAAATACTATCGTTAAGCTCTAGAATTATCGTATCAATCGTTAACCTAATATGCATGCAAGCATGAACTCATATACAATACATAAAAGGCTCTCGGTTGGACAGGCCCAAACCGGAATACAAAATAACTTAGGCCCCGTTTGATAGTTGCTGATCGAGAAAGTGCTGACTGAGAAAGGTCTGTCTCAGTAAGAAATTCTGACTGAGTAAGAAATTATGTTGTTTGATTGAAAATCTGACTGAATGTGCTGACTGGTGCAAAATGACCATTTTACCCCGATGCTCTACACGTTTCTATGCAATATGAAGATAATAATAATAACAACAATAACAACAACAACAACAACAACAACAACAATAATAATAATAATAATAATAATAATAATAATAATAATAGACATTGATAATAATAATAATAATAATAATAATAATAACAACAACAACAATAACAACAACAACAACAACAATAATAATAATAATAATAATAATAATAATAATAATAATACTAATAATAATAATAATGTATAAAAAACTTCCAGCATAATAGACATTAAATATATTATTTTAGAAATAAAACACAAAAATCCATTCAGCTTACTGGTAAACACCATCCCTTTTACAAGGAAGACCTAAGTTCTAATCCCATAACCTTCATTAGCTATGAATTTTTATCCAAGCCAAGGGTACTATTGGAAACCCTCACTTTCTTTCTGGGTCAGCCATCTCCCAACTTCTTTCTCGGTCAGACCTTGCTTTCTGAGTCAGACGTCAAGATTTTGTCTATCAAACGCCTTTCGTCTGACCGAGTCAGCCAAAAATGTCTGACCTGACTCGGTCAGATGCATATCAAACAGGGCCTTATACTATCGAGCCCAAAAGACGCAATCTTCAAAATAATCTTCAGCCCAACAATCTCCCCCTTTGCGTCAATTTGGAGCGAGACCTTTACTTGTTACTTGGGCCAGCAGCTGAAGCAGGTACCTTCTTCTTCACGGTGCTAAACAGATATTTGGTGATGGAGAGAATGGTCTGTCTAAACCGGATGTACCAATTGATCATGTCGTTGAAGTACTTGATGTCATCAGCCGAGTTCTCTTTACACCGTTTGATAATCGATAACACATGCTCCAAACAAGCTGTGGTGTAAAGGTGTTTGTCAGCTAAAGCGAAGAGACATTTCTGTCCTTCGGCTCTAGTGAACATAACCGAGTTGCGTCTCGGGTCGATCTTGCCCATTTTCATTTGGTTGAGATCACTGGCCGATCCCACAGGAGCTATCTTCGGTTTCTTCTTGAAGACTGTGGCAACCTCCTGATCCATTAGGGCAACCTCCATGATGTAGCAGGCTAACATCCTTTTGACATGGTCTATAATGGGACCATATTCGGCTTCATCAGTCAAAAGGATATTATACAGGACAATCCAATCATGAGGATTTAGATTCGGTAGATCCGCCAAGGAGATAAGATGAGCAGTTCTTGCTGATCCTCGAATGAGCTTGAACTTAACGTTTGTGAATCTCCCTACGGCATAAGGCTTCAGCACCCGAACGTTCACAATCTTCTAGGCGCTCCATGTAAGGTATTGAGGACGAGCAGCCGCCAGATAGAAGTCAATGAGCTCCCTGTCAAGCTCAGCGTTCGGATGCGGGACTTCAAATATGTTAGAGAAGGCGTGGAAGATGAACGCCTTTCGAGTCAGCGGCATGTCAAACTGCGAGTCGACAGTGTTGTTGCAGTCGAACGATATAACCGGCTCGAGCCATAATATGCTTGGAGTTTCTATGGCCTCTTTAATTAAACGTTCCCTGGTCCAGGCAGGGAAAAGAGTCTTTCGACTCTCAAGGAGATCGTGGGCTTCCTTTTGCTTGCGTTCGGCTTCTTCAGCCTCTCGTGCCACACGACTGGCATCATCGTCAGCATTGCGACTGTTCTTTCGTTTCAACATGTCAGCAATGGTCTCCCTGTCTTCATCTTCATCTTCATCCTCAGCTATGTTTTTGCCTTTGTTCTTCACACCCGAACCCGAAGCTTGACCAGTCTGAGGTGGTTCGGTTGTGTGAGTAGCTTTGGAGGAAGGAGGTGGTTTCGATCCTTTCTTCTCATCTCCCCCTTGTTTCGGAATGGACACGAAACTCGGTAGGCCTTCGATTTTGCTGAGAAGGTCCATGGCCGGAGAGAGCTTTTCAGCGAGGGTACGCCTCACCGAATGGTTTAGAATGGGATCGTGTGCTTCCAGGATGTTGGATAATCCTGCGTGGACATCCGAAACACACGTGTTGATCACCTCCCTTTCGGATCGAAGAGCTTCCAATTGTTGTTCGGAGTTGGAAAGTTGCGTGCTCTTGACCTTGAGGGCGGTTGTTTTGCTCGCCAGAACGTCCATCAAAGAATTTTCAGCTGCAAGATCCTCTTGTAGCTTAGCGAGGCGGGCATCGATGGAGGCACGAAGTGCCGAGTTGTCGTCGCTTATATTTTGACGTAGGGTAGCGAACGAAGTCAACTCCGTTGAGACAAATTTGGCCAACTGCTGAACAATTGGTTCTAAAGTCGTCTTGGTGGCGTCGGCGCTTTCCTGCAAGGACTTCAGCAGGACGGAAGCGTCGGAGAATAATTTATCGACTTTTTCGGTCGCAGCCTCACAGGCTTGGGTTGAGGCGTCGATAGCAGCAGTCGCGGAGGCCATCGAATCATGTTGAGCCCTGGAGAAGGCATAAACGATTTTCTGAAGGGCAGCTTCAGAGAGAGAGGACTGCTGGTTGGAAGAGGAGGCGAGAAGTAGATCAACCTTCTCGTGAAGCTCTTTAAGATGCTTCTTTGTCACTGGAGCATCATCCTCCTCATCACTCTGAACTTGAAACGGACTATAGTAGACCGAATCAAAGTTCATGTTTTCCTCGCTGAGGAGATTCGTCTCCTTGAGAGCCTTCAGAACCCGAACTTGCACCCTCAGAGTCACTGGAAGAAGAGGGAATTACAAGCTTTCGCTTCTGTTGAGTCTTCCTCCTCTTCGGCTTTGGGGACTGTGCAGCCTTCGGTTGTTTCCTCTTTTTGGGAGAAGGTCCCTTTGGAGCTTTGGACGCTTGCTTCCCTTTTTCAGCCTTTTTGCCCCTGTTGGTCAGTTTGTCTGCATCGTGAATCGACCTGAGCATATCCGGTGTCAGTTCCCTAGGACCAGTTGGCCTAAACTCCTTGATCGTCCGAATCAATCTGCTGTCAGATGGCACGTTGCCATACATTGTCTCCGGGATGGAGCCAATGAAGGAAAATTTCGATGCATCTGAGACGATGATCTTCTTGGTATGGAACGTACCAACAGAAGACATCGATGCACCGTCAGCAGTGGGAACATCAAACTTGTCCATGGCCCATCTTGTAATTAAGATCCAGAACCGGGCCAACGACACCTCAGAGTGTCATGATGATGAAGAGAGGCTCTGGATGAGCTGTTGCCATAGGACCATCCCAAAGTCCAGATTAACCCCGTTGTAGATGGCATACATTATTGACAGAAAGAGGCGACTAGCACCGTCGGATCCTGAGCTCCTTTCCGACAAGACCTTGAAGAGGACTGTGAACAAGCCGTTCCATTGAGGCGGCAAGCAGGACTTCTTGAATTTTGCGACAGAGGTTAGGACCTCCGTGTACCCCATGTTGTAAAACATGCTAAACAGCATCCCAACCGGAATCGTCTCTCGGTTTATTCTTGAAGGGTCAATAGCCAACCCTAACATTGTGCAGAACCGTTGTCGAGAAACGGATGTTTTGTGTTCAGCAATTTCAAAGAACACCCGTTCGACTGCCTTGTCGTAATAAGCAGTCGCGTAAACCTGCGATAGGGCCACCATGGGAACAAATTCGATTCTTGAGAGAGCGGTGGCTATTTGAGAGTAATTGAGGCACTCGATTATCAGCGACATGTAGCATGAACAGACATTGTTGTGGGCGGATTGGAAGGATCTGTGAAGTAGCATGAACAGAAGAGGATTCAGCCATTTTTGTAGGTACGAAGAAGATGATGAACAGGAAACTGTTTGGGAGTTTTTGCTCTTTGGAAATTCTGGAGGTAGTAAAGAGGTAAAAGGTGGTGTAGACGGCTTTTTATAGTGGGTGATAGGAGAGAGAAAAATCGTTACAAATCTCTTATGGAAATACGAAACGGGTTCTTGAGTGACAGATGGATGACAGTTGGGGCGTGCGATGATCACGTAGGAGAGAGAGTGTCAGGCTCCTAGGATCACGCCGCCCAACAAGCGCCGTTTCAGAGAGAAATAACGTTTCCATTTCCACACGCGCCTTTAATTCCAGAGTGATGACGCTTGGATATCGCACACGCGTCCATCAGTGTCAGTAAAAGCACGGCCGTTTCACATTCACACGCGCCCACTTTTTACCGTCATTTGAATTTTAATCTTTTGAACTCCCGCCGAGTCAGCAACCTTTTCGTCTTATCCTTTTGAATGACAGCTTTTGAATGAAATAGCCACGTGGATTGTTTTGAACCACAACTTCATAATTAACCACCGGGTAATAATACAGCCTGTAAAAGTTAGTAACGGAATTTTTGAAAAATCAAAGATTTTCGTGCAAAGAGTGTAAAAGGAAAAGAAATAAAGCAACTCTTTTAAGGATATTCTGTGATGTCAATAATGACACAAAACTGATGATCCCGGGCACGAATCTCTTCCTTCAAGGTCAAGAGAGACCTTAAAGTGCTAGTGTGGATTCCCGTTGAATTACGATCAAACATTTATTAAGAAATGTTGAAAGGCTTCTTTTAATTAGGTTAAATAAGGGTGGCTTTCGCTTTGATTCATCAATGTTGTTCTTAAAATAAGAAAGAAAGTGAACAAAGTACTTGTGAGACCAGTGTAGCCTGTTGAACAAGTAGGTAGGAATTTATTTTGTATTGGCTTGGATTAATATAAAATCTCATATAAAAATTTAAAATTGGATCCCTTGGGAAGAAATGTTATGGTGTTTAACAATTTCATAGGAATCACACAAAAGAAAATTTGAGATTTCATTAGGGTACATTCGTCAATCCGTTGGTGAAAACTTGAGCAATTTAATTGTTCACCGTCAATTCATTAGGTGTTGAATTTTGGGTTTCACTCAGCTCGTAGTGACACGAAGCTAAGATCATAAACATAGATGTTGTGTAACCATAAACCTCAGTGGTAATTTCTGAGAGTCTCAAGGGTTACGTTGATGAAACGAATGTAGTGGAGAAGAGTTATGGAGATGGTGTAAGAGAACAAAGTACCTCTGCTGCGAAAATAAGGACCAAGCAGGAAACCCTTAACTCATGTGAGAAAAGGTTGAGGTAGCTCACGATTAGAATAAATGTGTTAGCCTTATTGGGAAGACAAGGTTTGTGTGTACCATGTCATGAAGGCTATTATTCAAAATCTTATGAGGCTTGGGACACATACAGCAGCATGCTTCTACGGACACGTAAGTAATTCATCAAATATATTCCCATAAACGAACGAACAACAAAAAAATATTTTTGGAGTTTTTGAGATTTATATTAAAAAAAATAAAAAAAAATAAGTAAGAAAGAAGGAAAAAAAATAAGACTTAAAAAAAACTTTGGAAAGAATATGAAAATCCGAACCCAAACGTTCGGTTGGTTTCGGTTGTAGAAAATTTTGAAAAACCAAACCCGAACCTTCGGTTAGTTTCGGTTTAGGAAAATTTTGAAAAACCGAACCCGAACCTTCGGTTGGTTTCGGTTCAACAAAATTTAGAAAAACCGAACCCGAACCTTCGGTAGGTTTTGGTTTTGAAAAATTTGGAGAAACCAAGGAATTTAGACATGCAAGTGAAAAATATTTTTAACACAGAAAAAATTTGACAAGAAATATACAACAGAGAAAAACTACCTTTGAAGTAATGAGCGAGTCAGATGGTTGAACCGAACCCGAACATTCGGTTGGTCTCGCTTCTTACGTTTGAGGTTGAGAGGTAGTGTGAGGTACTGACTCTGTTTCCATCATACCTAGCCCTTGCAATATTTTATTGAATGATGCTTCAGGAAGAGCTTTGGTAAAGACGTCGGCCAGTTGATCAGTGGTTCTTACGAAGTGAACTTCGACGTTTCCATCTTCCACGTGATCTTTGATGAAGTGATACCTCAGTGCGATGTGTTTGGTTTTAGAGTGTTGCACTGGGTTATGACAGATCCTAATTGCACTTTCAGAGTCACAATATAGTGGGATCTTCTGCATATTGAGTCCATAGTCTCGAAGTTGACTTTGGATCCAAATCACTTGTGATGTGCAGGATGCAGCGACAATATATTCTGCTTCGGCAGTAGACAACGACACACACGTTTGTTTCTTGGATTGCCAGCTGACCAACTTCCCGTCAAGGAATTGACAGCCACCAGTTGTGCTTTTACGGTCGAGTCCACATCCTCCAAGGTCAGCATCAGAACAGGCTTGAACGAAGAAGCCTGAATTGGATGGATACCATAGACCTAAGGAGGTGGTTCGCTTGAGATAGCGTAAGATGTTCTTCACTGCAAGCATGTGAGGTTCGCGTGGGTTTGCCTGAAATCGAGCACAGTAACACACAGAAAACATGATATCAGGCCTGCTAGCAGTTAGATACATCAGTGAGCCTATCATTTGGCGATAGAGCATGATATCGACAGCCGGTTTGTCTAGAGATGGGGTAAGCTTGGTGCCGAATGCCATTGGGACTTTGACTTTTGAGTCTCCCATCATGCCAAACTTCGCTAGGAGAGTCTTTGTGTAAGCTTCCTGATTAATAAAGATGCCTTCAGGTCCCTGTCTTATGTTTAAACCAAGGAAAAAGTTAATAGGACCCATTGAGCTCATTTCAAACTTAGTCTCCATCAGCTTTCTGAATTCAGCTGTTAAGCTGGGATTCGTGGAGCCAAAGATGATGTCATCGACATAAATTTGAACTATCATAAGGTGGTTACCTTCCTTTTTGCGAAAGAAGGTTGGGTCAACCGAACCTTGTTTAAATTTAGACATCTTTAAAAATTTTGTAAGCGTTTCATACCAGGCTCTCGGAGCTTGTTTGAGGCCGTACACAGCTTTATCCAAAATATAGCAATGGTTTGGATACATTTCGTTCACGAACCCAGGAGGTTGCTCCACATACACAGTTTCTTCGAGTTCTCCATTAAGAAATGCACACTTGACGTCCATTTGGAAAACTTCAAAGTTTTTGTGAGCAGCATAATCCAGAAATATTCTAACAGATTCTAGCCTAGCTACTGGAGCGAAAGTCTCTTCATAGTCTATACCTTCCTCCTGACAGTATCCCTTGACCACCAAACGATCCTTGTTCCTTATTACATTACCTTCCTTGTCCATTTTGTTCCTAAAAACCCATTTGAGACCAACAACTGAAGCATCTGGAGGAGTTGGAATGAGGCGCCAGACTTTGTTCCTTTCAAATTCGTTCAGTTCGTCTTGCATTGCTTGAACCCAATCAGAGTGATCGAGGGCAGTGTTAACTGTCTTCGGTTCAACTTTAGATACAAATGAGTTAAACATACAGAACTCAACCTTAGAAAATAAGGATGTCTGCTTTGCCTTCAGTTGTGATCGGGTCAGAACCTTTTCAGATACATCACCAACTACTTGAGAGATAGGATGATCTCTGGTCCATTTGGTAAGAGGAGGGTAATTCGGATCAAAGGTTGGATCTAGTTCAACGTTAATCATTTCTTCCAGCTCAGATTGGCTATCGTAATCAAGCGTCATATCATCATGCTCCCCCTCAATTGATGAGCTTTGAGAAACATGAGGTTCAGGGGTTTCTTGCGGTGCTGGATTTTCAGGCGTTGAAGCACCTTCGGTTGGAGTTGTAGAATTAGGCTCCCCCTGGACTTGTGAGCTTGGCTCCCCCTCGACATGAGAACTTGGCTCCCCCTCGACTGAAGCATTGTTAGATGGAAGGTCATCAGTAGTCGATCCTCCTTCATGCATTCTTCTTGCAGCGTCTTCGACAATCTTCTTCATGTGATCAACTTTGTTGTCTGCTGCACCTGCTTCTGAGAGAGAAGCTTTCTCCGGTTCGTCAAAGAGTTCCAGAAATTTATCATATAAGTTAGCGATCGAGACTGTGACTTGGCCAGTTTGAGGAAAGATTTCCCCAGCGGTGTCTTCTTTGGCCTGTAGCTTCTTGACATAGCTATCGTCAAAGGTCACGTAGTACGTCTCTTCAATCCTTCTCGAACGCTTGTTGAGGACCCTGTACACCTTGGATGTGAGCGAGTAACCCAGAAAAATTCCCTCGTTGGCTTTGACATCAAACTTGTTGCGGTGTTCTTTAGAGTTAAAGATGAAACACCTTGAGCCGAACACATGGAAAAATTTCACATTGGGCTTTCTGTTGTTTAGAATCTCATATGGTGTGAGCGTGAATCGCTTGTTGAGATAGGACCTATTCTGTGTAAAACAAGCAGCAGAAATAGCGTCAGCCCAAAAATAAAGAGGTAAGGAGGCGAAACTTAGCATAGTTCGGGCAGCTTCACACAAAGATCGGTTTCGTCTTTCGTCTATTCCGTTCTGTTGTGGTGTGTAGGGAGCTGAGAAATTGTGACTAATTCCCTTTTCTAAAAGAAACTCTTCAAACTCCCTGTTCTTGAATTCAAGACCATTGTCGCTCCTGATGTTGCGAACAACCTTCTTGAGCTGTACTTCAATTTGCTTGATAAACACTTTCAGCTTTTGAGTCGCTTTAGATTTGAGCTTTAGAAAGAACACCCATGTAAATCGTGAAAAGTCATCAACAATAACAAGAATATACTTGCTACCACCAATGCTTTCGATAGATGAAGGACCACACAAATCGATATGCAGTAATTCGAGTGGTTCAACAACTTTTGTGTTGATTACAGATGGGTGACTTTGACGACTCTGCTTCCCCATTTCACATGCAGCACACAAATGCTCTCTGTCGAACTTGAGCAGTGGAAGACCCCTAACATGACCTCCAGTGACAAGTCGGTTGATATCTTTAAAGTTAAGATGAGAGAGTCTTCGGTGCCACAACCAGCTTTCGTCGGATTGAGCTTTTGATAACAGGCATATGGCTGGGTTTCCTTTGATGGGTTTCATGTTTAGAGGAAACATTTCACCCTTTCGCTCTGACTTGAGAATCACTTTCTTTGTCTTTTTCTCTATGATTTCAGAACCTTCATCATCGAATGAGACTTTGAGACCTGTACCTCCAACAAGCTGAGATACACTGATGAGGTTGTGTTGGAGTCCTTCCACATAAGCCACCTTCCTTATAGAAAAGTCCCCATTTGTTATCATTCCGTATCCCTTTATGGTGCCGAAAGAGTTATTTCCAAACTTGACGTTGCCACCATTTGCAAGAGATCTGTATTCCCTGACCTCCTCTTTCCTCCTTGTCATGTGACGCGAGTAGCCACTATCGATGTACCATTCTTCGTCAAACTGCTCGTCACTTATAACCTGCAAAAATTAGGCAGATTTAGGAACCCAAAGTTTCTTGGGTCCACGTGAGCTTTTCATGGGAACAGTAACAGTAAGAGAGATGTCAACTAGATATGTTCGTTTTATGAGAGTTGTTTCATCTTTCCTTTTAATAGTAAAAACTTTTATTTTGTTAGGATTGGGTGCGTTCGGTTTGGACTCTGGTTTGGATTCATTGACCTTCTGCTTTCCCTTTTGTTCAGCTGACGGGTGAGAACGGACAGAATTTGCTTTAGAGCAAGATGGAGATGAATTGTGTACGAATTAGAAGAGGTAGAAGAAGTGGGTTTAGATGGAGATAGCTTCTTGACTGGAGACTCTAGGTGACCCTTTTGCTTTTGATCATTGGAGGGACTGACCTTAGAGTCTTGTTCTCTTTTGACTTCAGAACCGAACCTTTGCTTTCGGTTGGAATCGTCTTGTGAACCGAACCTTGGCTTTCGGTTGAAGTCTGTCTCGGAACCGAACCTTTGATTTCGGTTGGAGTCTTTTTCAGAACCGAACCTTTGCCTTTGGTTGGTATTTTCTTGTGAACCGAACCTTGGCTTTCGGTTGTTGTGAGATTCAGGCTTTCCTACAGGATTGTTTTCATACTTCAGATTCTTGTCTTGGTGTGAGAAGTATGCATTCTGGGATTGCCAGAATTGTTTTCTTTCAGAAAGGTTCTTCCTGTATCTTTCGTTCCTTTCTCTCTTTCTATTCCTCATCTGCTTGGGTTGATGATGAACATTAGCTTTCGTTTTCGGTTTCTCCTCGGCTGGTTCCTTTTGAACTGAAGGAGTTTTACTTTGAGCCGAGGGAGCAGAGGGAATGTCTGAAGAAGTTCCACTTTGAGCTGAGGGAGTAGAGGGAATGTCTGAAGAAGTTCCACTTTGAGCTGAGGGAGTAGAGGGAATGTCTGAAGGAGTTTTACTTTGAGCTGAGGAATCGTCTTCTTTTGCTGATCTTTCATCCTCCTGAGGAATTTCTTTTGTACCACTGGTGCTTGGCTCATTGAAATTGTCCGGTTTATTCAAGGGTTCAGGTATGTATCTTCCTTTACTCATCCAGGAGGTTCTTTCAAATAAGCCAACGGTTTCGTTTGCATTATCTATTGGAGCTTCCCAGAAGAACTCATCGCAGTCATCAGCATTGTCCTCGTTTACAATAGCTGTGAGCTCTGCTGTTTGATGTTCGGTTACTCCTGTCACCTTGTATACTTGATTCGGAGTGGTCCGGACCTTTTGATACACAACTGCTTTCTCAACTAAAATCGGGGACTTTTGTTGGGACAATCGAGCGAACTCCACTGAATTTTCAGAAATAAGATTCTTGTGGTTTTCAGGTTCGCTTTTAACAAATTATGAGCAGTCAACCGTGTCCTCTATAGAAATTTCACTCATGTTATCGTCCTCGTTAAGCTCAGATGCATTTTCAACATCAATTTTGTTTTCTGAGCTTACGTTGGCATTTAAAGAGTCAAATTTTTGTATGGTTTCGGTTCTCAGTTTAAGTCTATCATTTTCATCCAAAAGATTTTTAAGCATGTCCTTGTGGTCCTTGGATTTAATGAAGGACTCAATTTTGTCTAGTCCATACATGTAGGTCGGATTGACATCATCAGACGATATCACACTCTCACAATTGTAGGCTTCGGCATCGATTTCATCCTCCTTAAACTCTAGGAAGGGCAAAATCATGCGATGAATCTTTTGGCCTATCTCACAATCCAAGTGAAGCTGAGTAATATTAGAATATAAACGCTTAGCTATTAAACAAAAAACATTCCGCTGTTTTAACAATTTTAAATTGTCTCTTTGCAAATAAATGTTTTCGTCTTTAACTTTAACTAATTTCGACTCCTTTAACTCGATCCACATTCTCCGCTCCTCACTCTTCGACGCCACCCTGCTTAATTGATCAGTTCGGTTAGAATTGGTGACTCGAGTTTAAGTTAAGCTGCTATCTAGATGAGAAATTCTAGTATTAACGTTTTTTAGTTCTTTCTCATATGAGGATGGTGGCACTTTAGATGAAATAAAAACAGATTGTACCTTCTTTATCAGTTCATCGAGCTCATTGAACTGCTGGCTGAGAGGTTTGGCCGTAAAGCACATGTCCTCCTGCACCTTCGGTCCATCGCTTCCACCATCGGTGTTGTATCCCCTCATTTGAGATACGTCAGTCACCATGAAACATCTTCCTCCACTGCTTTCCTCCTTAGCCACATAAGCCTTTCCATGGGTAGGCTTCCTCACTTCATCGTCTTCTGAGTCGGTAGACCAAACTTCCGTGCTACCAAACTCGTCATCATTAACCGAACCCTGCACAATAAGAACATTAATAAAAGGGTTAGCGGTAGACTTCTTCTTTCTCAACTCATCCGGTCTCTTCTGCAACACAGCTTCCTCATCATTTCCATCATCCTTTTCAGCCATCTTCTTAAGAACACAGTCCTTAGCATAGTGGTTTTTCCCTCCACAGTAGAAACAGCTTACTCGGGAATCGCCATCAACCTTCGGTTCCTTCTTGGGCTCCTCAGCCTTCGGTTCATTGTTCACCTTTTCAGAGCTGTAACTCCCCTGCCAGTTTCGGTTTTTGTTGCTGGGGAATCTCTTCTTTATGAACCTCTTGGGATTGGACACCATCATGGCATAATCCTCAGACGTGAGGTCATATTCTTCCAAGTTGAGGTCTTCTTCCTCCATCACAGATTTACTTTTAGATAGGAGGGCCAACGAACCAAGACTCGAAACAACGTTCTTCTCTTGCAGCACAATCTTCTCTTGGGACTTGAGAATACCCACCAGTTTCGCCAAAGAGTATGATTTAAACTGCTCATGGGCTTTGACTGTGGAAACCACTGCTCTCCATTCAGACCTCAGTCCATTCAAGAAAGTAACCTTCTGTTCGATAAGCTTTCTTTCAATATCGTGTTTGATCATCTTGCTGAGAAGATGATTGAAATGATCAAACGTCTGGGTCACTGTTTCTTCGGTCCCTTGTCTGAATTCTCCAAACTCAGATAGAAGCAAAGTTTGGATAGAATGTTCAAGATCCTCGTCTGTAGAATACAGTTCACGAAGTCTATCCCAAACTTCCTTTGCCGTCGTGCATGAGCTGACTAATCTGAATGTGTCGGACTGAAGGGCGAATCTGATCAACCTTAACGCCTTAATATTGCACTGGAATTTGTCCTTTTCATCTTGTGCAATATCCTTCACATCCTTTAGCAGATCATTGTACTCCTTTTGTGTCTTAATGATTCTGGACGTTGCAGAATGAGAAAATGGTCCATTGATGATAGCTTCCCATATGAGGTACCCATTATCCTCAGATCCAATTACATAGTCTTCGAAGTGATGCGCCCATACTTCATAGTCATGGGTGTATAAGATTGGAATCTTTGTCGTCGAACCGATGCTGTTGGAAATATTAATAGGGTTTGATTGCGTCTCGTCCATTATGATCGAAAAACCTGTTCAAAGATCAGACTTGTAATAATGCAGATTAGGGCAAAACAATAAATATCAAGATACGTCAATAATGAGATGACGGCTCAATAAATATTATTAATTGCGGAAAAACCCTAATGGAAATCTTTTTCACAGAAAAGATGTGTATCAATTACACAGCCTCCTGCTCTGCTACCAATTGAAGAGATTAAAAACAACCTTTAATCTATGAAGATCGATTAGATCTTGAACAAGTATGTAAATATAAAACTGTAAGAACGCAATAATAAGAACAAGACAAGATTGAATCAAACGAGTCGAATGATTAAACAAAATCCTCAGAAGAGCTCTATTAAGAACATCAACTGTAGAGTATTGGTAGGTTACAAGAACGATTAAAGAAACCTGGAAATACTATCGTTAAGCTCTAGAATTATCGTATCAATCGTTAACCTAATATGCATGCAAGCATGAACTTATATACAATACATAAAAGGCTCTCGGTTGGACAGGCCCAAACCGGAATACAAAATAACTTATACTATCGAGCCCAAAAGATGCAATCTTCAAAATAATCTTCAGCCCAACATTTACGAATAAGACCGGAGCTCCCCAGGGTGAGAAGTTTGGCCTTATGAATCCTTGTCCAGTAATTCACTGAATTAACTGGAAAGTTCTCGCATCTCCGCATGGGCTAAGCTGTATGGCGACTTGGAATTTGGTGTGGCTCTGGGTATCAAGTCGGTCCAAAATTGGACTTGTCGTTCGGGAGGCACTCCTAGGAGGTCTTCGGGAAATATGTCAGGGAAATTACATACCTCCGGGATATCGTTAATGTTCTTTTATCCTTTCTTCTTGTCAACCACATGGGCTAAGAAGGCGTGGTTCTTCTTGTGTAAACACTTCTGTGCCTTGATACATGAGATGAGGGGAAGGTGTGTACCGAGTTTGTCACCGTATATAACCAAGGTTTCGTTGCTTTGTAGGTGAAGGAAAATGGGCTTCTCGTAACACATAATTTTGGCACGGTGAGGACTTAGCCAGTCCATGCCGATGATCACATCAAAACTTCTTATGGTAACCGACATTAAGTCGATTTGAAAACAGTGGTTATTTAAAGTTAGTGTGCATCCTACGAATACAACATTTGTTGTTTCAGTTTTTCCATTAGTCATTTCCATGGTAAATGTTTCGTTTAGTGTTTGAGGGTTTTGTTTGAGTAGATGTTTAAACTTATGACTCACAAAGCCTCTCTCCTCCTCACTATCAAATAGTATGCATGCGTAAATGTTATTGAGGAGGAACGTACCGATGACCACTACATGATCTTTCATCTCCTCCTCGTGTCCTATTGCCAGGACTCATCCTGTTCCTCCAGTTTTTCTGTTGTTAGCCTTAATAAAGTTCCTCTTGTAGTGGTCCATTTCCCCACACCCATAACACACTTGGCTCACCCCAACATTAGTGGGTTGGGTAGCCTGTTGTGCGGGTGTTCTACGATATCGGGCATTGTGCTCCTTTCTGTTGTAGTTTGTACAGTGCATCCCCCGTTAGGAACCGTTATGGTGAAATTTACATTTATCACACTTTGGGAGAGTGCCCGCATACGAATTTATAGGTGCTGGTGCAGCAGGGGTGGTAGTGGCATGAACCGCTACAATCTATTGTTTCTTTGCATGTTCTTAGGTTGGCTTCCCTTCTTCTTGCTTCCAAACTTCCTCTTGTTATCATTTCCTATTTTTTAGGGACGGGAGTCATGATGCGCTTCTATACCCCATGGTCAATGAGCTTTTGAGCAAGGCGATTGGCGCTGTCGAAAGTTGATGGGTTTGAGTAATTACATTCCCTTGAATTTGGGGAGAGAGTTCCCAAATGAAACGTTCTACTTTCTTGCTCTTCGAAGTTATCATTCCAGGGCATAGGATCGACAGGTCGCAAAATCAAGTGGTATAGGCTTCATCGTCAATGTCGTTCATACTGAGATTCCAAAGCTCCTGCTCCAGCTTCTGTACCTCACCCCTTGGGTAATACTCTTCGAGCATCATGATTTTGAGGTCCTCCTAGCCCATCGAGTTTGCTACCTAGTGTTAGGGCTTTGATGTGGCCATTCCACCAAGAAAGGGCCCTATCAGAAAAAGTTCAGGCTGCAAAATTGTAACATCCTGTTCTAGATTGTTTTGTGTCTTAAGGCTCGTGAGCCTTAATCCGAGTATGAGAAGGTTTTGAGGCATTGAAAGAGAAATTTTAGGCCCTTTTGGAATGTGGGTGAGGTAGGTTGTGTGATAAAAGTGTCCGGTTTGTGCTTTAGAGCCCAAATGTATTGTTAAAAGTGATGGTTCGGCTTTTCATGAATTTTGAATCACAGTTCGAGTGGCATTCAGGAGGAATAAAGTTGATAGAAGTGTAGGGCTTCTCGTTAGCTTTATGTGTATATAAGGATCGTCGGAATCGAACTTATAACGAAGAAGTTATGGCCTTTTGAAGTTTTGTGGTTTCAGGCTTAGCCGAGTAAGCTAGGCGTAATTTAGAGTATGCTGGGCGTAATTTGGAGTACGATGAGCGTACTGACAAGGGATGGTCGTGAATGTTCTTTAGAGTATGCTGGGCGTACCATATGAACGTTGGGCGTACGCCAAACAGACCTGAACGCTATTTTATGGTCTTGGACCCTATTTAAGCTCCTTATCTGATAACCTAACCATAATATCTTCAGCCTCCATCCCTCTAAACCCTAGAAATCGACCCTAAGCCTCCATTTGAGTGATTCTTGAGCATTTTTGTGATTTGGTGAGTTTTTGGTGTATATTGCGGAAGAAGGAGTTCCTTGAGGAAGCATTGCTTGGCTTAGAGCTTATGGATCCAAGCCCTAATCATGTTGATCTAGCTCCAGAAAGCATAAAGGTTGAATCTTGGTAACTGTCTCATGTGGATCTAGTGGGGTAATCACTTGTTGCGTTTGGCTTTTGAAGAAGAAGGAGCTTTGAAAGAGAATGTCTTGAGCACCTAGCTTTTGGATTTATGTTCTTCTCTTGTTGGTGCATCTTCCAGAGGTATCAAGTTTTGAACTTGCTCATTATTGTTCTAGTTTTTGTTTTAGGTCCATTTTAGGGTTTTTGGTCCCAAAGCTTGAAGCTTTAGGAGTGGTTAAGCTCCACAGCCTAATATATGTACCTTTAAGTGTTTCTCGTGGAAAGGATTCATAAAAATGAGTCCTTGGATGTTGGAATCAAACTGTGTATGAGATATGAGAATTTTAGGTAGTAAAGAGCGAGTGTTTTTGTGTTTGGGACTTGATCAGCCATGCAAAGGCTTAAAGTCACGAGCTTTATTCAGTATGAGCCTTTATGGAATCCCGATCTAAGAGTATAGCTATGGTCTTAACTGATTAAGACCAAAAGAGTTGAAAAAGTAAATCTGGGCATACGTTGAGCGTAAATCTAGTACGCCCCGCGTACTAGGTTGGTGTCCCCGATCAGGATTCATGTACGATGGAGTACGCTGAGCGTACCAAGGGAGGTACTGTTGAATCATAAAAGTGACCCTCTTGAACTCATTTACAACAACCTTCTCTTTATTACCACAACGGTTCAGCTCCCGCAGCCAATCCAACACCCGGAGTCAATTCTGCAACTGTAACCGGAACCAATCTTTTTGCTACCGCAGTCTACTAGATTACTTTACTTATCTTTTATGTAATTCACTCTATTATCCAGTATGCCTTGCACGGCTGCTTATAGAGTCTTAGTCTAGTTCAGAGTCTCTATAAATAGAGAGTCATTCTCTTGTATCGAATACACTTCTTACTCCTTACTGATAACTTATGAACTTATTATGAATATATTTCTCTAAGTTATCTTCTTCATTTCTCTATCTTTCTACTCTTCTTACTCTCAACTGTTACTTAAACATATCTGAATATAACCTCTCTCTGGAGCTTGTCTGTAAGACTTAATCACTAAGTTTTATCTTCCTTATTAACTTGGAGTGAATGCATTCCTTGTTACGAATAAGCTTAAGTGTATTCTTGATATAACAATTGTTGTCATTTCTAATTCTTTAAATTCCGCAACTAACTTCCTAACTCTAACTATATTATTGTTGAGCTTTTAGATCCTTTGAGATTAACTCTATTCTGTAATATACTTGTACTAACTTTTGTTCAAGTGTGTCTCCAAGTTTTTCTCTCAACAATTGATATAAGAGCCAAAGTGGTTGCTTTTTGAACATCGGAACTCTGATTTTCTCATTAAGCCTTCTATACCACTATATGTCTAAATGGGACAATCGTTATCTCTAAATGTCTCCAATAGTGTTGGTGGTTTTAAGCGAGCTCCAATACTGGTAGCAAATGAATGTCATCACTGGTCACAAAGAATGAAGAGGTACTTAAGAAGACTGGGTAGAGATGTATGGCGATCCGTGCAAGAAGGACCACACGTTCCAGTCCTCACACCAGTTCAAACTAACGGTGCGACAACCAGGATAGGAGGAGGTCAACCAACCATGAACCGTCCTACCAAGGATGATCTCAATAAAATGGAAAATGATGTTGTTGCTTTTTATGAAATTTTGTGTGGTGTTGCTCCTGACAACTTTGACATTATCATAAACTGCAAGTTAGCAAAAGAGATCTGGGATGTACTCAAAAACTTGTACGAAGGCTCAGAACAAGCACAAGATAAGAAGCTCACTACCACACTCAACGACTTCAACAATTTCAAATCTCATACGGGTGAAAGTTTGGAAGACTCCTTCAAGAGATTCAACCTGATAGTCACAAAGTTATCAAATGCTGGTACCATCTGCAAAAACCATGAAACCAATCTCCAGTTCCTTAATGGATTAGGACGACATTGGACTACGGCCAAAATGATAGTCCAAGGTGACAGGAAGATTCACTCTTTATCACTCTACAAACTCTATGGAGAACTCCAAGCACAAGAATCCACTTTACTCAAAGATTGTGTTGACTTCGGAGGACCACTTGCTCTCATAGCACAAGCTCCACCGCAGTCACCCTACTCTTCATCGTATGATATCTCACCACAGTCATATGAAGCGAATTTTGAGTATGATGATGAAGAAGAATTTCAGAAAGCTATTGCTCTGGTTAGTCAACAGTTCAACCGCATACCACCTTCTTCTTTCTGCAAGAATCAACAATTCAACAAACCTCCATTCAACCGTGCGACAACCTGAAATTTCGACTCTGAACAAATCATATCAAGCCAATAGAAGTTAGAGCAGTTTCAGTGAAATTCCAGACTTCGGGTATAAGTTTGGTAGTTTTTCAGGATTTACACTTAAGGAGATATCAAGAGAGTGGATGCACTAGGGTTTTGTGCAACACTGTTATTCCAATACTCTAGGATATTAGAGTTCATTCAGAGAATACAAATATTTTCTGCCAAAAATATCTCTAGACTATAAATAGAATTCTGAACTAAATTGGTTCATTAGTTACATTCCATTTAGAGAAAAGTCAAAATTCTCTCTCACGGATCTTCGGGGTTTTATCCCAAATTGTGAGTACTTCGATCTAGTTATGTTATATAGCTTAGATTGTATTTAGAAACATCAAAATCGGACCAAAACCCCAAGATTTGGGAGTTTACCTCCTAAGAATACTCGGGGAGTAAACTCCATTTTAAGGGCCAAAAGTGTCCTAATGCCCCTCAAAGCCTTGGAACTCAAACTAGAAGCCTCCATTGCATGTTTAGGACACCTAAAACAATTAGAATCATGGATGAAAGTGAGTTCACGGCCAAAGATGTTCCGGGGCCATGAACTCCATTTTTGGTTGCCAAAATGCCTTAAAAACCTTCCTTAAGCCAAGAGACAAATTAGGAAAAGTACCCTAGTGTGTTTGGGGCAAGCAAACACCATTAAAACACCAAGAAAAGGGTGTTCATGGCCCAAGATGTTCCAGGGCCGTGAACTCCATAAAATGGTGCCAATTGGTGCCATAAACTCCTCTAAAGCCAAGTACAAAAGCCTAGTTTAGTTCCTAGTTAATTTAGGGACTTGAAAACACCATAAACATCCTCCCAAGGGAGATTACGACCGTAATCTCCCAGGGATATGGTCCCAGGGCCATAAACTCCTAAAAGGATTTATATTATGCCCTATACTCTTCCATAGACCAAGCCATTTAGTAGAAATGCTTATTAGGGCCTTATAGAGCATCAAACATCAAATGGACACATAAGTATGAGTTCACGGCCATAAACTCATGAGCTCACGGCCGTAAACTCATTTGGTAGTGTTGTTAGGGTCATGAACTCCATTATGGAGTTTTCCTTGAGCCCTACACACAATAGCTTCCCCTACAAACACTTAGATGCAATCCTAGAGGCTAATAACACTTGATTAAGGTGTTTAGCATGTCCTAGGGTGTCTTGACATGTTTATTAGTTGTTTATAGACTAATTTGTTACATATATGTGAAATTATATGTTAACTAGGATCATAAGTGTGTTCAAGACTTCACTTGACACCTAGCGGTCCTACCTCTTCAGTTCATGCGTATCACCCACAACAAGTGAGTTCATACCCCTTAATCAATGTTTTAACTATTTTTAAATGTTTTATGGGGGGGATACAAGTAGAATCATGCTACTTATTATATCAATCACATGTGATTAATAAGAAACATTTAAATGATTTATTACTCATTAGCCGTTTTACCAAACAGTTTTCCTTCAAATGTTTTTCATAAACACTTTATGTGTTTAAAACTCCTTATTACAGTGTACATTTCGCTCTGTATATTACATTTCAAACTTATTTACACTTGTGTTTCAAACAAATGTTTCTTAATACTAAACCGTTTTATCAAACCCATGCCTTCAAAACCCTTTTATAAATCGACATCAAGTTGATCTTTTCTTAGAAAATATTTATGTTCAAAGGTTTTTACAAAACTTATTTTATGCTTTATTATAAATTGCATGCCTCTATATGTATGGTTATATAAGAAATGTTTAAAAGACTTAGGAAGGCTATCCACCCTATTTCCTTTTCGCGCTTGAGATGTGGTCTGGTGGGATATCGGGTACCATCCGAAGCTCGTTTAAATATTAGTTATATATCATGTGTACATATATAGTCATAAAAGGTCTTTCTAGTTCATCTAATGCCCTTGGATAGCAAGGGTATACATCCGTGTTCATACGTACCAGTTATATTACTAGTAAGCTACCATATGGGTAGTTTAGGAAGATATTAGAACTATTACTAGAACGCGATATCACACAATGAGTCAGTTCATTCATGAGTCAATACTTGCTAGATAGAGAGAACATACATTACAGCTGGAACATTATAGTACATTACTATACAATTACATAATTACGTTTACATAGAGATTTTGTTATAAGCATGCCTATATTTGTATAGTTATATAAGTAATGTTTAAAATACTTAGGAAGGCTATCCACCCTATTTCCTTTTCGCGCTTGAGATGTGGTCTGGTAGGATATCGGGTACCATCCGAAGGTCGTTTAAACATTAGTTATATATCCTGTATACATATATGGACATAATAGTTCCTTTCAGTCAGTTCAGTGCCTTTGGGTAGCAAAGGCATACGTTCATATACTTTTACATGATTACGCTTACATAAGTACATATACATGAATACGTTAACAAAATTGTGATCCACTGTATCGGATCATCCCTTAAATGTATTGGCCTGAGTTGTAGCCAGAGTCTCTTGGAGGAAGAGCGTGAGTTTGCGTATAGATCTATACTGGATTGACTATCCTACACCTTGCTACTAGCTACAGCCGGACCTGCAGGTCTGCGGGTGCCAAACGTCATTCCGTTTTATGAGCATTCGTATGTCGTTGTTACCAGTCAAAAGTATGGTGCAATTAATCACATAATACCTTAATATAAATCCGGTTTAAGGTAGTTAGTACAGCAGTAGTTCCTATAATACAACACTACAGTACTACATTTATTTTCCCTTTACATATATTTAATGATCTTTTCACTTAAACATTTAATGTAAAAACTATATTTTGATAATGATAGTTACACTTGGAAAATTACACACCTTTACAAGAAACGAACATTTAGAACAGTTAAGTCTTGGTAGAAGACTACATTCAGAACAGTTATGTCTTGGTAGAAGACTACATTGAGAACAGTTAGGTCTTGGTAGAAGACACCCTTATTTAATAGTAGGAATCATAGGGATTTCTAGGGTTTTTTTCAAACATTTACAGTAGTTTTACAAACATTTTTATACTTACAGTTCATCTACATTTTTCCATACTTACAGCTCATTTACAAACAATTTCTTACATACAAATTAAGACACTAAAATACTTATGATCTCACCAGCTTCAAAGCTGATACTCACTTGCAAAATTACTTATATCCTCAGGTCATCTTAGACAGGTACCGATGCAAGGATTAGGGAAGATGGAGCTCGTTGAAGACTCATCTTTCATTTTGATTTATGCTTTAGTGTTTATCAAAATTTGACAGAACACAATTGTATAATAATTATATTATTAATGCAATGGATGATGTTGTTGCTTGATTACTACTTTTCATTGTTGTGATACTGTACATGACATCCTCCGCCCTGAACATTTCCGCCGTTCTTGGTTTTGGGGTGTGACAGATTGGTATCAGAGCATTGTTTATAGTGAATTAAATATATCAACCCATAAAAGATATACTAACCATAAATACATAAGGGATTAAAAATACTCTGACCAAGAGTTTATACTTTAAATAATAAAATATTTAATAAACTATATATGCCTGCATTCATACTAAAATCAGTGTCACTAGGACAATACAAAAGAATTACGATTGTTGGGCAACTTAAGTGGGCATAGAGACATATGGTCAAAACTAGGAAGATATAGCCTGATCACCTATATTATCCGAAGGTTGACTAGCATGTGCCTAAGTGTAGTTGTGTGGTTGCAACAAATCTAAAATTTTACCAACCCTACCACAATGAGAACAGTAGAACATAACATTAAACTTAAAATACTACAGGAGTATTTGGTGTTACTATAAGTAGGTTATACCTGAGAACTAAAGCAGGATCTTCATTACTAAGTTGATAGTTGCTAAGTGGATACACTAAGGATATATGTAATTAGGATGTTATAGACTTAGAATCTGTGAAATTTTACTTTACCCCGATTCTGTGTGAATTTGGAGTTAAGGTCACATATTCGAAGGCCTATCCTGTTTCGATTACATATAACTGGTATGCACTTCACAAATAGCGATTTAACTAATGAAGATTTTCTAAATAATTATTTAGATAGTTCGTCTAATAATTATTTTCTTACCCCAATTCTCGCATAGATAACATGGAAGGACTCCATCCTCACGGCAACCAGTACCTTCCGAATGAGGTCATTGCTGGTTGGTTTGGAGAAGAACCAAAGATTGATCATCCTATCCCTTTGAATGATCACCATGATGAAAACCTTTCGGATGGTGCAAATTCTGAATCAGAGGTTGAGAACCTACCCCGAGCAACTCCCTTTCCAATTCCTAACCCTCGTCCGACTTTTCATGGCCCGACCCCTGAGTGGGTGGAATGCTTGGAAACATTGAGCCAAGGACAAGATCAGCCCATGCCATTTAATGGCGACCGAAGCTTTTACGACCTGAGCAATGGGGGCTCAGCATACCGAATCATGCCAATCTTGGTCCGCAGAGTGGCCCGAAATGAGATTCAAGACAGGACAACCCTATATCAGATTACCGAAGTTGTCGCAGATGCGAGAATGCATGCCCTCCACACCAGTCGTCTAGAAGATGCTCGAGATAGATCTAAGAGAAACCATGAAACCCTGCTTCAGGCACTAGCTGAATCACGAGCCGGAATCATAGAGCTCCGAGTTCGCCAGAGGGTGTACGAAAGACACCTACTTGATGTGGAACGTCAACTGGCTGAACTGAGAGTTCACCTGAGGGATGACCGTCGTCAGTAGTAGATTCTTTACCTTACTTCCCTTGTTAGAAAGTAATCGTTTTCTGTCTTTTCCCGATGTGGCATTTTCTATGAAATTATCTTGTACAGTAAGTACTTTTAGTTAGGTCTTTATGCTGTCAAGAACTATCTTCTGTATGTATGATGTAAGACCTTTACAAGGTCATTTTCCCGAATCTTTACGTCATGAATATCAAAGATATTGATAGCTGGCTAACTTCTGTGTCATTTCCTTTATTCAAGTACTCTCATCATACTTTCATGGGAGTCTATCTGAAACCTGCTTTAGTCAAGTCATTGGACTATAGCAAGTTAGATCCGGAGACATTTCCAAGTCTCCTTTAGTGGTTGAATCCTATTATTCACCAACCCACGATACCTCGGCTTGAACGACAAACGTTTTGAGACCATTCTACAAACTCACTTCCATTCTGTACTAGGACTGCATCATAGGGATGTAGGTCAACCTTTCGAGAACATACTCTTATTCTTTTATTGAGCAATCGAAATACATCTAGGGTCAACCAGAATCGCTCACAAAATCCTTATCATTCACGCTAACAGAATCATATCGTCATCAAGAAACAATCAACTTCATACATACATCTCTTTCTTCTAGATCGCTTTTCCAGCGAAGCCGTCATATCAGAAGACTGAAGTACTCATGCATCGAGAACCTCATAGTTCTTTTCTTTTCCGAAGAAACCCCTAAAGTACCACTCGTGCAGTACGTCAAGTTCAATCCAAGGATTCATACGATTGATCTATCACTGAGGAATGCATGCATAAGAGTGATATATAATCAAGGTTCTACAGGTTTAGAATTGATGATTCCACTTTAACTTCTTTTTCCCCGATGGGATGTGAGCTTAAAGAAGAATCAGTTATTCGACTACCTTTCCAATCTTAATTATATACGACTCATATACACGAGATTGTGATTGTGAAACCATATATGAATTCTAATATGAACTTCAGGATGGATAACTATCTAAGTGTACGAGTAATCCCATTGTCATGTGAACCAACTTAGAATCCAGTATGACTCCCGTAAACGGATCGTCCTACTGCCTAAACACTCTGGAGATACAAGAACAGTACAAACAACTTAGCGAACTACACAGAAATAGAATTAGAAGACTAGGCTTCTCACCCTGGAGAACTCCGTTCTTATTCTTCCAGAGATCGACGGATTGCATCGTATGTGCCTCGGATATCGAGGACTCCGTCCAGATTCTTTCATTAGAAATCGTTGTCTTTGCCTCACATAGGTGAATTGGTTGAGCAAATGCAAGGAAATAACTACTTTCAAAAATGGATCTGAGATCCGAATATCACCAGTTTGAGTGCTAGGGAAGGATGTCTGGAAGACTATCTTCCGAACTCGATGCGGACACTTCGAGTCCGTAGTGATACCCTTCGGATACGACCGATACGCCCAAAGCTTTCATGAGCTAAATGAGTAGGGTACGTCTTTCTTACATGGATCAGTTCATCATTTCTCCATGTAATGACTTACTTATCTACCCTCATAGTAAGAAGGAACCTCTGGAAACATCACCCTCGGAGATACTTTTCGCAAAGTTCTCTGAACTCGAGTTTTGGAATTGAAGAGTCAAAATTTCCTAAGACACATTATTAATGATGTGGGAATTTTTGAGTACTCTTTCAATTTGTCAAAACTGTTGAGAATTTGTTGGCACCAGAGACGCCGAAATACATTCGCCAAATTCTAGGTCTTATAGACCTACTATCTTAGTTCATTCATAACCCCTCAAAAATTACAGAAACCTTTACGACCATGACCCATCAAGGAGTGGCCCTTGACTGGGAAGTTAAACAAGAAAAGGAACCTTTGGAATTCCAAGTTCTCTAGGAAGCCTCACTCAGGGAACGGCTTAATACGCTTCGTAAGCATGGAAAGCTAAATCCAAGATAGATAGGACCTACGAGATTCTTACCAGAATCGGTCCTGTATCTCGCAAACTAGACCTACTCCGAGAACTCAGTAACATACATTCTACTCTTCGCGTCTCGATCGCGAAACCATACCTTTCCGTTAGGACTCTTGTAAGTCCACTCGTCGAGATCCTCGCCTTCGTGTTAGAATCGTAGTGACCCTCAACCGAGAGGTCGAGCGGACGAAGCAACACCGTCACCCATTAGTGAAGGTTCGTTGGGATACCAACCGAGAACCCGATTTTACTTAGGTGCGCTAGAACCAATCGATTAGGAAGTTTCCTCCTCACGATTCTATTATTCGTACATACTTCCTTGCCTAAATTCTAATTTCGGGACGAAATTCCCTTTAACAGGGGGATGATCTGACAACCCGAAATTTCCATTCTGAATAAACCATATCAAGCGAATAGAAGTTAGAACAGTTTCAGTGAAATTCCAGACTTCGGGTATAAGTTTGGCAGTTTTTCAGGATTTACACTTAAGGAGATATCAGGAGAGTGGATGCACTATGGTTTTGTGCAACACTGTTATTCCAATACTCTAGGATATTAGAGTTCGTTCAGAGAATAAAAATATTTTTTGCCAAAAATATCTCTGGACTATAAATAGAATTCTGAACCAAATTGGTTCGTTAGTTACATTCCATTTAGAGAAAAATCAAAATTCTCTCACGGATCTTTGGGTTTTTTATCCCAAATTGTGAGTACTTCGATCTAGTTTTGTTATATATCTTAGATTGTGTTTAGAAACATCAAAATCGAACCAAAACCCCAAGATTTGGGAGTTTACCTCCGAAGAATACTCAGAGAGTAAACTCCATTTTAAGGGCCAAAAGTGTCCCAATGCCCCTCAAAGCCTTGGAACTCAAACTAGAAGCCTCCACTGCATGTTTAGGACACCTAAAACAATTAGAATCATGGATGAAAGTAAGTTCACGGCCAAAGATGTTCCAGGGCCGTGAACTCCATTTTTGGTTGCCAAAATGCCTTAAAAACCTTCCTTAAGCCAAGAGACAAATTAGGAAAAGTACCCTAGTGTGTTTGGGGCAAGCAAACACCATTAAAACACCAAGAAAAGGGTGTTCATGGGCCAAGATGCTCCAGGGCCGTGAACTCCATAAAATGGTGCCAATTGGTACCATAAACTCCTCTAAAGCCAAGTACAAAAGCCTAGTTTAGTTCCTAGTTAATTTAGGGACTTGAAAACACCATAAACATCCTCCCAAGGGAGATTACGGCCGTAATCTCCAAGGGTGTCTTGACTTGTTTATTAGTTGTTTATAGACTAATTTGTTACATATGTGTGAAATTATATGTTAACTAGGATCATAAGTGTGTTCAAGACTTCACTTGACACCTAGCGGTCCTACTTCTTTAGTTCATCCGTATCACCTACAACAGGTGAGTTCATACCCCTTAATTAATGCTTTAAATATTTTTAAATGTTTTATGGGGGGGGGGATACAAGTAGAATCATGCTACTTATTATATCAATCACATGTGATTAATAAGCAACATTTAAATGATTTATTACTCATTAGCCGTTTTACCAAACAGTTTTCCTTCAAAAGTTTTTCA
Organism: Lactuca sativa; assembly: GCF_002870075.4. Classification (NCBI taxonomy): domain Eukaryota; kingdom Viridiplantae; phylum Streptophyta; class Magnoliopsida; order Asterales; family Asteraceae; genus Lactuca; species Lactuca sativa. Next base: position 148,379,359 of record NC_056625.2, read on the forward strand.
TAAACACTTTATGTGTTTAAAACTCCTTATTACACTGTACATTTTACTCTGTATATTACATTTCAAACTTATTTACAATTGTGTTTCAAACAAATGTTTCTTTATACTAAACCGTTTTATCAAACCCATGCCTTCAAAACCCTTTTATAGATCGACATCAAGTTGATCTTTTCTTAGAAAATATTTATGTTCAAAGGTTTTTAGAAAACTTATTTTATGCTTTTATTATAAATTGCATTCCTCTATATGTATGGTTATATACGAAATGTTTAAATGACTTAGGAAGGCTATCCACCCTATTTCCTTTTCGCGCTTGAGATGTGGTCTGGTGGGATATCGGGTACCGTTCGAAGGTCATTTAAGTATTAGTTATATATCATATTAACATATATAGTCATAAAAGGTCTTTCCAGTTCATCCAATGCCCTTGGATAGCAAGGGTATACATCCATGTTCATACGTACCAGTTATATTACTAGTAAGCTACCATATGGGTAGTTTAGGAAGATATTAGAACTATTACTAGAACTATTACTAGAACGCGATATCACACAATGAGTCAGTTCATTCATGAGTCAATACTTGCTAGATAGAGAGAACATACATTACAGTTAGAACATTACAGTACATTACTGTACAATTTCATAATTACGTTTACATAGAGATTTTGTTATAAGCATGCCTATATTTGTATAGTTATATAAGTAATGTTTAAAAGAATTAGGAAGGCTATCCACCCTATTTCCTTTTCGTGCTTGAGATGTGGTCTGGTGGGATATCAGGTACCGTCCGAAGTTCGTTTAAACATTAGTTATATATCCTGTATACATATATGGACATAATAGTTCCTTTCAGTCAGTTCAGTGCCTTTGGGTAGCAAAGACATACGTTCATATACTTTTACATGATTACGCTTACATAAGTACATATACATGAATACGTTAAGAAAATTGTGGTCCACTGTATCGGAGCATGCCTTAAATGTCATGGCCCGAGTTGTAGCCAGAGTCTCTTGGAGGGAGAGCGTGAGTTTGCGTATAGATCTATACTGGATTGACTATCCTACACCTTGCTGCTAGCTACAGCCAGACCTGCAGGTCTGCGGGTGCCAAGCGTCATTCCGTTTTACGAGCATTCGTATGTCGTTGTTACCAGTCAATAGTATGGTGCAATTAATCACATAATACCTTAATATAAATCCAGTTTAAGGTAGTTAGTACAGCAGTAGTTCCATTAATACAACACTACAGTACTACATTTATTTTCCCTTTACATATATTTAGTGATCTTTTCACTTAAACATTTAATGTAAAAACTATATTTTGATAATGATAGGTACACTTGGAAAATTACACACTTTTACAAGAAACGAACATTTAGAACACTTAAGTCTTGGTAGAAGACTACATTGAGAACAGTTAGGTCTTGGTAGAAGACACCCTTATTTAATAGTAGGAATCATAGGGATTTCTAGGGTTTTTCAAACATTTACAGTAGTTTTACAAACATTTTTATACTTACAGTTCATCTACATTTTTCCATACTTACAGTTCGTTTACAAACAATTTCTTACCTACAAATTAAGACACTAAAATACTTATGATCTCACCAGCTTCAAAGCTGATACTCGCTTTCAAAATTACTTGTATCCTCAGGTCATCTTAGACAGGTACCGATGCAACGATTAGGGAAGATGGAGCTCGTTGAAGACTCATCTTTCATTTTGATTTATGCTTTAGTGTTTATCAAAATTTGATAGAACACAATTGTATAATAATTATGTTATTAATGCAATGGATGATGTTGTTGCTTGTTTACTACTTTTCATTGTTGTGATACTGTAGATGACGTCCTCCGCCCCCGAACATTTCCGCCGTTCTTGGTTTTGGGGTGTGACAAACTGTAACTTCGGTCCTCAGAAAAACTACTCTCGATATCCTAAAGGCTCTCAGAACAATCAACCAAAGGAGATACCACAGTCTCCTCAGAATAATGACTCCGGTACTCAATCAGAAGACAAGACAGATGTTGTGATTTGTCACAAATGCAATAAAGAAAATCACTTCGCAAAAGATTGTAAGGCCAATGTAGTCAAGGACAGAGCATTCTATCTTAGAATCACTCAAGAGTTGGAAGAAAAAGAAAAGGCAAGGGCATATGTGGCTCAAGTTAAAATTGACCATCAAGTTTGGTCATCAGGAGATGAAGAAGAGACCATCGACAATGTTAAGGGAAAAGGGAAAATCTGCATGCTGGCCAATGCGGATGATGATGGGTCAGCAATGTTGAACAAAAGCTACTGCTACATGGCAAAGGCTGGGACTCTAAGCATCGTTGAATAGGTAAAACTCATGATCCAAACTTTAAATTATATCATGCATGACTGTCAACCCTACATAGATGATCTTAATGACACTTGTGCTGCCGTCCTTACAGAATATAACAAAGCCCTAGATGAGACGAACATTGCGTCCCAAGAAATTTTCCATGTGAGAGGAAGACTGGATAACAAGAGACATAAGATGGCAATGTTAGAGAGGGATCTAAAGTTAGAGAAAGATACTTGAATGTTAAGTGACACTCAGTTGGAGATAGCCTTGAACCAAAGAGATTTAGCTCAGAGAAAAATTGGATGCCTAAATCTCTTAATTGAAAAATTGTTTAACGAAAGTGAGGCTATTGAAAATTTGTAAACAATGGAACCGTGCACAATACATATAATTGGTGTTGGTCAAATGGGTATCCTACCGCAATGGATTCCTCACCTCGGTTCAACAAAGATAAAATGTATGTCCCTCCTGATAGAGAATTTCATTTCCATGTCAATGACAAGACTTTTCCCGAAGATATCAAAACTCACTTCGGTAGATTACACAATTTGAGCAATAATTGTGTCACTGAGGAAATTGTGCCCGAGGATTCTAGTCACACATGTGATCAAACTCCCGTCAGTGGCACCACTCTTTCAAATTCTCAAACTTCATCCATAGTTGATGAAGAAATTGTTGTTGAAGTCCCATCTTTGTCCTCGGACCATAGTGTTCCACACTATAGTCAAATGCCTCAGAAGTGTCCCACCGCAGTCTCATCTAAAACCTACTCTGCTGTAGTCAAATCATCTTTGCAAAAAGCGTCAGTTCAAGGAACTACAACACTTCAAGCAATTTTTCATGAGTTGCCGATAGAAATTTTCGAAGTAGGCCAATGCTCTCAAATTCCAGAATCCTCAAGTTCTGATGATTGTAGTCCACATTTTCAAAATCGTTCAAAAAATCTCAGGAAACCGCAGTTGAATAACAATGACTGCGGTTCACCAAAATCTTTGGCAAAAAGAGCTTTCAAAGAAGAAATTAGATCTCGAAACAAAAGCAGAAAAAGTTTTCCAAAATATAAGAAACAAGTGAGAATTCCAAAATCCAGGAGTCCAGAAAAATTTGTTTTCAAAAATTATATTTCAAAAAACTCTTCTTTCATGAAAACAAACAAAAAGGGAAGTTCAGTTTCAAAAGTCATTCCTGCTACTTTTGACACAACCCAAAAAGGTGTCAAACTTGTAAGAAACTACGTTTTTCAGGACTATTCCCAAAATGACCCTAAATGGAAAGGAATTTTACCCACTCCAACAATTTTAAAATCACATCAAAACAAGTGGGAAGGAATTTTGCCAAATCCACCTAAAGGGACTTAAAGATTTACACGTGCTAAACCTCGTTCAAAACAAACTTTTCAAAAATAAAATGTCAAATCTTTCAGAAGTTACCCACCTCGGACCAATACCAAGTCCAATTCATCCTATAAACCGCTGACCAAGCACAATGTCAGATTCAATGACAAACCCTCTTTTTGTAAATGTCAGTGCAGCTGTCAGAAGTTTTTATCTCATGTCAAGTCAAATCAAAGTCAGAAATCTCGTACTTTTTAGAAACCTCGTTGTAGGGTCCGTTGGGTGTTGCGTCTTGGGCTCGTTCATTAGTCCAATTTTGTATCCGGATTGGGCCTGTCCATCCGTGACCACAACCGAAAGGTTCATTTCGAACCTCAAGTCAGGAAAGCTTCTCATTCCAATTTCTTTTCCTCTAATTCTTCTCATTCTCAATCTTCTTCTAAGCCTAATTTTGGTACTACACCAAATTCAATATCGTCAACGAATTTGAAAGGAAAAAGGAAGATTTCCTCAGCTAATGAAGACCGAAAGCAGGCTAAAGTCCAAACACCAGAACCCGAATCCAAAACACCTGCGTCTAATTCTAATAAAATCAAAGTGTTTACTATTAAAAGGAAATATGAAACAACCTTAATAAAATGAACATATCTCGTTAATGTTTCTCTTACTATTCCCGTTTCTGTAAAAGGCTCACGTGGACCCAAGAAACTTTAGGTTCCTAAATCTGCCTAATTTTTGCAGGTTATTAGTGACGAGCAGTTTGACGACGAATGGTACATAGACAGTGGCTGCTCACATCACATGACAGGAAGGAAGGAAGAGCTAAGGGAGTTTCGGTCACTTCAAAATGGTGGCAATGTCAAGTACGGTAACAACTCTTATGGGACGATAAAGGGTTATGGGATGATAACTAATGGATACTTTACAATAAGGAAGGTGGTGTATGTAGAAGGGTTTCAGCATAATCTCATCAGTGTATCTCAACTGGTAGGAGGTACCGGTCTCAAAGTCTTGTTCGACGACAAAGGTTCAGAAATTATAGAGAAGAAATCCAACAGAGTCATTCTCAAATCAGATCGAAAAGGTGAAATGTTCCCTCTGGATCTCAGACCAATCAAAGGTAATCCAGCCATATGTCTTTTGTCCAAAGCTCATTCAGATGAAAGTTGGTTGTAGCACCGAAGTCTTTCACATCTCAACTTCAAAGACATCAACAAGCTTGTCACCGGCGGTCATGTTCGAGGTCTTCCATTGCTTAAGTTTGATCGAGAACACTTATGTGCTGCATGTGAAATGGGAAAACAAAGTAGTCAAAGTCACCCAACCATCATAAACACCAAAGTTGTTGAACCACTTGAGTTGATTCACATCGACTTATGTGGTCCGTCATCAATCGAGAGCATTGGCGGTAACAAGTATATCCTTGTTATTGTTTATGACTTCTCACGTTTTACTTGGGTATTCTTTCTAAAGCACAAATATGAGGCGACTCCCAAGCTGAAGATCTTTATCAAGCAAGTTGAAGTGCAACTGAGGAAAGTCGTTCAAAAAATCAGGAGCGACAATGGACTGGAATTCAAGAACAAAGAATTTGAAGATTTCTTAACTGAAAAAGGCACCTGTGTGAGGCGGCCCGAACCATGCTAAGTTTTGCTTCTCTTCCTTTATATTTATGGGTTGACGCTATTTCTGCAACATGTTTTACTCAGAATAGGTCTTATCTCAACAAGCATTTCTCTCTTAATCCTTATGAGATTATTAACGACAGGAAGCCGAATGTCAAGTTCTTTCACGTGTTCGGTTCCAGGTGCTTCATCTTCAACTCCAAATAACATCGCAACAAGTTTGATGTCAAAGCTGATGGAGGAATCTTTCTGGGATATTCTCTTACTTCAAAGGCATACAGGGTTTTAAATAAGCGTTCTAAAAGAATTGAAGAAACCTATTATGTGACGTTCGATGACAATTACGTCAAGAAGCTAAAGTCTACCGAAGAAGCAATTGGAGAGATTTTCTCTCAAACAGGTCAAGTCACAGCCTCAATCGCCAATTTATTTGACCAGTTCATCGACTTATTTGATGAACCTAAGAAAGCCACTCTTTCGGAAGCCAATGCAGTAGACAACAAAATCGATCACCTTAAGCAGATTATCGAAGATGCAGCCAAACAAATGGGAGAAGGAGACCCAGTTCGAAACGAACCTCCCCAGAGCGGTACTTCGATCGAGGGGGAGAATCAATTCTCTTCAAAACAACAGGGCTCACATATTCAGGGGGAGAATCCAATCTTTGACGGACCCGAAAGTACAGCTACACCCGAAAGTCTAGTAGCACCTGAAAGCCCAGCTACACCCGAAAGTCCTGTAGCACCCGAAAGCCCAGCTACACCCGAAAGTCCAGTGACAACCGAAAGTCTGGTTGAAGAAAGAATTTTTGGGTCCAATCCAAACGATTCATCATCTGTCGAGGGGGACAATTCTGATATGCTATATGACGATGATACTCAAACATAATTAGAAGAAATGGTGGATGCTGAATTGGATCCGTCCTATGACTTAAATTATCTTCCTCTCACCAAATGGACCAGAGATCATCCGGTATCTCAAGTAGTGGGTGACGCATCAGACAAAGTTCTAACTCGTTCACAATAGAAAGCGAGACAAATTGCTTTATTCTCCAAAGTAGAGTTCCGCATGTTTAATTCTTTCGTGTCCAATATTGAGCCGAAGACCGTCAATATTGCTCTCGATCATTCTGATTGGGTTCAGGCAATGAAAGATGAACTCAATGACTTTGAAAGAAATAAGGTTTGCCGTCTCATTCCAACACCGAAAGATGCCTCAGTCGTAGGTCTCAAATGGGTATTCAGAAACAAAATGGATAAGGAGGGTAATATGATTCGAAATAAGGCTCGGCTAGTGGTAAAAGGTTACTGCCAGGAAGAAGGAATTGATTACGAAGAGACATTTGCTCCGGTAGCAAGGCTGGAATCTGTTCGAATATTTCTTGCCTATGTTGCACACAAGAATTTCGAGGTCTACCAAATGGATGTGAAGTGCGCTTTTCTGAACGGGGAACTTGAAGAAACTGTGTACGTGGAGCAACCTTCTGGTTTCGTGAATGAAAAGTATCTAAATCACTGCTACATCTTAGATAAAGTAGTTTACGGTCTGAAACAAGCACCTAGGGCCTGGTATGAAACACTAACTAAGTTTTTAAAGATGTCTAAATTCAAACAAGGTTCGGTTGACCCAACCTTCTTTCGTAAAAAGGAAGGTAACCACCTTATGATAGTTCAGATCTATGTTGATGATATCATCTTTGGCTCAACGAATCCTAGCCTAACAGCTGAATTCAGAAAGTTGATGGAGACAAAATTTGAAATGAGCTCAATGGGTCTGATTAACTTTTTCCTTGGTTTAAATATTAGACAGGGACCCGAAGGCATCTTTATAAACTAGGAAGCATATACCAAGACTCTTCTTGCTAAATTCGGCATGATGGGAGATTCAAAGGTCAAAGTCCCTATGGCGTTTGGTACCAAGCTCACACCATCTTTGGAAAAACCGGCAGTTAACATAACGCTATATCGCCAAATGATTGGTTCCTTGATGTACCTTACAGCTAGCAGACCCGATATAATGTTTTCTGTGTGCTATTGTGCCAAGTTTCAAGCAAATCCTCATGAACCACACATGCTAGCAGTGAAGAATATACTCCGGTATTTGAAGAGAACCACCTCTCTCGGTCTCTGGTATCCCTCAAACTCAGGTTTCTTTGTTCAAGCCTACCCAGATGCAGACCTTGGAGGATGTGGTTTAGACAGGAAAAGCACTACAGGAGGTTGTCAGTTCCTCGATGGGAAGTTGGTGAGCTGGCAATCTAAGAAACAAACATGTGTTTCTCTATCTACAGCTGAAGCAGAGTACATTGCAGCCGCCTCCTGCACATCTCAAGTAATTTGGATCTGTCACAACTGGAAATTTTGTGTCATGTAATCTATACATTCAAGCTATTGTGAATCAAAAACATCAATCAAATACATCATACAAGTGCTACAAATAATCATCAAACAATTGGAAACCCTAGAAGTTCTTGTTTAAGTCCATTTTGGACTAGGACTCCTATATTGGATCCACATGGACCAATAAGCTTCCAATTAGATTATCATGAGCTTAGAACCCTAATTGGGCTCTAATTGGACCCACACTAATTTATTTCAACATTTTGGGCCATGTTGGGCCTAGAATGAAATGAATTAAAAACTTTGCTCCATGAATAACCTAACTAGCCCAACAAAAATGTAAAAATCCTACCACATTCTTTTAGGTATAAAACACACCCTAACTAACACTAATATTGGGCTTGGGAGCAAAAAGCCCAAAAATTTCCTTTTCCTTCCATGTTTTCGGCCCACATCAAGCCCAAGAGGAGGGTTTGACTTTCCCATGCCACCTCATTATTGTCCATAGGATTTCCATGCAAGATATTCCCTTTTCCCATGCAAGTATCACTTCAAAGATCACCTCACTCCTTCCTCTCTCTCCCTCTCGGCCGAAACACACACACACACACATTCACAAATCTCTCAAATTCTCTCTAGATCACTCAAGAACACTCCCTTCTCCCCTCTCCAAAAATCTCGAAAATTAGGAGGCATTCAAGAGGAAATCTCCACAAAATTCTTCATCTAAGGTAAGAGTTGCTTGAATCTATGAACTAAATTCTTTGTTTTATCAAAATCCTTTCCTAATCTATGCAAAAATCGTGATCTTGCACCCTAGAACCATCTCAAACTCGAGATCTACCAAGGAAGGGAGCTAAGGCCAAAAACACTTCATTTTCCTTCCATTTTCTTTGCAAAACCGAGCCCCCACACCCAAGGTGAGCTTCATACCCCCTATTTTCTGTTTTTATGAGTTTTGTGGGGGGGGGGGGGGGAATACAAGTGAAAGTGTAGATCTATATGTGTTTATATGCCTTGTATGATTTCCATGCTTATATGTATGCTTTTATGTGTTTTAATGTTGGATCTAGCCATAAAACTCCTCAAAACCGAGATATAACTTATGTTATATGATTTTAGCATGAAATGTATTTCTACATACAAAGTGTTTCAAGAAAAATAGCTAAGTGGTTTAGTAACAATTTTCTTTAAGCTAAAAACACAAATTTTGGGCCAAAAATGTGAAAAATACAAAATTAAGGGCCCAAATTGACATTTCACGAATTCTGATGGGTGAAGTGTGTCAAAACAGTTTCCATAAAACAATTTCTGGAATTATACTCAATTAGAGGATTAAAAACATAAATTTCAAGCTTAATGGGCTAAAAATGAAAATTTCGGCCCAATGAGGCCCATTATGCGAATTTTTCTGTTTTGGAGGGCCAAAACTGTGTGTTTCTGTAAAACAGTGGACCATAAGTGATCCAAGTCCTTTTCAAAGGTTTAAAATGCTTTTTAAATTTAAAAAGCACCAAAGTTGCAAAAATTTTACAATTTGGGCCAAAATTGTCAAAATTGCGAAAAGAAGGGCTATAGCCGAGAAAAACTGAAATTTCAGGGACTTAAGCTGTTTTCTATGAAAAATATGCTGGAAAATATTTATTTCAATAATTTTTGGTGTTAAAATGTCAAGAAAATTGATTTAAGGACCAAACCGGAAAGTATTTTAAATAAAGGGTTGAAAAAGTAAATTTTACAAACAAGGAGGGGCTGAAAACAGAAAATTTCCAAGACTAATTCAATACATACAATTTGATCAAGTAATGGTACTATGACTACCGACAAAATACAATACATTACAACACCCAAAGTCGTTGTTAAACGAATTGGTTCGGTCTCGAACCAATAAAAATCCGAAACTACTAACACGACGATACTATGATACTACAATACTATGATTCATGCAAATAACGATTCGGAATTCATTATACATGCGAATGTGCACAGACGTCTACGCACTATCTTTGGGCCCCACAAGTGTAAAATCTTGTTCGTTGAGCCTAGCTAGCCCGACGACCTGATCTTAAGGCCCAAAGACTTCATCTTACGAAGTGTTGGGTTTTACCAATCCGACACAACGTAACCGGACATTCAATGGCTTGTAGACTACTGGTCCCCAAGGGTCCTTTAGTGTCGCTAGTAGAGTCTGCCTTTTTGCGAGGCGGGTCTGGGACCCCTCGTACCTTTTTATCCCCAACCGGCTAATGGAGTCGTCGAGGCCTTCGTGTCCTCCTTCTCTTCGGATGTGGGACTACACGTAGTCAGGACGGTTGGATAACGTGATTAGTACGGACGACGCCTACGGGATCGTTAGTATTGCTATAGACTAGTCGTTTGTGTAACGCGTGTTTGTAGCAGATAATCATGCTAAAAAATAATCCAATGTCGTCTGGTAATGATAACTTCATGCGTTGCAATGGTTTCAAAGTAATTTCATGGAATTCAAAGAATTAGGAAAACATCGGGTTTTCCTAGGGTTTTCAATACATACAATTTCAGAATACATACGATTTCAATAAACAATATTTTACAAGTATAGAAAACAAACAAGCATACTTATGGATCTTCACACCTTTTGACTATACTATTTTCAGAAAATATCGGATTTTCTGGTGGTTTTCAAACGATACGAAACATTGTTTTCAAATACAACTTATGAACTCACCAACATTTCATATGTTGACGTTTTTCAAAATACTTGTATTCTCAGGGAACCAGTGAATCAAAGGAAATCTTATTCAGTGATGGCTTGCAGTTTATTTATGTACGAATCGAACAATTTATTGTGGAATGTAATGTTTAAACAATGTATTTCATGTAAACTCGACTGGTTGTACAATATTAATGCATGGTGACGAATGTTGTTATGTTTCATATATATTCAATGTTATGGTATTCAATTGAGTCACGACAGCCCCCGGACGTTTCCGCCGTCTGGTTCGGGGATGTGACAGGTTGGTATCAGAGCTTTGTTTATAGTGAACTAGCATGTCGAACCACACATTGATATGCAACTATAAACCAAAAAGAGGGACTAACAGAACTCTGAACAAAACAAGTAAATAAAACACGCTTGCTTGCATTAGGAATAAGAGCCTAACGCCGAATCAAACACAATAATGCTGGTATCTCGGTCAATTCGAGACTGTTCTTAGTGATACCAAGGAGTGAATGTAGCCTGATCAACTACATTCTCTCCAAAGTAAAACTAACACACGTCTTGATGAGATCGGGATAGCTAGGGAACCTAAAACTATACCCTTTATCATCAACAAGAGAACGTTTGCTTGGTCTGTACAATAGTCATAGAACCTAGGAATAATGTTAGCATATTTACGTGCTCGCGCAGACAGCATGGCTGGTTTTCATCACCCTGGAGACCCCTATTTCCCTAACCAGGGAAACAACGGGTGGCTAGAGGAGGAGGAGCCTGAGGAAGAGCAGCAGGGTATCCAGCTTCATCCGGCTCTAGTAGCTCAAGAGATAATTGGGGAGGAACCGGAGGAGAATCCGGGGGAAGCACACGGTGTCGAACCCGACGAATATGTAGACACTGACTACGAGTTTGGAGAGATCGACGACGACGACGAGGAAGGTCAGGTCGGGGATCAGGACCCCATCCCACCATGTGAGATCGAGACACAGCCAGATCACCCCGCTCCGCCAGTGAATTCCCCAAGAGAGAACCGTTCTCTCGAAGCGGAGATCGCCGCGCTGCGACAACAGCTGTACGCTATGGAAGCTCGGGCGGTGAGAGCAGAGCACGAGAGGGACGAAGTTATTGGAGACATGGCAGAGATGGCGCAGCTACTGGCGCAACATTTCGGCATATGATCTCGGCACCACCTCCAGATGCAGCACATCGCGATTAGAGATGGACCTACCATGGTAGAACATTAGGAACTATATTATGTACTTCGGCTCTATGTTTAAGTGACTACACTACTCATGGAGCCGTTATGCTGTCAGATTAGTGTTACTTATGTATGCTCTTACGAGCAAATTTTCTTGTACTAAACGCGGATAATATTAATAAACTTTTATACGTTTTGCTATGCTATTACAAGTTGTTAAGTGTTGAGAAGTTACGATTGTATGCTTGATGATAGTAATGTTTAGGTTCGTACCATACATCTAGCTAGTAGGATCGCGACCTCACAAAGACCACATACACTCAACATCTTTCCGTTTCATGACAGAAAGATGCCTCGCCGAGCTACCCGCGGAAATCCCGAGCCAACATCGCCCGAAGTCGACACCACTGCTTTCCAGGCAGCCGTGTCCGCTGCGGTCACCGCAGCTATGGCACAACTGCACCGAGGGAACAACGGGGGAGGCAATGGGCAAGGCTCCGGAAGTTCAAACAATGGGACGAATCAAGGACCCACTAAAACGTGCACCTACAAGGACTTTGCGAACGCTAAACCCCGAACTTTCAACGGCACGGAAGGGGTGATTTCCTTGAAGCGATGGATCGAGAAGGTAGAGTCGGTGTTTGAAATATGCGACTGCCCCGAGCAGATGAAGGTGAAGTTCGCGGCCTGCACTTTCGTGGACCAAGCCCTCACTTGGTGGAATGGACATGTGGAAGCTATGACGCTCCCTGTCGCCAACTCTATCCCATGGGCAGAAATGAAAGAAATGTTAATGGCTGAGTACTGCCCCCGAGGCGAAATTCAAAGGATGGAGCAGGAACTATGGAACCTCACGGTGCAGAATGCTAACATCGACGCCTACATCTCGAGATTCAGCGAATTATCTGTATTGTGCCCAGGTATGATCACGTCAGAAGGGAAGAAGGTTGAACGATTCATCTGGGGACTGACATCCCCCATTCAAGGGAATGTGATAGCTGCGAACCCTGAAACGTTTGACAGTGCGAAGAGATTGGCCAAGAGGTTGTACGATCATAACAACAAAAGACGCGAGAAACCAATAGAGACTGAGAAGAAAAAGGAGGGTGATGGTAGGAGAGGGAAGAACCCCAAGAGAAAGGAGCGTCAGGGCCCCAAGACCTCAAAAAGGCAGCAAACAGTGGCAGTTAACGCTGTCACCACACCGGTTCCAGTCACACCACATGCTCCAGCCTCAGCTGCTTCAAGACCCTACTCCGGTAATCTTCCTAGTTGCAATAAGTGCGGCCTCCACCATCACGGAGAATGCAGGGAACTCCATTGCACCAGTTGCAACCGAAGGGGACACACTGCAAGGTTCTGCAGGACGTACCCTCCTAGGAACCAGAGTCAGGGAAACAACCAGAACAACAACAACAACAACAACAACAACTACCGCAATAACAACAACACCAATGCCGGCGGCAATAACGCAGGGCCTAGCCACACCTGCTTCGGGTGTGGAAGGACGGGGCATTTCCGCCGAGATTGCCCTAACAACAACTCAGGAAACAGAGGAGCAGGAAGAATGCTGACTATGGGTCAGAGTGATGCAGTCCAGGATCCCACAGTTGTGACCGGTACGTTCCTCCTAAACCACACTTATGCATGCATCTTATTTGATACCGGAGCAGAACGAAGTTTCGTGAGCGAGAAGTTTAAACATTTATTAAAACAACAACCCCAGAGGCTAAATGAAACATATACGGTAGAAATGGCCAATGGGAAAACCGAATCCACTGAGGAGATCTACACTGGATGCACCCTAACCCTTAACCATCACGTCTTTCGAATAGACCTAATGCCAGTATCAATTAGGAGTTTCGATGTAATTATCGGCATGGATTGGTTAAGCCCCCACCATGCTGAGATTTTGTGCCGCGAGAAGGCCGTTCGCCTTCGTCTTCCGAATCACGAAACCCTAGTGATTTACGGAGACAAACCCAGTACGAATCTTCGCCTCGTCTCGTGCATCAAATCACAAAAACACCTGCGAAAGAACAATTTGGCGTTCCTGGCTCACATAGTGGACAGGACCAAAGAAGAAATTAACATCCAAGACATTCCGGTAGCGTGTGGATTCCCAGACGTGTTTCCTGAAGATCTTCCAGGAGTACCCCCAGAGAGACAGGTTGAGTTCCGAATCGACCTTGTTCCAGGAGCGACTCCTCTCGCTAAATCACCATATCGGTTGGCTCCTGCTGAAATGCAGGAACTGTCCAGCCAACTCAGTGAGCTTCTGGACAAGGGATTTATCCGACCTAGCTACTCGCCGTGGGGAGCCCCAGTGCTCTTTGTCAAAAAGAAGGACGGATCTTTCAGAATGTGCATCGATTACATAGAGTTGAATAAACTCACTGTTAAAAACCGCTACCCACTCCCACGAATCGATAATCTATTCGACCAGCTCCAAGGAGCTAGTTATTTCTCCAAAATAGATCTACGGTCTGGATACCACCAACTCAAGGTCCGAGAAGAGGATATTCCCAAAACCGCTTTCCGAACCCGCTATGGACATTATGAATTCGTCGTAATGCCCTTCGGTCTAACAAATGCACCTGCCGCATTTATGGACCTAATGAATCGAATCTGTCGACCGTTCCTTGACAACTTCGTCATTGTGTTTATCGATGACATTCTCGTCTATTCACGAAGCAAGGAGGAGCATGGCCAGCATCTACGACAAATCCTAGACACTCTGCGATCGGAAAAGCTTTACGCCAAACTCTCCAAGTGTGAGTTCTGGCTTCGGAGTGTGAATTTCCTAGGCCACGTGGTTAGCCAAGACTGAATTCATGTGGACCCCTCTAAGGTCAAAGCTGTGGAGGGATGGGCAACTCCGGCTACGCCCACAGAAATTCGCCAGTTTTTAGGCCTAGCAGGCTACTATAGGAGATTCATCCAAAACTTCTCTAAAATCGCCAAGCCGCTTACCTTGCTTACGCAAAAGAGCGTGCCATTCAAATGGACAGACCGGCAAGAGATTGCGTTTCAAACCTTGAAGCAAGCTCTCTGTAGCGCTCCTGTACTATCACTACCTGAAGGAACAGAAGATTTTGTAGTCTACTGTGACGCGTCGAATCAGGGCCTAGGCTGCGTTCTCATGCAACGTGGAAGAGTGATAGCATATGCGTCCCGCCAACTAAAGACAAATGAGGTAAATTATACGACCCATGACCTAGAACTGGGAGCCGTGGTCTTTGCTCTAAAAATTTGGAGGCACTACCTGTACGGTACAAAGTGCACCATCTTCACAGACCACAAGAGCCTCCAGCACATCTTGAATCAAAAGGAGCTGAACATGAGACAGCGACGATGGGTGGAATTACTAAATGACTATGAATGCGAGATCAAGTACCATCCAGGCAAGGCCAACGTGGTAGATGATGCATTAAGTCGGAAGGAGTACACAAATCGTCGTACGAAAACGCACTCGATAACCATTCAGTCTCATCTGGCCACTCAAATTGCATCAGTCCAGGCAGAGGCTATGGAAGCGGAAAATAGAAATAGTGAGGCATTGCGCGGGATGGAGAAGAATCTAGAAGTCAAGGAGAATGGGGTATACTACTTCAGGAACCGTATTTGGGTCCCAAAAATCGGAGGATTTAGAGAGACCGTTATGAAGGAAGCCCACAAGACACGATACTCCATTCACCCTGGTTCGGACAAGATGTATTTGGACATTAAGCAGCACTATTGGTGGCCTAACATGAAGGCGGAAATCGCAACTTATGTTAGTAAGTGCCTTACGTGCGCCAGGTTAAAGTTGGAATACCAGAAAACTTCAGGATTGTTACAACAACCGGCAATCCCTGAGTGGAAATGGGAGGGGATATCTATTGACTTCGTGACCAAGCTGCCCAAGACGTCGGACGGACTGGACACCATATGGGTAATAATCGACCGACTGACGAAATCTGCCCATTTCCTACCAATCAAAGAGTCCTACAAGATGGAGAGACTGACGCGTTTGTACCTACGAGAGATCGTGAGACTCCATGGAGTGCCAAAATCTATCATCTCGGATAGGGACAGTAGGTTCACGTCGCGCTTTTGGCAATCTCTCCACAAGGCAATGGGAACTCATCTTGATATGAGCACTTCGTATCACCCACAAACGGACGGTCAGAGCGAACGAACCATCCAGACGCTCGAGGACATGCTTCGTGCATGTGTGATAGACTTTGGAAAGTCTTGGGATACCCACCTACCGTTGATCGAGTTTTCATATAACAATAGTTACCATTCGAGCATCAAGGTGGCTCCTTTCGAAGCACTGTACGGGCGTAAATGTAGATCACCGTTGTGTTGGGCAGAAGTAGGTGACACCCAGCTAGCAAAAACGCATACGTCAAACAGGGCATTAACGGGACCGGAAATCATTCGCGAGACCACAGAAAAGATTGTCCAGATCAAAGCTCGATTACAAGCATCGCGTGACCGACAAAAGAGCTACGCCGATAAACGGCGAAAGTCCTTAGAATTCCAGGTCGGTGATCGAGTATTGTTGAAGGTCTCACCCTAGAAAGGGGTTATACGTTTCGGAAAACGGGGAAAGCTGAACCCGCGATACATTGGACCTTTCGAAATCGTTGCCCGAATAGGCCCGGTAGCCTACAGACTACAACTACCCGCAGAGTTAAACAGTGTACACCCCGTGTTCCATGTCTCAAACCTAAAGAAGTGCCTATCAGACGAAACCCTTGTCATTCCGCTCGACGAAATCGAAATCAATGAGAATCTCCTGCTCGTCGAAGAACCAGTCGAAATCATGGACAGGGAGGTGAAGCGCACTAAACAGAGCCGCATCCCGATCGTGAAAGTACGGTGGAATGCAAAGCGTGGGCCAGAATTCACTTGGGAACACGAAGACCAAATGAAGCAAAAGTACCCTCACCTATTCTAACATTCTCAAATCTAGCTTTCAAACATAATTTCGGGACGAAATTCCCTCTAACGGGGGGATGATGTCACAACTGGAAATTTTGTGTCATGTAATCTATACATTCAAGCTATTGTGAATCAAAAACTTCAATCAAATACATCATACAAGTGCTACAAATAATCATCAAACAATTGGAAACCCTAGAAGTTCTTGTTTAACTCCATTTTGGACTAGGACTCCCATATTGGATCCACATGGACCAATAAGCTTCCAATTAGATTATCATGAGCTTAGAACCCTAATTGGGCTCTAATTGGACCCACACTAATTTATTTCAACATTTTGGGCCATGTTGGGCCTAGAATGAAATGAATTAAAAACTTTGCTCCATGAATAACCTAACTAGCCCAACAAAAATGTAAAAATCCTACCACATTCTTTTAGGTATAAAACACACCCTAACTAACACTAATATTGGGCTTGGGAGCAAAAAGCCCAAAAATTTCCTTTTCCTTCCATGTTTTCGGCCCACATCAAGCCCAAGAGGAGGGTTTGACTTTCCCATGCCACCTCATTATTGTCCATAGGATTTCCATGCAAGATATTCCCTTTTCCCATGCAAGTATCACTTCAAAGATCACCTCACTCCTTCCTCTCTCTCCCTCTCGGCCGAAACACACACACACACATTCACAAATCTCTCAAATTCTCTCTAGATCACTCAAGAACACTCCCTTCTCCCCTCTCCAAAAATCTCGAAACTTAGGAGGCATTCAAGAGGAAATCTCCACAAAATTCTTCATCTAAGGTAAGAGTTGCTTGAATCTATGAACTAAATTCTTTGTTTTATCAAAATCCTTTCCTAATCTATGCAAAAATCGTGATCTTGCACCCTAGAACCATCTCAAACTCGAGATCTACCAAGGAAGGGAGCTAAGGCCAAAAACACTTCATTTTCCTTCCATTTTCTTTGCAAAACCGAGCCCCCACACCCAAGGTGAGCTTCATACCCCCTATTTTATGTTTTTATGAGTTTTGTGGGGGGGGGGGGGGGAATACAAGTGAAAGTGTAGATCTATATGTGTTTATATGCCTTGTATGATTTCCATGCTTATATGTATGCTTTTATGTGTTTTAATGTTGGATCTAGCCATAAAACTCCTCAAAACCGAGATATAACTTATGTTATATGATTTTAGCATGAAATGTATTTCTACATACAAAGCGTTTCAAGAAAAATAGCTAAGTGGTTTAGTAACAATTTTCTTTAAGCTAAAAACACAAATTTTGGGCAAAAAATGTGAAAAATACAAAATTAAGGGCCCAAATTGACATTTCACGAATTCTGATGGGTGAAGTGTGTCAAAACAGTTTCCATAAAACAATTTCTGGAATTATACTCAATTAGAGGATTAAAAACATAAATTTCAAGCTTAATGGGCTAAAAATGAAAATTTCGGCCCAATGAGGCCCATTATGCGAATTTTTCTGTTTTGGAGGGCCAAAACTATGATTTTCTGTAAAACAGTGGACCATAAGTGATCCAAGTCCTTTTCAAAGGTTTAAAATGCTTTTTAAATTTAAAAAGGAACAAAGTTGCAAAAATTTTACAATTTGGGCCAAAATTGTCAAAATTGCGAAAAGAAGGGCTATAGCCGAGAAAAACTGAAATTTCAGGGACTTAAGCTGTTTTCTATGAAAAATATGCTGGAAAATATTTATTTCAATAATTTTTGGTGTTAAAATGTCAAGAAAATTGATTTAAGGACCAAACCGGAAAGTATTTTAAATAAAGGGTTGAAAAAGTAAATTTTACAAACAAGGAGGGGCTGAAAACAGAAAATTTCCAAGACTAATTCAATACATACAATTTGATCAAGTAATGGTACTACGACTACCGACAAAATACAATACATTACAACACCCAAAGTCGTTGTTAAACGAATTGGTTCGGTCTCGAACCAATAAAAATCCGAAACTACTAACACGACGATACTATGATACTACAATACTACGATTCATGCAAATAACGATTCGGAATTCATTATACATGCGAATGTGCACAGACGTCTACGCACTATCTTTGGGCCCCACAAGTGTAAAATCTTGTTCGTTGAGCCTAGCTAGCCCGACGACCTGATCTTAAGGCCCAAAGACTTCATCTTACGAAGTGTTGGGTTTTACCAATCCGACACGACGTAACCGGACTTTCAATGGCTTGTAGACTACTGGTCCCCAAGGGTCCTTTAGTGTCGCTAGTAGAGTCTGCCTTTTTGCGAGGCGGGTCTGGGACCCCTCGTACCTTTTTATCCCCAACCGGCTAATGGAGTCGTCGAGGCCTTCGTGTCCTCCTTCTCTTCGGATGTGGGACTACACATAGTCAGGACGGTTGGATAACGTGATTAGTACGGACGACGCCTACGGGATCGTTAGTATTGCTATAGACTAGTCGTTTGTGTAACGCGTGTTTGTAGCAGATAATCATGCTCAAAAATAATCCAATGTCGTCTGGTAATGATAACTTCATGCGTTGCAATGGTTTCAAAGTAATTTCATGGAATTCAAAGAATTAGGAAAACATCGGGTTTTCCTAGGGTTTTCAATACATACAATTTCAGAATACATACGATTTCAATAAACAATATTTTACAAGTATAGAAAACAAACAAGCATACTTATGGATCTTCACACCTTTTGACTATACTATTTTCAGAAAATATCGGATTTTCTGGTGGTTTTCAAACGATACGAAACATTGTTTTCAAATACAACTTATGAACTCACCAACATTTCATATGTTGACGTTTTTCAAAATACTTGTATTCTCAGGGAACCAGTGAATCAAAGGAAATCTTATTCAGTGATGGCTTGCAGTTTATTTATGTACGAATCGAACAATTTATTGTGGAATGTAATGTTTAAACAATGTATTTCATGTAAACTCGACTGGTTGTACAATATTAATGCATGGTGACGAATGTTGTTATGTTTCATATATATTCAATGTTATGGTATTCAATTGAGTTACGACAGCCCCCGGACGTTTCCGCCGTCTGGTTCGGGGATGTGACAGGTTGGTATCAGAGCTTTGTTTATAGTGAACTAGCATGTCGAACCACACATTGATATGCAACTATAAACCAAAAAGAGGGACTAACAGAACTCTGAACAAAACAAGTAAATAAAACACGCTTGCTTGCATTAGGAATAAGAGCCTAACGCCGAATCAAACACAATAATGCTGGTATCTCGGTCAATTCGAGACTGTTCTTAGTGATACCAAGGAGTGAATGTAGCCTGATCAACTACATTCTCTCCAAAGTAAAACTAACACACGTCTTGATGAGATCGGGATAGCTAGGGAACCTAAAACTATACCCTTTATCATCAACAAGAGAACGTTTGCTTGGTCTGTACAATAGTCATAGAACCTAGGAATAATGTTAGCATATTTACGTGCTCGCGCAGACAGCATGGCTGGTTTTCATCACCCTGGAGACCCCTATTTCCCTAACCAGGGAAACAACGGGTGGCTAGAGGAGGAGGAGCCTGAGGAAGAGCAGCAGGGTATCCAGCTTCATCCGGCTCTAGTAGCTCAAGAGATAATTGGGGAGGAACCGGAGGAGAATCCGGGGGAAGCACACGGTGTCGAACCCGACGAATATGTAGACACTGACTACGAGTTTGGAAAGATCGACGACGACGACGAGGAAGGTCAGGTCGGGGATCAGGACCCCGTCCCACCATGTGAGATCGAGACACAGCCAGATCACCCCGCTCCGCCAGTGAATTCCCCAAGAGAGAACCGTTCTCTCGAAGCGGAGATCGCCGCGCTGCGACAACAGCTGTACGCTATGGAAGCTCGGGCGGTGAGAGCAGAGCACGAGAGGGACGAAGTTATTGGAGACATGGCAGAGATGGCGCAGCTACTGGCGCAACATTTCGGCATATGATCTCGGCACCACCTCCAGATGCAGCACATCGCGATTAGAGATGGACCTACCATGGTAGAACATTAGGAACTATATTATGTACTTCGGCTCTATGTTTAAGTGACTACACTACTCATGGAGCCGTTATGCTGTCAGATTAGTGTTACTTATGTATGCTCTTACGAGCAAATTTTCTTGTACTAAACGCGGATAATATTAATAAACTTTTATACGTTTTGCTATGCTATTACAAGTTGTTAAGTGTTGAGAAGTTACGATTGTATGCTTGATGATAGTAATGTTTAGGTTCGTACCATACATCTAGCTAGTAGGATCGCGACCTCACAAAGACCACATACACTCAACATCTTTCCGTTTCATGACAGAAAGATGCCTCGCCGAGCTACCCGCGGAAATCCCGAGCCAACATCGCCCGAAGTCGACACCACTGCTTTCCAGGCAGCCGTGTCCGCTGCGGTCACCGCAGCTATGGCACAACTGCACCGAGGGAACAACGGGGGAGGCAATGGGCAAGGCTCCGGAAGTTCAAACAATGGGACGAATCAAGGACCCACTAAAACGTGCACCTACAAGGACTTTGCGAACGCTAAACCCCGAACTTTCAACGGCACGGGAGGGGTGATTTCCTTGAAGCGATGGATCGAGAAGGTAGAGTCGGTGTTTGAAATATGCGAATGCCCCGAGCGGATGAAGGTGAAGTTCGCGGCCTGCACTTTCGTGGACCAAGCCCTCACTTAGTGGAATGGACATGTGGAAGCTATGACGCTCCCTGTCGCCAACTCTATCCCATGGGCAGAAATGAAAGAAATGTTAATGGCTGAGTACTGCCCCCGAGGCGAAATTCAAAGGATGGAGAAGGAACTATGGAACCTCACGGTGCAGAATGCTAACATCGACGCCTACATCTCGAGATTCAGCGAATTATCTGTATTGTGCCCGGGTATGATCACGTCAGAAGGGAAGAAGGTTGAACGATTCATCTGGGGACTGACATCCCCCATTCAAGGGAATGTGATAGCTGCGAACCCTGAAACGTTTGACAGTGCGAAGAGATTGGCCAAGAGGTTGTACGATCATAACAACAAAAGAGGCGAGAAACCAATAGAGACTGAGAAGAAAAAGGAGGGTGATGGTAGGAGAGGGAAGAACCCCAAGAGGAAGGAGCGTCAGGGCCCTGAGACCTCAAAAAGGCAGCAAACAGTGGCAGTTAACGCTGTCACCACACCGGTTCCAGTCACACCACATGCTCCAGCCTCAGCTGCTTCAAGACCCTACTCCGGTAATCTTCCTAGTTGCAATAAGTGCGGCCTCCACCATCACGGAGAATGCAGGGAACTCCATTGCACCAGTTGCAACCGAAGGGGACACACTGCAAGGTTCTGCAGGACGTACCCTCCTAGGAACCAGAGTCAGGGAAACAACCAGAACAACAACAACAACAACAACAACAACTACCGCAATAACAACAACACCAATGCCGGCGGCAATAACGCAGGGCCTAGCCACACCTGCTTCGGGTGTGGAAGGACGGGGCATTTCCGCCGAGATTGCCCTAACAACAACTCAGGAAACAGAGGAGCAGGAAGAATGCTGACTATGGGTCAGAGTGATGCAGTCCAGGATCCCACAGTTGTGACCGGTACGTTCCTCCTAAACCACACTTATGCATGCATCTTATTTGATACCGGAGCAGAACGAAGTTTCGTGAGCGAGAAGTTTAAACATTTATTAAAACAACAACCCCAGAGGCTAAATGAAACATATACGGTAGAAATGGCCAATGGGAAAACCGAATCCACTGAGGAGATCTACACTGGATGCACCCTAACCCTTAACCATCACGTCTTTCGAATAGACCTAATGCCAGTATCAATTAGGAGTTTCGATGTAATTATCGGCATGGATTGGTTAAGCCCCCACCATGCTGAGATTTTGTGCCGCGAGAAGGCCGTTCGCCTTCGTCTTCCGAATCACGAAACCCTAGTGATTTACGGAGACAAACCCAGTACGAATCTTCGCCTCGTCTCGTGCATCAAAGCACAAAAACACCTGCGAAAGAACAATTTGGCGTTCCTGGCTCACATAGTGGACAGGACCAAAGAAGAAATTAACATCCAAGACATTCCGGTAGCGTGTGGATTCCCGGACGTGTTTCCTGAAGATCTTCCAGGAGTACCCCCAGAGAGACAGGTTGAGTTCCGAATCGACCTTGTTCCAGGAGCGACTCCTCTCGCTAAATCACCATATCGGTTGGCTCCTGCTGAAATGCAGGAACTGTCCAGCCAACTCAGTGAGCTTCTGGACAAGGGATTTATCCGACCTAGCTACTCGCCGTGGGGAGCCCCAGTGCTCTTTGTCAAAAAGAAGGACGGATCTTTCAGAATGTGCATCGATTACATAGAGTTGAATAAACTCACTGTTAAAAACCGCTACCCACTCCCACGAATCGATAATCTATTCGACCAGCTCCAAGGAGCTAGTTATTTCTCCAAAATAGATCTACGGTCTGGATACCACCAACTCAAGGTCCGAGAAGAGGATATTCCCAAAACCGCTTTCCGAACCCGCTATGGACATTATGAATTCGTCGTAATGCCCTTCGGTCTAACAAATGCACCTGCCGCATTTATGGACCTAATGAATCGAATCTGTCGACCGTTCCTTGACAACTTCGTCATTGTGTTTATCGATGACATTCTCGTCTATTCACGAAGCAAGGAGGAGCATGGCCAGCATCTACGACAAATCCTAGACACTCTGCGATCGGAAAAGCTTTACGCCAAACTCTCCAAGTGTGAGTTCTGGCTTCGGAGTGTGAATTTCCTAGGCCACGTGGTTAGCCAAGACTGAATTCATGTGGACCCCTCTAAGGTCAAAGCTGTGGAGGGATGGGCAACTCCGGCTACGCCCACAGAAATTCGCCAGTTTTTAGGCCTAGCAGGCTACTATAGGAGATTCATCCAAAACTTCTCTAAAATCGCCAAGCCGCTTACCTTGCTTACGCAAAAGAGCGTGCCATTCAAATGGACAGACCGGCAAGAGATTGCGTTTCAAACCTTGAAGCAAGCTCTCTGTAGCGCTCCTGTACTATCACTACCTGAAGGAACAGAAGATTTTGTAGTCTACTGTGACGCGTCGAATCAGGGCCTAGGCTGCGTTCTCATGCAACGTGGAAGAGTGATAGCATATGCGTCCCGCCAACTAAAGACAAATGAGGTAAATTATACGACCCATGACCTAGAACTGGGAGCCGTGGTCTTTGCTCTAAAAATTTGGAGGCACTACCTGTACGGTACAAAGTGCACCATCTTCACAGACCACAAGAGCCTCCAGCACATCTTGAATCAAAAGGAGCTGAACATGAGACAGCGACGATGGGTGGAATTACTAAATGACTATGAATGCGAGATCAAGTACCATCCAGGCAAGGCCAACGTGGTAGATGATGCATTAAGTCGGAAGGAGTACACAAATCGTCGTACGAAAACGCACTCGATAACCATTCAGTCTCATCTGGCCACTCAAATTGCATCAGTCCAGGCAGAGGCTATGGAAGCGGAAAATAGAAATAGTGAGGCATTGCGCGGGATGGAGAAGAATCTAGAAGTCAAGGAGAATGGGGTATACTACTTCAGGAACCGTATTTGGGTCCCAAAAATCGGAGGATTTAGAGAGACCGTTATGAAGGAAGCCCACAAGACACGATACTCCATTCACCCTGGTTCGGACAAGATGTATTTGGACATTAAGCAGCACTATTGGTGGCCTAACATGAAGGCGGAAATCGCAACTTATGTTAGTAAGTGCCTTACGTGCGCCAGGTTAAAGTTGGAATACCAGAAAACTTCAGGATTGTTACAACAACCGGCAATCCCTGAGTGGAAATGGGAGGGGATATCTATTGACTTCGTGACCAAGCTGCCCAAGACGTCGGACGGACTGGACACCATATGGGTAATAATCGACCAACTGACGAAATCTGCCCATTTCCTACCAATCAAAGAGTCCTACAAGATGGAGAGACTGACGCGTTTGTACCTACGAGAGATCGTGAGACTCCATGGAGTGCCAAAATCTATCATCTCGGATAGGGACAGTAGGTTCACGTCGCGCTTTTGGCAATCTCTCCACAAGGCAATGGGAACTCATCTTGATATGAGCACTTCGTATCACCCACAAACGGACGGTCAGAGCGAACGAACCATCCAGACGCTCGAGGACATGCTTCGTGCATGTGTGATAGACTTTGGAAAGTCTTGGGATACCCACCTACCGTTGATCGAGTTTTCATATAACAATAGTTACCATTCGAGCATCAAGGTGGCTCCTTTCGAAGCACTGTACGGGCGTAAATGTAGATCACCGTTGTGTTGGGCAGAAGTAGGTGACACCCAGCTAGCAAAAACGCATACGTCAAACAGGGCATTAACGGGACCGGAAATCATTCGCGAGACCACAGAAAAGATTGTCCAGATCAAAGCTCGATTACAAGCATCGCGTGACCGACAAAAGAGCTACGCCGATAAACGGCGAAAGTCCTTAGAATTCCAGGTCGGTGATCGAGTATTGTTGAAGGTCTCACCCTAGAAAGGGGTTATACGTTTCGGAAAACGGGGAAAGCTGAACCCGCGATACATTGGACCTTTCGAAATCGTTGCCCGAATAGGCCCGGTAGCCTACAGACTACAACTACCCGCAGAGTTAAACAGTGTACACCCCGTGTTCCATGTCTCAAACCTAAAGAAGTGCCTATCAGACGAAACCCTTGTCATTCCGCTCGACGAAATCGAAATCAATGAGAATCTCCTGCTCGTCGAAGAACCAGTCGAAATCATGGACAGGGAGGTGAAGCGCACTAAACAGAGCCGCATCCCGATCGTGAAAGTACGGTGGAATGCAAAGCGTGGGCCAGAATTCACTTGGGAACGCGAAGACCAAATGAAGCAAAAGTACCCTCACCTATTCTAACATTCTCAAATCTAGCTTTCAAACATAATTTCGGGACGAAATTCCCTCTAACGGGGGGATGATGTCACAACTGGAAATTTTGTGTCATGTAATCTATACATTCAAGCTATTGTGAATCAAAAACTTCAATCAAATACATCATACAAGTGCTACAAATAATCATCAAACAATTGGAAACCCTAGAAGTTCTTGTTTAACTCCATTTTGGACTAGGACTCCCATATTGGATCCACATGGACCAATAAGCTTCCAATTAGATTATCATGAGCTTAGAACCCTAATTGGGCTCTAATTGGACCCACACTAATTTATTTCAACATTTTGGGCCATGTTGGGCCTAGAATGAAATGAATTAAAAACTTTGCTCCATGAATAACCTAACTAGCCCAACAAAAATGTAAAAATCCTACCACATTCTTTTAGGTATAAAACACACCCTAACTAACACTAATATTGGGCTTGGGAGCAAAAAGCCCAAAAATTTCCTTTTCCTTCCATGTTTTCGGCCCACATCAAGCCCAAGAGGAGGGTTTGACTTTCCCATGCCACCTCATTATTGTCCATAGGATTTCCATGCAAGATATTCCCTTTTCCCATGCAAGTATCACTTCAAAGATCACCTCACTCCTTCCTCTCTCTCCCTCTCGGCCGAAACACACACACACACATTCACAAATCTCTCAAATTCTCTCTAGATCACTCAAGAACACTCCCTTCTCCCCTCTCCAAAAATCTCGAAACTTAGGAGGCATTCAAGAGGAAATCTCCACAAAATTCTTCATCTAAGGTAAGAGTTGCTTGAATCTATGAACTAAATTCTTTGTTTTATCAAAATCCTTTCCTAATCTATGCAAAAATCGTGATCTTGCACCCTAGAACCATCTCAAACTCGAGATCTACCAAGGAAGGGAGCTAAGGCCAAAAACACTTCATTTTCCTTCCATTTTCTTTGCAAAACCGAGCCCCCACACCCAAGGTGAGCTTCATACCCCCTATTTTATGTTTTTATGAGTTTTGTGGGGGGGGGGGGAATACAAGTGAAAGTGTAGATCTATATGTGTTTATATGCCTTGTATGATTTCCATGCTTATATGTATGCTTTTATGTGTTTTAATGTTGGATCTAGCCATAAAACTCCTCAAAACCGAGATATAACTTATGTTATATGATTTTAGCATGAAATGTATTTCTACATACAAAGCGTTTCAAGAAAAATAGCTAAGTGGTTTAGTAACAATTTTCTTTAAGCTAAAAACACAAATTTTGGGCAAAAAATGTGAAAAATACAAAATTAAGGGCCCAAATTGACATTTCACGAATTCTGATGGGTGAAGTGTGTCAAAACAGTTTCCATAAAACAATTTCTGGAATTATACTCAATTTGAGGATTAAAAACATAAATTTCAAGCTTAATGGGCTAAAAATGAAAATTTCGGCCCAATGAGGCCCATTATGCGAATTTTTCTGTTTTGGAGGGCCAAAACTATGATTTTCTGTAAAACAGTGGACCATAAGTGATCCAAGTCCTTTTCAAAGGTTTAAAATGCTTTTTAAATTTAAAAAGGAACAAAGTTGCAAAAATTTTACAATTTGGGCCAAAATTGTCAAAATTGCGAAAAGAAGGGCTATAGCCGAGAAAAACTGAAATTTCAGGGACTTAAGCTGTTTTCTATGAAAAATATGCTGGAAAATATTTATTTCAATAATTTTTGGTGTTAAAATGTCAAGAAAATTGATTTAAGGACCAAACCGGAAAGTATTTTAAATAAAGGGTTGAAAAAGTAAATTTTACAAACAAGGAGGGGCTGAAAACAGAAAATTTCCAAGACTAATTCAATACATACAATTTGATCAAGTAATGGTACTACGACTACCGACAAAATACAATACATTACAACACCCAAAGTCGTTGTTAAACGAATTGGTTCGGTCTCGAACCAATAAAAATCCGAAACTACTAACACGACGATACTATGATACTACAATACTACGATTCATGCAAATAACGATTCGGAATTCATTATACATGCGAATGTGCACAGACGTCTACGCACTATCTTTGGGCCCCACAAGTGTAAAGTCTTGTTCGTTGAGCCTAGCTAGCCCGACGACCTGATCTTAAGGCCCAAAGACTTCATCTTACGAAGTGTTGGGTTTTACCAATCCGACACGACGTAACCGGACTTTCAATGGCTTGTAGACTACTGGTCCCCAAGGGTCCTTTAGTGTCGCTAGTAGAGTCTGCCTTTTTGCGAGGCGGGTCTGGGACCCCTCGTACCTTTTTATCCCCAACCGGCTAATGGAGTCGTCGAGGCCTTCGTGTCCTCCTTCTCTTCGGATGTGGGACTACACATAGTCAGGACGGTTGGATAACGTGATTAGTACGGACGACGCCTACGGGATCGTTAGTATTGCTATAGACTAGTCGTTTGTGTAACGCGTGTTTGTAGCAGATAATCATGCTCAAAAATAATCCAATGTCGTCTGGTAATGATAACTTCATGCGTTGCAATGGTTTCAAAGTAATTTCATGGAATTCAAAGAATTAGGAAAACATCGGGTTTTCCTAGGGTTTTCAATACATACAATTTCAGAACACATACGATTTCAATAAACAATATTTTACAAGTATAGAAAACAAACAAGCATACTTATGGATCTTCACACCTTTTGACTATACTATTTTCAGAAAATATCGGATTTTCTGGTGGTTTTCAAACGATACGAAACATTGTTTTCAAATACAACTTATGAACTCACCAACATTTCATATGTTGACGTTTTTCAAAATACTTGTATTCTCAGGGAACCAGTGAATCAAAGGAAATCTTATTCAGTGATGGCTTGCAGTTTATTTATGTACGAATCGAACAATTTATTGTGGAATGTAATGTTTAAACAATGTATTTCATGTAAACTCGACTGGTTGTACAATATTAATGCATGGTGACGAATGTTGTTATGTTTCATATATATTCAATGTTATGGTATTCAATTGAGTCACGACAGCCCCCGGACGTTTCCGCCGTCTGGTTCGGGGATGTGACAGGTTGGTATCAGAGCTTTGTTTATAGTGAACTAGCATGTCGAACCACACATTGATATGCAACTATAAACCAAAAAGAGGGACTAACAGAACTCTGAACAAAACAAGTAAATAAAACACGCTTGCTTGCATTAGGAATAAGAGCCTAACGCCGAATCAAACACAATAATGCTGGTATCTCGGTCAATTCGAGACTGTTCTTAGTGATACCAAGGAGTGAATGTAGCCTGATCAACTACATTCTCTCCAAAGTAAAACTAACACACGTCTTGATGAGATTGGGATAGCTAGGGAACCTAAAACTATACCCTTTATCATCAACAAGAGAACGTTTGCTTGGTCTGTACAATAGTCATAGAACCTAGGAATAATGTTAGCATATTTACGTGCTCGCGCAGACAGCATGGCTGGTTTTCATCACCCTGGAGACCCCTATTTCCCTAACCAGGGAAACAACGGGTGGCTAGAGGAGGAGGAGCCTGAGGAAGAGCAGCAGGGTATCCAGCTTCATCCGGCTCTAGTAGCTCAAGAGATAATTGGGGAGGAACCGGAGGAGAATCCGGGGGAAGCACACGGTGTCGAACCCGACGAATATGTAGACACTGACTACGAGTTTGGAGAGATCGACGACGACGACGAGGAAGGTCAGGTCGGGGATCAGGACCCCGTCCCACCATGTGAGATCGAGACACAGCCAGATCACCCCGCTCCGCCAGTGAATTCCCCAAGAGAGAACCGTTCTCTCGAAGCGGAGATCGCCGCGCTGCAACAACAGCTGTACGCTATGGAAGCTCGGGCGGTGAGAGCAGAGCACGAGAGGGACGAAGTTATTGGAGACATGGCAGAGATGGCGCAGCTACTGGCGCAACATTTCGGCATATGATCTCGGCACCACCTCCAGATGCAGCACATCGCGATTAGAGATGGACCTACCATGGTAGAACATTAGGAACTATATTATGTACTTCGGCTCTATGTTTAAGTGACTACACTACTCATGGAGCCGTTATGCTGTCAGATTAGTGTTACTTATGTATGCTCTTACGAGCAAATTTTCTTGTACTAAACGCGGATAATATTAATAAACTTTTATACGTTTTGCTATGCTATTACAAGTTGTTAAGTGTTGAGAAGTTACGATTGTATGCTTGATGATAGTAATGTTTAGGTTCGTACCATACATCAACTGGCTGACATCTTCACCAAAGCCCTTCCTGAAGCAAGTTTTAATAAAATTCTACAAGGACTAGGTATGATGGAATCGGAGTCAGTACCAAAAACACCTTCTCAAAACTAAAAGTTGGAAGCGAAATGAACCGAACGTTCGGTCTATTTCGGGTTCGGTTCACATGGGAACCAAAATGAACCGAGCGCTCGGTCTATTTCGGGTTCGGTCCCATTGCACTTGTTTTCGCTTATCTCAAAAAGGTGGTATCTTTGGCTGTAAACCTTTGTACTATTATTTTCCAAAAAAAAATTTTATTCCAAAATTTTTTTAGGAACCGAAATGAACCAAGCGTTCGGTCTATTTCGGGTTCGGTTCTAATTTTTTTTTCTGTTTGGATTGTTTTGTTTTTTTCTTTGCCAAATTATCAAAAAATCCAAAAATATTTTCTTTTTCTATCTTTCTCTACTTCTATTTGTATTCATCGTTTATGGATTATCGATGGGGCAGGTATCATTCTCACACTTTCTACTAGTTAAGTGTCCCTAGAAGCATGCTGTTGCATGTCGTCCAAAGCCTCAACTGATTCTGAATAAAGTCTTACTGACTTGGTATATACAAACCTTGTCTTCCCAATTAGGCTGATACATTTATTCTAATCATGAGCTACCTTACTCTTTTCTCATATGAGATAAGAGTTTTCTGCTTAGTCACTATTTTTGTAGCAGAGGTACATTGGTTTCTTTACACCTCCTCAAATATTTTTCTCCATCATATTCGCTTCATACAAGTAACCCTTGAGACTCTCAGAAATTACCACTGAGGTTTATGGTTACACAATCTCTGTGTTTGTGATCTTAGCTTCGTGTCACTACGTGCTAAGTGAAACCCACAATTCAATACCTACTATGCATTGACGGTGAATAATTAAATTTGCTCTAGTTTTCACTCACAAATTAACGAATCCACCCAAGTGGTTGTACCATGAAATCTCTAATTTTTCTTTTTTTGTGTGATTCTTATGAAATTGTTACATACCATAACATTTCTTCCCTTACAATCCAATTTTAATTTTTCTTGAGATTTAACACCAAGTATTTCCAACACGTCACTTAAATATTATCCAAACCTACTTGTTCAACAGACCACATTGGTCTCACAAGTTCTTCAGTCGATTTCTGTCTTATGTTAAGATCAGGAATTCTGAACTGAAGCGAAAGCCTCCCAATAAGCCTTATTAAAAGATGCCTTTCAACACTTCTTAACTAGTGATTGATCGTAATTTAACGGGAAACCACACAAACATTTTATGGTCTCTCTTGACTTTGAAGGAACAGATTCGTGCCCGGGATCCATAGTTTTGTCTCTCTATTGACATCACAAATTCCCACATATATGTAGATTTATTTCTTTATCTTGGACACTCTATGCACAAAAATCTTTTTGATTTTCCGAAAATCTGGTTTCCTTCGTTAAAAGCTATTTTTTTGGCTCCGGGATTTAATGCTATATTCTAAATGGGATGTTGTTCTTAATGCTACACGTGTTCACTTTTATCTATGAAGACAACTCATTTTAAAAGGATAAGTTGCTGACTCAGCCGAAAGTCTAAACGTTTTGGTATTCAAAAGGGCATTTGATGGGAAAGCGTGCAAAACGGAAGAGTTTTTCTCTCTCATGCGTAATCATAGGGGTTGCTAAACTGTCACGTGTCACACCCCCGAACCAGACGGCGGAAACGTCCGAGGGCTCTTGTGACTTAAATTGAATACCATCACAATGAATATACATGAATCATAACATAATTCATCACCATGCATTGAAATATTATAACTGATATCGTTTACATTCAGTACATCGTTTTAGATGTTACAATTTCATAACATAAACCATTTGATAGTAAATCTAAGCAAAACACCATGACATCGCTTGGTACTTATTCTTCAGTTTATCTGTTACCTGAGAATACAAGTTATTTTGAAAATATTCAACATAAAAATGTTGGTGAGTTCATAAGCATGTTTGTGAAAATGATTTGTATAACTTTGAAAACCACCAGAAAATCCGATATTTTCTGAAACGAGTATTTTATACAAGAAAAAGTGTGAAGATCCGTAAGTATGCTTGTCGATTTTTTTAAACATGTATAATTGTTGAACTTTGTACACATCACATAGGTAAAAGTGTTGAACTCCCCGGGAAAACCCGATGTTTCCCCAATACATAAAATTACGTATCTTATTTATTTATTGTTATACCGATACGACGATCTTTTATGATTACCCAGGTGACATTGGATTAATTATGGGTTGTGAGTTGTTATATTCACGCATTAATGAAAATGACTAGTTTATAACTACCAAATACAAACAATCCTTTAGGCGTCGTCCGTACTACTCACTTAATCCAACCACCTTGACTTCTCTTGATTTATGCCACGAATCTGTCTACTCGATAATTCCAGGTGACATTGGATTAATTATGGGTTGTGAGTTGTTATAATCACGCATTAATAAAAATGACTATTTTATAACTACCAATTACAAACGATCCTTTAGGCGTCGTCCGTAAGACTCACTTAATCCAACCACCCTGACTTCTCATAGCCCCACAACCGAGGAGAAAGGAGGGTACCAAGCCCTCTTTTGTTCCACAAGTTCTTCAAGACTATCGGGAATGCGAAAGGCACTTGGCCCGACTCGCATTTGACTTCTCGACTTCGCTAGCAGTACCAATGGACCCTTGGGGCCCAACAGCACAATAAAGCTATTGAAAGTCCTTTTACATTGAATTAGGTCATTGAAGGCCCAATAACATGTAAGCGCGTTCCCTTCGGGCCTAAAGATCATGTTATTGGGCTAGCTAGGCCCAACAAGCACAATTTGAAACTTTCAAGCCCAAAGATTAAATATTGACTTCTCGTAAATTTCGTGTGTTTATTGAAGTACTATTGTTTATTGATCTTTGATTTGTTATTGATTCGAGACCGAATCAATTCCTTTGGTAACGATATTGGTGTTGAAGGTGTATTGGTTATTACGTTTCGCCGGTAGTCGTGGATCTCGTATTTTGTTTTAATGGATCTATTTGTTTAAAAGTAAGATTTTTACCTTTTCACGACCCTTCTTTTGTAAAAAGACGTTCTTGGCCGAATAAGCCAAAAATTTAGGATTAAGGCCCAATTTTTGTAAGAATAACACTTTAATCTCCATTTTGTTCAAAACTTGTTTTGATAACTATTTTGTATTAAAAATAGCATTTTAAAACCCCTTTTTGTCAAAAATAGCATTTTTGGCTTGATTTTTGTGAAAATGCACGTTTTCTTATTTTTGAGCTTTTCCGACCTAGTTGTTTGAAAATTTGTAGAAAAATCATCGTAAGTCGAAATTTGGATCCGTAAACTCTCAAAGTTTAGAAATTTTGTCTACTTTGTTCACAAGTTTTCTCAAAATTTTTAATGGCATCTAACAAGTGTGAAATTGATCATCTTCACAGGTTGGTCCAAAATAATTTCAAATATGAGAGGCAGTTTTGTAAAATTCGCCAAAAATTGTAGAACAATCGTATGAAAACGTGCGAGTAGTCATTTTAAAGGTATAAACCTGAACGTTATGAATGTAAAATAGTTTTGAAAAATACTTCCATTTGGATGGTCAAAACAGTCCGATATTGGACCAAAACGTTCCTGTCAAGGGCTGTTTTGTGAGTTTAGTTTATAGATCTTTGAATACAACACTCGTTTTTGCTATATCAAGTGTACAAATCCCAAATCTACCAGTTTAAATGTATTATATGTGATAAAACATACTTTTCTCATGATTCATATGAAGATCCTAGTGATACACTTCAAGTTTCTTAACATATTTTTAGATTAGTGAAGAAATCAACACATAATCACCAAATGTTTCAAGAAAACACACTTAATCGTGCATAAATATATAGATCTACACATATGACTTGTATTCTCCCCACAAAAACAAGTGAAAACAGAAATCAAGGGGGTATGAACTCACCTTTTCTTGTTGTTCTCGGTTTCTAGGTGAAGAAGTGAAGAGATCTTGGTCCTAGCAAGCTTCTTGAAGAACTTTGGAACTTAGATGGCTCTAAGATCCATGGTCACCAATTTGCATGAGTTAAGAGAAGATTTTTGAAGTAATCAAGAGACTAGACCATGGATCTAAGCATAAACTTACCAAGGATGATGATTTTGGTGAAGAATCCTCTTGAAAACACCCTAGATCTTTGAAATTTTGGATGGAAGGAAAGGATGTTCTTGAGAGAATATTGCTTAAGTTTGAGAAGAGAGATAGATTAGAGTGAAAGAGAGATGGCCGAGAGTTAGAGAAGAGAGAGGGAAAAGGTAGGGGTTGACTTATAGGAAAAGCTTGGATATATGGGAAGTAATTTCCTTGGATATATGTTGTACAAAAGTGAGGTGTCACTCCTTATTTCCCCAAGGTATTTTCCCTTCTCTTTTTTTTGTTGGGCCAAAAATTTTGGGCTAGAGGAAGATGAGAATTTAAATTGGGCTATTACTTGCCTTGGCTCTAAATCATGAGGCCCAATAATCACTTCTCGGCCCATTGGGCCCTTATTGATGATCATGACCCAATGAAGTCTAATTAAAGAGATTTAGGGTTCATTAGGGCTATTGGGATTTGTTGTGGCCCAAATTGGCCCACATGGCCCATTAGAGGTAAACTAATTCATTTTAGGCCCAATAATAAAATCCTAGTCCATAAATAACTTGAACCGGGATTTGTAAGGTTTCCAACCCTTAGTTGAACATATGAGATATATTTAAATGAGAATGGAGTATAGTATTCACTTAGAGTACAATTCATTACACTAGGTGAAGGATTACATGAGAGTAGAATTTCCTAGCAAAAATGCTAGTTGTGACATCATCCCCCCGTTACAGGGAATTTCGTCCCGAAATTCTTTCGAAAGGTAGGTTCATGAATGATAGAATAGGTAAGGGTACTTCTGCTTCCTCTGATCCTTGCATTCCCATGTGAACTCCGATCTACGCTTGGCGTTCCATCGAACCTTCATTTCCAGAATGCGACTGTTTTGTATGCTTTACTTCCCTATCCAATGCCCCGACTAGTTCTTCTAAGAATAGGAGATTCTTGTTTATTTCGATCTCTTTCTAAAAGAATGATAAGAGTTTTGCATGATAGCCACTTTTTCAGACTCGGTACGCTGATCACAGGGTGTACATTGCTGAGCTCTACTTGTAGCTGCAGCCTATAATTCCTTGGACCAATCCGAGCAAGAATCTCGAACAGTCCGATGTATCGTGGGTTTAGTTTTCTAGTTTCCTAAAGTGAATCATTCCTTTCCAAGGTGATTCATTTAATAACACGCAATCCCCGACTTGACATTCTAATGGCTTACGCCGCTTGTCAGAATAGCTCTTCTTTCGGTCTCGCGATGCTTGAAGTCAAGCTTCGATTTGGATTATCTTCTCATGAGAGTACTAGCAAGTGATCTGCATTTATGACTATAAAGAGTTTCGAAAGTAGCAATCTTGATGCTCTTGCGATAGTTGTTATTGTATAAGAATTCAATCAAGGGCAACCGGGTATCCCATGACTTGTTGAATTCAAACACCTAGACTTGTAGCATGAATTTGAGTGGTTGAATGGTTCGTTTTCCTTGTCTATTGGTTTGAGGAAGGTAAGCAATGCTCATGACTGGCTGTGTTCCCATAGCCTTCTGAAACTGTCAAAATCTTGAAGTAATTCCGTTATCCCAATCCGAGATAAAAGACACTGATATATCATGGAGTCTGACGATCTCTTTGATATAGGTCCATGTTAATCTTTCCGTCTTGTTTGATTTCTATATTAGCAGGAGATGGGCAGATTGGGTTAACCTTTTGACGATCACCCGAGTAGCGCCCAACTCAACTCTTATAACAATAAGCTTCGTCTTTTGAGTACGACAGTTTTGTCCAGTCTACGCAGTGCTTCCTTCACGATATTCTCCGGCTTCGGCGCCTCCAAACTCGGTCGTAGTTGTTGACAGTGTTTGTTCTTGCTTTGTGAGCAGACGAGTATGTTATCGATGGAAGATAATGAAAAGGCAGAATAGGAATGGTTCGGAAAACTCGGTTACTAGGGTTCATGAATACCATGGGAGCATTCATTAGACCGAAGGGTATCACAATGAATTTGAAATGGTCGCAACGAGTTTGGAAGGCAGTTTTTGGAATGTCGTCTTCTCGGACTCGAAGTTGATGATAACCGATTCTTAGATCTATTTTAGAGAAGTAACTAGCTCCTTGGAGCTGGCCAAATAGATCGTCAGTCCGAGGGAGTGGGTATTGATTTTTGATAGGGAGCTTATTCAATTTCCTAAAATTGATGTACTTTCTGAAAGATCCGTGTTCTTGAAGAACAAGACCGGAGCTCTTCAGGGTGAGAAGCTTGGTCCGATGAATCATTTGCGCAACAATTCTACTCAGTTGACTGGATAACTTGTGAATTTTCGGTGGGAGTCAACCTATAGGGTGAATTGGCAATTGACGTGGTTCCCGGTGTGAGGTCGATTCGAAATTCGACCTGTCTCTCTGGGATATTCCCGAAAGTTCTTCGGGAAACACATCCGGAAAATCACATGCTACTGGAATACCTTGCATGCCTACCTCTTCCTTGGTCTTGTCCACAACATGAGTGAGGAAAACGTAGTTCTTCTGGTGCAGGAACTTCTGTGCCTTGATACACGAGATAGGAAGAGGATTGGCGCTAGGTTTATCACCATGGATTATTAGAGTTCCGTGATTAGGAAGGTGAAGGAAAACGACCCTCTCGCGACACATAGTATCAGCACGGTGGGGGCTTAACCCAACCAAGCCGATTATCACATCAAAACTCCTAATATTTACTGGCATTAAATTTATTTGAAATGGATGGTTGTTTAGTGTTAAGGTGCACTATACATGAAAATCTTTGGTTAATACGGTTTTTCCCATTATCCATCTCCACCGTGAAGGCTTCGTTTAGCCTTTGGGGTTGTTGTTTCAGTAAGTGCTCGAATTTGCTACTAACGAAGCTTCGCTCAGCTTCACTATTGAATAAGAGGTAAGCGAAAGAGTTGTTAAGTGGAAACATACCAATAACAACCATTGGGTCATGGACTGCTTTGCCTTGACCCAAGGTCAGGACCATTTCTGATCCTTCTGCTCCTTGATTGTTATCCTTGGGGCAATTGCGCCTGAAGTGATCGGTTCCTCCATACCCATACCAGGTGTGACCGGTCTCATCATTGGTGTTGTTGTTAGGGTTGTTGTGATGGTTGTCGTTTTCATTTGGCTGACGATTCTAGCATGGATAAGTTCTACAGAATCGGGCGGTGTGATTCTTTCGGTTGCATTTGTTACAATGCATCTCCCGGTAGGCTCCATTATGATGGAATTTGCATTGGTTGCATTTTGGAAGGTTTCCAGCATATGGTCTCCTGGTTGCTGGTGTAATAGGGGTCATGGTCGCATGAACAGCAACAACATGTTGCTCCATTGAGAACCCTTGAGTGTGTTGTCCGTTCCTCTTACTTCCAGACCTCAGCTTCCTGCTCTTAAGCTCGGGGTTTGGAGTTCCTTGATAGGTTGTCACTTCTTGGTTTCCATGTTCGTTCCTTTGGCTGGAGTTGTTAATGTTGTTCCCACCTCCATTGGGGTTGTTTGCATTGATTTGTGCCATCGCAGTGGGTACTGCCGCCGTTACAGCAGTTTGAAATGTGGCAGATTCCATCTGTAGGAGCGGTGTCTCGCGGGTGCGCTTGTTATTCTTACGGGATGGCATTTTCCTGATGCACGTTGATATCTAGATCGAAAGTAATGATCGTCATTGCTGGTTGTACTCTATAAATTTTGTATCTTGTTGTATAATTCTCACTTCTTCCATCTAAATCCCTATGATGTATTTGTGGTAGTACGTAATCACAGATTTGGCACGATCGTTGCGTCTATCCTTAGAGTATATAGGTTATTCTGGTTTCGAGATCCTTAAGTATCTAGCGGTTTTGAGGGTGCGCTTGAGCATATAATTGAGTCTATGTAGTAATATGAAATAAAGATAGCACATAATTGTTCCAGTGGTAAGTACCATCTTAGTACGCGAAAGAGAGTCATGTTGGATAGTAGGGGGAAGTAGAAAAGGCTGATCCTAATTGTGGCGGGAAGTGTCTGGTGGTGGTGCTGATGAAGTGAGTTCACTTCGGAGACGAGCTACTTGTTATTCGGTATCTTATAGTCGTACTTCCCAAACTAACTATCTCGCTCGAGAGTCTCCATTCACTTCCTATGTTTGCCCCTCATCTTTCTTAATAGCAAACCACATTTGTTCCGTTCAATTAGGGGTGTCCTGAGCTTGGTTATCCATACCTTAGGTGCGCCAGACCAGGACTGGGAGGGCCCGGTCAGCTGGTCCTCTGTGACTAAGATCGAAGAGACCTCGGTTCCTACTGTAGTGTGGTCGTATCCCCTCATGGTGACTCTATCTCCAAATATCGTGTGCCTAAGGGGGCATGGGGCCACTGGGGCCCACACGATATGTCGGTACTCTGGCTTTACATGGAGGATTGATGTCATCGGATTCTACATCCGAGTCATCATCATCATTGCCCTCTGGCTCTTCCTCTTCGAGGTCCACTATTGAGTCGGTGGGTTCACCTGGAAATTCTACTTCGTGATCCTCCCGTGGTTCCTCCTCTGAGTCGAGCCACCCTGCTATTACCTTACTAGGGAGATAGGGGTTTCTTAGCTAATGATACTCGTCTATAGCGTATTGCATGAAGGGCTATGAATACTAGAAACAAATAGCACACCAATTACTCCTATAACTCTACGACTATTGCATAGATTTAGTTGAGGTTCCCTTATTGGAGATTAAGGGGTATGTTTTTAGGTTCCCTAGCTATCACGATTTCTTCAAGACATGTGATGGTTGTACCTTGGAGGGAATGTAGTTGATCAGGCTACATCTACTCCTTGATACAACTAAGAACAATCCTAGCTTAACCGAGATACTAGCCTTATCTTGTTTGGTTCGGTATTATATTCTTTTTCCTAATACAAGCAAGGGTGTTTTTGTTGTTATATTTTACTTGTTTTGTTCAGAGTTGTGTTAGTCCCTCTTTTGGTTTATAGTTGCATATCAATGTGTGGTTAGATATGCTAGATCACTATAAACAGAGCTCTGATACCAACCAGTCACACCCCCGAACCGGACGGCGGAAACGTCCGAGGGCTCTTGTTACTCAAATTGAATACCATCACAATGAATATACATGAATCATAACATAATTCATCACCATGCATTGAAATATTACAATTGATATCGTTTACATTCAGTGCATTGTTTTAGACGTTACAATTTCATAACATAAACCATTCGATAGTAAATCTAAGCAAAACACCATGACATCACTTGGTACTTATTCTTCAGTTTATCTGTTACCTGAGAATACAAGTTATTTTGAAAATATTCAACATAAAAATGTTGGTGAGTTCATAAGCATGTTTGTAAAAATGATTTGTATAACTTTGAAAAGCACCAGAAAATCCGATATTTTCTGAAACGAGTGTTTTATACAAGAAAAAGTGTGAAGATCTGTAAGTATACTTGTCGATTTTTGTAAACATGTATAATTGTTGAACTTTGTACACATCACATAGGTAAAAGTGTTGAACTCCCCGGGAAAACCCGATGTTTTCCCAATACATAAAATTACGTATCTTATTTATTTATTGTTATACCGATACGACGATCTTTTATGATTACCCAGGTGACATTGGATTAATTATGGGTTGTGAGTTGTTATATTCACGCATTAATGAAAATGACTAGTTTATAACTACCAAATACAAACAATCCTTTAGGCGTCGTCCGTACTACTCACTTAATCCAACCACCTTGACTTCTCTTGATTTACGCCACGAATCTGTCTACTCGATAATTCCAGGTGACATTGGATTAATTATGGGTTGTGAGTTGTTATAATCACGCATTAATAAAAATGACTATTTTATAACTACCAATTACAAACGATCCTTTAGGCGTCGTCCGTAAGACTCACTTAATCCAACCACCCTGACTTCTCATAGCCCCACAACCGAGGAGAAAGGAGGGTACCAAGCCCTCTTTTGTTCCACAAGTTGTTCAAGACTATCGGGAATGCGAAAGGCACTTGGCCCGACTCGCATTTGACTTCTCGACTTCGCTAGCAGTACCAATGGACCCTTGGGGCCCAACAGCACAATAAAGCTATTGAAAGTCCTTTTACATGGAATTAGGTCATAGAAGGCCCAATAACATGTAAGCGCGTTCCCTTCGGGCCTAAAGATCATGTTATTGGGCTAGCTAGGCCCAACAAGCACGATTTGAAACTTTCAAGCCCAAAGATTGAATATTGACTTCTCGTAAATTTCGCGTGTTTATTGAAGTACTATTGTTTATTGATCTTTTATTTGTTATTGATTCGAGACCAAATCAATTCGTTTGGTAACGATATTGGTGTTGAAGTTGTATTGGTTATTATGTTTCGCCGGTAGTCGTGGATCTCGTATTTTGTTTTAAGGGATTTATTTGTTTAAAAGTAAGATTTTTACCTTTTCACGACCCTTCTTTTGTAAAAAGATGTTCTTGGCCCAATAAGCCAAAAATTTAGGATTAAGGCCTAATTTTTGTAAGAATAACACTTTAGTCTCCATTTTGTTCAAAACTTGTTTTGATAACTATTTTGTATTAAAAATAGCGTTTTAAAACCCCTTTTTGTCAAAAATAGCATTCTTGGCTTGATTTTTGTGAAGATGCACGTTTTCTGATTTTTGAGCTTTTCCGACCTAGTTGTTTGAAAATTTGTAGAAAATCATCATAAGTCGAAATTTGGATCCGTAAACTATCAAAGTTTAGAAATTTTGTCTACTTTTTTCACAAATTTTCTCATAATTTTTAATCAATCCTAACAAGTGTAAAATTGCTCATCTTCACAGGTTGGTCCGAAATTATTTCAAATATGAGAGGCAGTTTTGTAAAATTCGCCAAAAATTGTAGAAAAATCGTATGAAAACGTGCGAGTAGTCATTTTAAAGGTATAAACCTAAACGTTATGAATGTAAAACAGTTTTGAAAAATACTTCCATTTGGATGGTCAAAACAGTCCGATATTGGACCAAAACGTTCCTGTCAAGGGCTGTTTTGTGAGTTTAGTTTATAGATCTTTGAATACAACACTCATTTTTGCTATATCAAGTGTACAAATCCCAGATCTACCAGTTTAAATGTATTATATGTGATAAAACATACTTTTCTCATGATTCATATGAAGATCCTAGTGATACACTTCAAGTTTCTTAACATATTTTTAGATTAGTAAAGAAATAAACACATAATCACCAAATGTTTCAATAAAACACACTTAATCGTGCATAAATATATAGATCTACACATATGACTTGTATTCTCCCCCGAAAAACAAGTGAAAACAGAAATCAAAGGGGTATGAACTCACATTTTCTTGTTGTTCTCGGTTTCTAGGTGAAGAAGTGAAGAGATCTTGGTCCTAGCAAGCTTCATGAAGAACTTTGGAACATAGATGGCTCTAAGATGCATGGTCACGAAATTGCATGAGTTAAGAGAAGATTTTTGAAGTAATCAAGAGACTAGACCATGGATCTAAGCATAAACTTACCAAGGATGATGATTTTGGCGAAGAGTCCTCTTGAAAACACCATAGATCTTCGAAATTTTGGATGGAAGGAAAGGATGTTCTTGAGAGAATATTGGTTAAGTTTGTGAAGAGAGATAGGTTAGAGTTAGAGAAGAGAGAGGGAAAAGGTAGGGGTTGACTTATAGGAAAAGCTTGGATATATGGGATGTAATTTCCTTAGATGTATGTTGTACAAAAGTGAGGTGTCACTCCTTATTTCCCCAAGGTATTTTCCCATCTCGTTTTTTTTTGTTGGGCCAAAAATTTTAGGCTAGAGGAAGATGAGAATTTAAATTGGGCTATTACTTGCCTTGGCTCGAAATCATGAGTCCCAATAATCACTTCTCGGCCCATTGGGCCCTTATTGATGATCATGACCCAATGAAGTCTAATTAAAGAGATTTAGGGTCCATTAGGGCTATTGGGATTTGTTGTGGCCCAAATTGGCCCACATGGCCCATTAGAGGCAAACTAATTCATTTTAGGCCTAATAGTAAAATCCTAGTCCATAAAGAACTTGAATCGGGATTTCTAAGGTTTCCAACCCTTACTTGAACATATGAGATATATTTGAATGAGAATGGAGTATGGTATTCACTTAGAGTACAAGTCATTACACCAGGTGAAGGATTACATGAGAGTAGAATTTCCTAGCAAAAATGCTAGTTGTGACATCACGCGTCAATCAACAAACGCTTCGATTTTCAAGAAGATTTGGGGGCGGATTCTTCTCTCTCCTCTACCAGTTGTATAAAGGGTAAACCCTAAAGTCTTTTACCTCTTTACTGCACCAAATATTCAGAGAGCAAGAAACGATTATTTTCTCCCACTATTCATCTTCTTCTACAAAACACTCTTCAATGGCGGATTCTTCTTCTGTTCACGCTACCTCCCACATTCTGCCTATCCGACCTCAGAAAAGCCTGATCATTGATCTCACCCCACATGCCTACGACGCCTTCATGTTCCCAATTGTGGAGTGTCTTAAGCACTCTCCACTGGTTCAAGCATTAACCAAGGCTGAAATCGTTCCAATGAAGTGCTTGTCGCAGATCTTCTCAACTGCCCACTATGACAAGTCTGTCGATCGCATCTTCTTCGACATTCTTGATACCAAATCCTCCATCTCCAAACATCGATTATGTTCGCTTCTAGGGCTCGAGCCTGATGAGTCAAGGGGTAACCCTGAGTCTATTCCTGTGGGACAGTTGTTCTCCATGTTTTACAACATGGGTTACACCGAGATTCTAACCACTGTTACCAAGTTCAAGAAATCATGTCTTCCTCCTCAGTAGAATGGCTACTTCACTGTGTTGTTCAAAGGATTATCAGAATGAAGTGTAGGTTCTGATGGGGCTAGCCGACTGTTTATGACAATTCTCTACGGGCTGTACCACAACGTCAATCTCGACTATGGCTCGGTTTTATGGCAGCAGTTGATTCAAAGCCTCGCTTCTACTTCTCGCCATTCTGAAATATATTATGCTAGATTCTGGACGCTGGTCACAAAGTTGGCAATGGACAAGTATCATGTCCCTGTCGTTGCTGGTTCTCCACTCTCCTCAGTCGCCGTTTTCCATACAACGAGGATTATTGTAACCGATGCTTCCAAATTTCAGTTCTTTGGCTCAATCCCTGACTCAATGTATGCGTGTGTTCCAAGGTATAGTCGCATCATCAAAACTTACAAGGAGTTTCTTCGTTCAGGCCTTAGAGAGCTCACTCCAGAAATGATTCAATCTATCCACGATGCTGACAGTCCTGCTCCCATGGGAAAGAAAACAGAAAAGGGGAAAGACAAGAAAGTTATCAAAGGAGCGAAAGGGCCTTCTCCAAAGAAGCGAACACCTTCGAAGGCAGCTCAATCACCTCCACCAAAGAAGAGGAAAACCCAACCCAAGCGCAAAATCATTCTCGCCTCTTCCACCAGTGAATCAGAGGATGAGAGTTCAGACTCTGAGGAGTCGCTTCGAGGTGACACTCCTCCTCGTTCGCCTTCACCTGAGGTACCTGTTTCAACTACACCAGTATCTCTTCCCCCAATCTCTATCTCTATTTCCATTCCCCCCATAACCTCCACTACCCATATACCACCCACCTTTATCCCTGTACCACCTCCTATCTTCACAGAAGCTACTACAACAACCATCACTGAAGTTCGAACGAACGTATCTGATACGGGGGCTCCTACTTAAGCACCTAAACACACACCCACTACTGAACATACTTCCACACCCGAACCTACTCCCACAGCCGAACCTTCATCTTCGCCTTCATCTCCCAATCACTCAGTTAATGACGAGACTTTTCTTGGAAGAGAAGACATGACGTTTGACTCGGTCTACTATAGTCCGTATCAGGTTCAAAGTGATGATGACGATGATGCTCCTGTCACTAAAAAGCATCTCAAGGAACTTCATGAGAAAATCGACAGTGTCATTGCTTCCTCCTCTTCCTCTCGGTCCACTATATCAGAGGATGCCATTCAGGGGCTAGTTGATACGTTCACCAAGGCACAAGAAGCCTCCATCAACTCTGCCACTGCTGCTATCAACGCATCTACCTAGGCGTGTGCTGCTGCGATCGAAAAAGTCAAAAAACTATTTGTCGATGTTAACAATTTTTTACAGTCTTTACAGGGAGCCGCTAATTCCAATGCAGCGAAGGTTGACTCTCTTGTCGAGAAGCTGGCCGCTTATTTCGCTTCCAAATTGCAATCCTTTGCTAGTCTTCGTCAGTCTCTTGATGATGACAATAAAACATTCCAGGCGGCTGTTGAGGAGCGCTTGACAAAGCTGCAAGAAGATCTCGCTTCAGAGAACTCCATGATGGATGCTATTGCTCGAAAAACCACTGCTCTAAAGGTCAAGAGTCTTCAACTCTTCCAATCAGAAAAGAGGTTGCGTCTCTCCGATCTGAGCGAGCGGTCATCTCTACGTGTGTTTCGGATATCCATGACGCCCTCTCCAACATTATTGAAGCACATGATCCCATCCTGAACTATTCTGTGAGGCGCACTCTAGCTGAGAAGCTTGCTCCTGCTATTGCCCTACTCAGCAAAATTGAAGGGCTTCCTAAGTTCGTGGCCCATTCAAAACAAAGGGGAGAAGATGTGTCTCAACCACCTCCTACTTCTACATCAACTAAAGCAACCGAACCTCCTCCAGCAGGTCAAGTTCAGGTTCGGGTGCTAAAGATAAAGGGAAGAAGGTTATTGAAGACAGTGATAGTGATGATGATAAAGTGACCATCGTTGATCTCTTGAAGAAACAAGGCCGGGAAAAGGATGCAGACATGAGTGCTCGTGTTGCCAGAGAGGCTGAGGCGAACGAAAGAAAAATGAAGGAGGCTCACGATCTTCTTGAGAGTCGAAAAGCTCTATTTCCTCCATGGACTCTCGAGAAGCTTATCAAAGAATCCATTGATA
Organism: Lactuca sativa; assembly: GCF_002870075.4. Classification (NCBI taxonomy): domain Eukaryota; kingdom Viridiplantae; phylum Streptophyta; class Magnoliopsida; order Asterales; family Asteraceae; genus Lactuca; species Lactuca sativa. Next base: position 148,424,084 of record NC_056625.2, read on the forward strand.
CTCCCAGCATCTTATGGATCGAACCGTTGATTTCCTTGGATAGGGTCAATTCTGTCGACTCTCAGTTCGACATGCCCTTAACCCGAAAGGCCTTCATTTTTCATGCTTTCTCTCATGTTGCTGATGTGCCTCATCCCCACCCAACGGTTGATAGAGAGCTCGTTGACTTCTATCTGAGGTCTGCTCAGCCTCATTATCAGACATGGAGTGCTCAGAAGATCATTAACGTTCGGGTCCTCAAACTGTTTCGGGAGGGGAACTTCACAAACATTCGGTTCAAAGTGCTGAGGGGGTCTGCTAAAACTGAACATGCTATTTCACTTGCTGATCTTCCCAACCTGAATCCACATGATTGGATCATTTTGCACAACATCCTCCTCACCAACAAAGTTGAATATGGGCCAATCATCGATCACTTTAAATGGATGCTAGTTTGCTACATCATGGAGGTTGCCAAGATGGATCAGGAGATCGCAAGTATTTTCAAGAAAAAGCCTACCATCTCTCCTGTTGGTTCTGCAAGTGATTTAAATATGATGTAGATGGGAAGAATCGACTCGAAGCGGATCTCTGTCATGTTCACAAGGAACGAAGGCCAAAAATGCCTGTTCGCCTTGGCAGATAAGCATCTGTACACCACTGCGTGCTTGGAACATGTTCTAGGGATCATCAATCGATGCAAGCAGAACTCTGCAGATGAAAAGAAGTATTTTGATGACATGATCCAGTGGTACCTTCGCTTCAGACAGACCATCCTTGCCCTCATTCCACGTCTATTCGAAACCACAAAGAAAGTTCCTGCAGCTGGACCCAGCAAGTTAAAGTAGAGTCTCACTCCAATTGACGCAAAGGGGGAGATTGTAGGGTCCGTTGGGTGTTGCGTCTTGGGATCGTTCATTAGTCCAATTTTGTAACCGGATTGGGCCTATCCATCCGTGATTTTATATTCTAGGGTTTACTATATATTGATGCTCGCATGCATCCTAGTACGTACATTTTGAAGTCGATTATTCACAGATATTATTTTTATCGTTTGTAACCCTAGTAGCATCTACATCGGAAGTTCTTTGTCGAGCTCTGCTGAGGCTTGAATCTATTGAATCAGTTGGCATATTTTGATTCACTCTTGTGTTTGATATTTCTATTTACGTTTTTATGATTAATCTGTTTAAAGATCTAAACGATCAAAGAGTTTATTAACTCATCACTCGTAATAATCCAAATCTGAACAAACACCCAGGATTAGGTCTAAAAGTTTACAAAAGACCTGTTCATGCAACCTCGGACCATGCATCATCTAAGAATGTATCAATCGTCCCTGGTTCTGAACTTGTTGGGTTGCCTAAACTAACCGTGTAATTCTCAGGCTTTGTGCAAGGAGGAACAAGAAGAAGAATGGTTAATTGACAGTGTCTGCTCCTTTCACATGACCGGAAGGTTAGAGTACCTTCGGGATTTTAGGCCTATATGCAATGGTGGAAATGTCACGTTTGGCAACAATGCAGACGATGTCATCCGAGGTTACAGTGTTCTCACTACGGGGAACTTTTCCATTCAGAAGGTGGCTTATGTAGAAAGCCTTAAACACAATCTTATCAGTGTTGGCCAACTATGTAAAGCAGGACATCGTGTTGAATTTGATGATCAATTCTGTTACATAATGACAAGTGATCGAAGCACTTGCTTAATTAAATCTCGCTCCGAAGGCACGATGTATCCACTGGATGTTTCTCTCATCATTGGTAAACCGCAGCTGTGTTTTCTGTCCAAAGTTGTATCCGAAGTCTGCTGGCTATGGCATCGCAAGCTAGCTCATCTCAACTTTCGTTACATCAACAACCTCATCACAGCAGAATTAGTCCGTGGTCTCCCCATTCTCAAATTCAGCAACGATACTCTTTGTCCAGCGTATGAATGCGGTAAACAATCAAAAGCATGTCATCCTCTGATAATGGATTCTTCTATCTCTGAACCACTGGAGCTATTACACATTGATCTCTACGGTCCCTCAACCGTAGCCAGTCTTCACCACAAAAAATATATACTGGTTATTGTTGATGACTACACACGCTTCACATGGGTCTTCTTTCTCAGACTCAAATCAGAGACACCACAAATCTTCATTAACTTCATCAAAGAAATCGAACTTCAGATCAAGCTTCCAGTCAGACGAATCCACAGTGATAATGGAACTGAGTTCACAAATCATCTTCTGAACAGTTTCCTAGTTTCCAAAGGCATTTCTTACAACTTTTCAGCACCCTATACACCTCAACAAAATGGTGTAGTAGAAATAAGAAACCACACACTCGTTGAAGCAGCCAGATCCATGCTTAACTTCGCCCAACTTCCTCTCTACTTCTGTGCCGAAGCAGTAGCAACCACATGCTTTGTTCAAAACCGTAGTATCGTGTGCAAGCGTCTCAATAAAACACCATATGAAGGTCTCAACAATCGCAAACCCAATGTTCGTTTCTTTCATATCTTTGGATGTAGAAGCTTCGTGATCAACAACAGAGACAAACTCAACAAGTTTGCACCAAAGTCTGACGAAGGTATCTTCCTTGGTTATTCTACTAACAAGGCTACATATCGAGTGCTCATCAGAAGAACAAGGTTGATCATTGAAAGCTTTGATGTGAAATTTGATGGCTCTCATATCCGCATTGCTTCCGGACCTCTGAATCTAGTTGAAATCAACTATGATGAAATTTTTGATCCCATTGAAACGGCAAAGCTATCCGAAGGTCTGGTGTCACCCACAGCTCAACAGCAACATGCCGACATATCTGGACCATCTCTATCTGAAGTAGTATCGCTCAATACTTCCACCTCTCCGGTTGAAGGGGAAAGATCTACTCTGGATCTTGTTGCAACCGTTGAGATTCCAGTACCTGATGTTGCTGACATTCCTGCCCGAAGTGAAGCTTCACCATCAAACGAACCTTCGGAGGACTCAGATGATGAATTCATAGAGAATATTGACACTAGATCTGATCCTAGAATTGTCACTCTCCCATCTGCATTCCAGGGGGAACATTCTCAGGTTCCAAAGGAACTCCCATCCAGAATCCAGGGGGAACCTCAATCTCTGCCGATTCCTCAAGAAAATTTTGCTTCAATAGATCAAGATGATTCAGCAGGATGTTCTCAAGTCCAGGGGGAACTGCCATCTCCAACCGAAGATTCCACTAACATCCAAGATATCCCTTCTACCACAGCTGCTGATCATCTGATGCCACGTCTTCATGTATGGACAAAAGACCACCCACCAGGTCAAATTGTTGGCAACCCATCCGTAGGTATCCAGACTCGGTCTTCCAAGGACTTATCTGATCACTCCATTATGTAGCTTTTATGTCTACGGTCGAACCTAGAATGATCAAACAAGATTTGCTTGAATCAGACTGGATAGCTGCAATGCAAGAAGAATTAGAAGAATTTGAAAGAAACAAAGTATGGCAACTTGTTCCTCTTCCACAAGGTCATACTATTGTTGGTACAAGATGGGTTTTCAAGAATAAGCTAGACGAGTCTGGCTCAGTCATCAGAAACAAGGCAAGACTTGTTGCCAAGGGCTACAGTCAACTAGAAGGCATTGACTACGATGAAACGTATGCTCCGGTAGCACGCATGGAAGCCATCCGGATCTTTTTAGCATACGCAGCCCACAAAAATGTCAAGGTACACCAAATGGACATTAAGAGTGCTTTTCCAAATGGTGAACTAAAAGAAGAAGTTTATCTTCAGCAACCTCCAGGATTTGCAAATAGTGAATTTCCAGACCAGTGCTACAAGCTTGAAAAAGCAGTCTACGGTCTAAAGCAAGCCCCAAGAGCTTGGTATGAGACACTTTTTGAATTTCTTGTCTCATCCGGGTACAAAAGAAGAGTGATTGATCCCACATTATTCGGAAAAGCAAATGGTGACCACCTTATGTTAGTACAAATACATGTGGATGATATCATTTTCGGGTGTACTGATCAAGGCATGGTAGATGAATTTGCTAAGCTCATGAACAACAAATTCAAAATGAGCATGAATAGATATATTAACTTCTTTCTAGGTCTTCAAGTCAAACAAATTCAGCAAGGAATTTTCATTCATCAAGAAAAATACACCACCGAACTTCTGATGAAATATTCAATGGACAACTGCTCTTCTGCTAAGGTCCCTATGGTCTTCAGTTATAAGATCTCTGGTGATCCCTCCGGAGAATCTGTGGATCACAAGAGTTATAGAGGTATCATTGGTTCACTAATGTCCTCACCGCAGCCAAACAAATTCTTCGGTATCTTGAAGGAAGCAAATCAATGGGTTTATGGTATCCCGCAGGTAACGACTTCAGTCTTTAAGCCTTCACCGATGCGGACCATGCAGGTTGCAAGCTCGATAGAAAAAGTACATCAGGTGGATGCCAATTCCTAGGAGGAAGACTTGTAAGCTGGTCTTCAAGAAAACAAACATGTGTATCCCTATCTACTATAAAAGCAGAATATGTGGCCACAGCTGCTGTTCCCAAGTTCTTTGGATGAAGACACAATTGTTAGACTACGGGTACACAATGCTGCGGATACCAATTTACTGTGACTCTGAAAGTGCTATAGCGATTTCTTATAATCCTATTCAGCACTCCAAGACAAAACATATTGAGTTACATTATCATTTCATCAAAGATCATATTCTGAGAGGTAATATTAAACTCATGTTTGTTCCTACTCATGAAGAGATTGCTGATGTTTTCACAAAAGCTCTTGAATCTAGAAAACTCAATGCATTCTTACAAATGTTGGGAATGTTGAATCCGGACCCGCAATTCTTTATGAAGTGTTAGCTACCGCAGACCATCATTGCTCTCCTTTGCGGTTCTAACTGAGAATTACATATGAGATGGTTTTGGTACCGCAATCTAGGTACCGCAACCATATGTCATACGTATCTCTCATGGGTTTTAATGATCTTTTATTTCTAACCTTTGGACAAGTGTTTTCTCACAGATTCTCTCTGAAATCCTTCTTTGCTCATCCGCGATGAAGTTTCTCAACCGCAATAATGACTTCATCCGCAATCGCCTTAAATAAATTCCAATAGAACCATTAACTCTCTAATCTTTGTGTGCTATTTAATGATCCTTCATTAAATAAAATACAAACATTCCCTTTAGAAACTGTCACATTCCCTTTTTGAATAAACCCCGGATCAGACCTATTTTAGGGATGATGACAAAAAGAATGATTCCCAAATCAATCCATCCTCAACTTGTCTTTTTCCTCTCCCAACCACGTCCCATCAGTTACAACTTTCTCTCTCATCACCCCATGTTTATCTGACATTCTACCATGCGTCTAATCCGCCATTAAATGCAAACCCCTTTTCAGATCTTTCAAAAATCTCTACAAAACCCATTTCATCTTCGTGTGGCTGAGATTCAATCCCATAATCATTGATTCCATCCAAAAAATCCCATTCAACTTCTTACCCCCTTCTATCTTTTACCTAGGGTTAAAATCCTTTTACCTCCTTTATAAACCCATCTTCTTCTCTAAAATCGTTTACCCTCTCTGTTTAATCGATTATACTCTCATCTCTCCCAAACTCCATTGAGCTCTTAAGAACTCCAATTTCTCATCTGTCAATGGCAAAATCAGGTGCATCAAAGAAGCAATCCAAGGCTTCAGGCTCGATGAATCCAACTGGTTCCACATCTCCAATGATTGCTTCAAGCAACTTCAGAGTAGTGTTTGAAGATCATCAGTCGTACAATGCCCCAACCAAACTAATGATAAACTATCTCAAGAACCATATCTTGTTTGGCCCATTTGACGCATTCACTAATGTTGTTCCTGTTTCTACACTCTTCAAGTGTGCTCTTTCTGCATACAAACCACTGGAAAACCCACAAGAAGTGCATCTTAACCTCAGCAATGATTCTTTGGTCATCTTGACCAAAGAGAAGTTCTTGACTGCCATAAACCTTCTAATTCATCCCTCCATCAAGATCTTCACACCATCGTTATCTGACATCACCACCACACTCTACCAAACGGGTTATCAGAAACCGATCCGAGGGATTGGTGAGTTCAAGAAGAACCAACTGCATATGGTTTGGCAGTTCGTATGCCACTTTGTCATCCGCTGTCTATCCAGCAGAATCGGAGGCATCGACAATATGGGTTTAAAGCTGCTAGAACTGGTCTGGAGCATCTTCACCGGCCACGATGTCAATTATGGCCAAACTCTTTGGGATGACTTCCTCCAATACATTCCCAAAGAGCACCCCAGAGAGAACCCAACCGAGCTCACCTTTTCTCGATTTTGGTCTTTCTGTATTTCTGATCTACATGCGGATGTTGGTATCGACATGGGCAGTGACATCAACTTCTTTGTCACTAAGGATGTCAAAAGGTACAATCCCTCTTCTGATCAAACTTTATTTGGACCTATCCGCATGCCCCCCATTCACATTCTTAACTTGCTTGGTCTCGAGACTGCTGATGTCTCAGATCATATAGAGGCCACCGAGGGTATTATCCCATACCCTTCTACCCCACCTCTTCCTTCTACAACCATTCTCCCTGAGGGTACCGCAGCCCCCTCTGCCACTATACTTTCTAACCTTTCTCAACGGAGAAAAACCATGCCATCTTAAAAGAAAACTAACACACCCAAGAATAATGCCCCAAAACCAACCGCACCATCAAAGAAACGAAAAACCGAACTCACCACTGTCTCGACCAGTTATTCTGAAGAAGATAGATGACCTATAGCTATCCTCAAGAAAAGAAAGACAACCGAAACCATTGGCCAAATGAATGATTGGACTGATACTGCAGCCTCTCAACAGGCTCCGGTAGTCCTTGGGATGGCCGCACATCCATTCAATACAACACTCGAATACCACCCTAAGGTCTCCAGGGCTTCCCGGCTGCATACCTTTACTTCTGAGGAGTTAGACTCCATCCTTTTGCATGTATCCCAAACACTTCAAACACCACTACATCCGCAGGGCATCTCTTGCGCCCATGCCAGAACTGGGCCGAGGCCAGACATGACCACGGGTCAAGGAGACCAAGGAAGTCCAGGAACTCCTACTCTGCTTACATCTTTATCAGGTGGTTTAGGCTCGGTGAGCACTAATGTTCAAGGATCCGTGAAGCCAAAGGACACCTTGGTGCGAACAGAACCAATTGAGGGCGAAGATTCAAGTGACTCTTGGAGTCAGTATCAGCCCACTACTGATGCCAAAATCAAGAAATATGCTGCTTTTAAAAGAGCATTCCAAGCCCAAGGGGAGCAGGTCAAACAACAACAATAGAAGGAAAAAGAAATCATGTCTATGGCCAAGTATTGGGCAAATGCCATCAGCAATGCCCATACTGCTGCCACAATCCAAAAGGTTCAAACCTGGATGGATCAAATGGCAGACACCTTGCTAAAAGCTCAAGCTACAGCCGCAGCCACAGCTACTTCAAAGGTTCCTCCTACTTCAACTTTTGTTCCACCTACCACAGTCAACCCATCTCAAGACGAAGAGCCAACAATTGAACTCAGCTCAACACCTACCTTTGGTTTTGATGATGAAGACATCCAAGAGGTCAACAAACCGAATCCTTTCGATGAAGACCTTATGATGTTCGAAGAAGAAGAAGAGTCCAGCGGTTCTCAACACTCCATTGCTAAGCCCAAGGAAAAGAAGAAGAAGAAGAAGAAGGATGCGGTCACTGGGAAGGAATTCCTCAATCTCCAAGCCAAGGTTGATCAGATTTTGGCTGCAGTTACACCCACCCAACCTCCATCTGCAGATATTCTAGGACCGCAATCCGGAATTGAGCGAGTTGAAAGACTGAGACGAGAGAGCATATGGCTGTGAGTGCATCTCTCTCAAAGTTGAAATGGGGATCCGATCTCTTGATAACAACCGCAGGACCGATTATCAAGACTTTATGGTTGCAGCGGAACGCCTTATTTCTGAAGTGACCGCAATTTAAAAGGATCTTCAAGCAGCCATCGCGGATCAAGCTGCACAATCTCAGAAAGTGATAGATGAGACTCATACTGCTTATGAGTCCACTATCTCTGTTCTTCAAGCTACAATTAATAGACTCTAGAAATCCCTTACCTTCAACTTCCATGGTCCTGAGATCCTCCAGCTTACAAAAGACATACACAAGCTCTTCTTCCACCCTACCATCCCAAATAATTCCCAATTAGTAGAAACACTCAAAGCTCAATTCCATGAAGTTTGTGCCAAGGTGGATGCACTAAAGCAATGGCTAGAGGAAGCACCAGGGTTGCATTCCTCAAGAGGGGGAAGTGAAGAAGAAGAAGAAGTCCACCACTCTAATGCCTCTTTCCATCAGAGTCCCCCCATTACCACTGAAAAAATTCCAATGCCCCGGTCTTCACCGCAACCATCTCAACATACTCCAACTCCCCCCACTTCACCTCCTAAAGACACACCCAAAAAGAATGATACTCCTCTTCACTTCAAAACTTTAGAGGAGAACATGTCATCCGAAAGCTCCACAGACTCCCCTTCCACAACTCAAAGAAAACAAGACTGGAAAGCAGCCAAGTTAGCTGAACTCATCTGGATAGAGTGCGGATTCGACACCATGATTGATGAGTCACTAATTAACTCATGGGTCAATTTGCACCGCAGGCTGCTGGATGAAGACTATACACCGCATCTGACATATGCTGAACCCCCTGTTGATGGGTACTGGGACATCCTAATTTCACCAAATGCCAAATAATTTGTAGTGTTTGAGCCATTTGACAGCAGCCTTCCTACCCACAAAAGACTGCCGATGGAGTTTGAGAGATTAAACCGTTTCTATGCCAAACATTCCTCCTCCATTGACAAAATATGGTCTAACGACAGACCATCCGCAGTCAAGAACTACAAAATGCGGAAGTTCATGAAGGCTGATTTTGTCCAGTATACTCTCACCAGAAGGGAGCATGACTACATCTGTACCCAGGCAGACTTCCCATGCATTAATCCAGAAGAAATTTTTCTTATTGCCAGGGTGTTCCAGAACAAGGCAGAAAAGCATCCCAAGATGCAAATAGCGCTTGAAAAAGTCAACTCTTTCTGAAGGGACGCAGTCTATGACTTTGCGAAGATTGACGCGGACATCTACCCCACCATCCTCAAGAGATTTGACCTTCCACCACTTGAACCTATGCCAATGCTTACCGAAGGCCATGAAGAAAGATCACTAGGCGCAACCAACTTCCCGGAACTTGGCATCATATTCAAACGGAAGACAGACAACATCAAATACTTCATTCTGATGAATGCCATGCACTGCCTGCCAAAGAAACAACTTGACATCTGCCAGACTGTAGTGGAAAAATCAAAGCATACTACTGCAGAAGTGAAGTTTGAGATTACAAAGAGAATTACATGGCTGGAGAATGTTGGGAAATTTTGGTGGATTTTGATCAAGTTCCTCAAACTTGATAGCTGAACCGGAGTTAAAGAGGTCACTTAGGGGGAAATTGTTTAATCATAAAAGTGACCCTCTTGAACTCAACTACCACAACCTTCTCTTTATTACCGCAACGGTTCAGCTCCCGTAGCCAATCCAGCACCCGGAGTCAATTCTGCAACTGTAACCGCAACCAATTTTTTTGCTACCGCAGTCTACTAGATTACTTTAGTTGTCTTTTATGTAATTCACTCTATTCTCCAGTATGCCTTGCACGGCTGCTTATAGAGTCTTAGTCTAGTTCAGAGTCTCTATAAATAATGACTCATTCTCTTGTATCGAATACACTTCTTACTCCTTACTAATAACTTATGAACTTATTCTGAATATATTTCTCTAAGTTATCTTCTTCATTTCTCTATCTTTCTACTCTTCTTACTCTCATCTGTTACTTAAACATATCTGAATATAACCTCTCTCTGTAGCAAGTCTGTAAGACATAATCACTAAGTTTGATCTTCCTTATTAACTTGGAGTGAATGCGTTCCTTGTTACGAATCAGCTTAAGTGTATTCTTGATATAACAATTATTGTCATTTCTATTTCTTTAAATTCCGCAACTAACTTCCAAACTCTAACTATATTATTGTTGAGCTTTTAGATCCTTTGAGATTAACTCTATTCCGCAATATACTTGTTCTAACTTTTGTTCAAGTGTGTCTCCAAGTTTTTCTCTCCACAGGTACGCCCTACGTAACCCAATTGTGGACTTTTTGGGCTAAATCTTATACTGGGCCTTAAGCGTTGGGCCTGGAGTTTGGACTTGCTGTGCTAGAGATATGGACCAGAGGAATATGTACATGTGCCTTGGGTCCTTGAGTTGGGCTTGCCTATTGGACTTGAGAGTTAGGCCTTGGGAGAGTCCATTTATTATTGGGCCTTGGTGGGCCCAATGGGTTTTGGAGTTATTTATGGGCTAGTTAGTGGACTTTTAGACCTAGAGAATGTGGGTTGGGACTTAGATCCTAATTTGAGATCATTGTAGATTTGGCACAGAGATAGAGGCCGGTGCGTATCAATAGTGTCTAAAGGAGCTGTTCTTCATCCGAGGTGAGTCTTCTCACTATACTTTACCTAGAGTGGTAATTAGAGTTATGTGACAAAGTATTTTGTATGCCATTTATTTGATGTGATACACTGCATTATTTCTATGTGATTTATGTTATGTGTGTTACAGAGGTTACAGAGTTAGGACCGGAAGGTCCACAGAGTTAGGACCAGAGGGTCCACAGAGTTATGGGACTGGAGGATCCCACTGAGACACATTGACCAGAGGGTCAAACAGAGTTATAGTCTCGAGTGGCTAATATGTGTTGTATGTGGTATTTTGGGGAACTCACTAAGCTTCATGCTTACCGTGTAATGTGTTATGTGTTTCAGGTTTTCATCTCAGGATCGCGGGACGGCACCGACTTGATTGTACACATCAGAGAAAGAGTTAGGGGATCCTGGATTAATAATGGAGTTGTGCTTCATAATTGAATAAAAGAGATTTTTACACGATATGTTATGAGTACTATGCATTTTAAAAAAATGAAAAATTGTTTTAAATTTTTCACGTCGTTACAAGTTGGTATCAGAGCCTTGGTTTGAGGGATTCGGATGTACCTTCGGGTATGTCTGGACTCAAACTGAGGAAGTGAGCAAAATTTTCAAAATAAATGATTTTTCTAAAACAAGCAAGAGTTTTTAAGAGAATGCAGGAAGGAGCAGTGTGTACAATCAGCCAGAGCCCGAACGGTGATTTCCCAAAATACCCTTACTTTTGTGTTATTAAATATGTTATGAGATATTATGCATGTTAGAGATAGGCTAGGTATTTTATATTTTAAGACTAGAGTAGCCTGATTTGTGATGCCTTAGCCTAGGTGTTGCTGTTATCTTTGATGCACTTTCGAGTATGTGCTGAGTTAGAGTATCCACCAGGAATCCTACGTAGAGAGGGATTTGGGTAGAAGAGTAATCTAGGAGAGATACCTAGATGAGCATTTGTGAAGACTACCGAGAGAGTAGCTAGATACCCTCGGGGGGTAGAGTTGCAGAGTTCGGTGATATCTTTTGAGTATAAGTAGAGCTAGTGGAGTTATCACTTAAAGCGGGTTATATGTGTTTATTCGACGCCCGAATGCTGCTTGCTTCGTGCTTTGTGGAATAGCCGATGATGGGAGTCAGCTACCAAGTGAATGTGACGATACTCAGGAGGTGGATGACTGGAATGATAAGGAGTTTCCTAGCAGCTGATGGCGGAGAAGTGTGAGAACCTATGAAGAGCCTAGGAAGTGACCTTAGTCAGATAAGTACGCTGACAGAGTAGAGCATTTTGCTAGGGAGCGAGCATGTGTGTTGAGATTGGTGAAGAGAAGGATGAGCAGCTACTTAGTGAATCTAGGATGGTCCGTGTATAGAGTATGGGTAGATGTGGTAGGTAGTATGGGCCCGTACTACTAAAAGTAGAGGACCTATGCTCGGTGCGGGGAGTATTCCAGAGGTTCTAAGTAGCAGATTGAGAGGTGATGTCATGGTTCGAGTACCATGATTGGTAGCAGATCGAGAGGTGATGTCATGGTTCGAGTACCATGATTGGTAGCAGATCGAGAGGTGATGTCATGGTTCGAGTACCATGATTGGTAGCAAATTGAGAGGTGATGTCATGGTTTGAGTACCATGATTAGTAGTAGATCGAGAGTTAATGTCATGGTTCAAGTACCATGATTGGTATCACATCGAGAGGTGATGTCATGGTACGAGTACCATGATTTGTGGCAGGTTGAGTAGAGAGGATATGGTTCGAGTACCATGATATCTGGCGGTTAATGCTTCTGGATTTACCGGTTATTCCGTAGTGATTATCTAGACCACGGTCGGATGTGAAACAGTATGGGTCCAGAAGGCGAAGATGAAGGAGTTTTAGTGGTGTATCCGTTGATAGGGAAATCGAGTTAGCTCCGAGGATTGTTGGTGATATGCCAGTAGTGTCGCAAGACTCAGAGTTGAGTAGGGACAGTGCGTTATGGAGGAATACGGTCTGAGCAGGGTAACCGGTCGATAGTAGAGATGTCACCTTCTGTGACCTGAGTGGTGCTATTTCCATTTCTTGAGGGAGACATAAGTGGTGTTGAGATTTCGGTTTTCTGAGTTGGGGGTGAGCCCTGTGGGATTGCACTGATGGTGATCTACAATCAGAGTATCTAGCAGTAGGTCTGTCGCGAGGGAATGATATAGCTTGAGCAGGTTGTCAGTGGGGACTGAGATGGTCAAGGACCAGGATAAACCCTATTTGAGTATAGTAGGGCATGTGTCAGCTGCAACGTTGGACGATCAAGAGGAGTTTATAAGGGCGGTGACTCTTATTGTCTTTGATGAGTATAGAGAGTGAAAATGTGGTTTCTTCTCTTATGATAAGGGACGTGTCGGAGCGTTGGGCGAGGAGTCGAGGATGAGGAGTACGATATTTCATTATTTCCAGATTAGGAGTCAAGGTTAATACTGGACATTTGGGAGGTCCGGTGATGGTATGATGTGAGATTCTGAATGACTAGAGGCAGTCATGATGATAAGGTTTGAGGATTTCCTATGAGATTCGGGTATTTGGAGTTATTTGATCTCTGTCAGGGAGATCATCGAACCCTAAGTGGGGGAGCCTGATTCCCTGCTAGATCCCGATCGCAATCTCAAATGGACAGAAAGGTCATAATCTCCCTCTCTCTCTAGGACCCACTGCAAGGGTAATCATCAGGATCCATTAAAGAGGATGAACCCAAAACTTCTAATCTTGGACACAAGGAAAAACATCATGCTCACCTGAGAATATTCTCTGACCTTTATAAACCTAATAGATGAACCTCAAGCTCACCCATCCCATCACCAAAAAGGTTTCACCGAATCCCATCTTATAATAATTGTCTCAACTCGTAGTGACGCACAAGTCACGCAGTTCGCTTTCCCTCAAGCAAACACTACAACTCTACTGAAGATCGGATCACCCCTGAACTCTGTTGATTACTGCCCAATAGTTCTGTGCATCCCGTTGCACCTCCCCAACCAAGGCCCTGACCTACTCAGGTCTAGGACATCGGATGACAAAGAATACCCCTCACATGGAACCCACCTCCGATTCCAGAATCTCATCTCGTCTATCCATCACACCACCAGGAGTCAACTCAACTCGAGAGTTTGGTCCGACTCGAAGTTGGAACCACTCGTCCCAATGAACCATTCAACTCATGACTTGTGACTCGCAACCCATACGTACTTCACTTATCTAATTCCTTCGGGTTGCGATGTCCACACTTTACTCATAATATAAAGATTCCCGATCATTGAGGAGACCCCAGTCCCGCCCCTGGTCCGACTACCAGGCTCCCAAAAACTCATAAATTAGGGCTATTCAAGCCTAAAACTCTTATGTGTAATGCTTTGAACAAAAGTGCTTCATCATAACAACCTCTTGCTAACTAGTGCATACTACGGATCCCCATAACATCACAACAACCTCCTACTGACTAGTGAGTACTACGGCTCCCTGTAGCGTCACAACACCCTCTCTCTGACTAGCGAGTACTACAACTCCCCGTAGCATCACAACACCCTCTCTCTGACTAGTGGGTACTACGGCTCCCCGTAGCATCACAACACCCTCTCTCTGACTAGTGAGTACTACGACTCCCCGTAGCATCACAATACCCTCTCTCTGACTAGTGAGTACTACGAATCCCCATCGCATCACAACACCCTTTCCGTTTGGCGAATACCACGACTTCCCGCAGCATCGCCACACCTTCTCGCTATCCGGTGGATACTACAGCTCCCCATAGTATAACCACACCCCTTTGCACTAACTCATTGAACTGCAGCTCTCTGCAGTCTCACCCCACTAGTTCTTACCACTTCACAAACTCATCCTCAGATCGACGCCACACTGCGATCATTAACTCATGCTTTGCGGACCATCCATAGATAGGTGTATGCACCTACCCGAATTATGCACCACTGTAACTGAAGAAAATCCTCATAACAAAACACCTTTCCTTGCTGCAATCCATTGTCTTAAATAATCCACTTGCCGTCATTAACCGAAAGGGCTCCCGCTAGAATCATAGATGCTCGACACACCACCATAGAACCTCACGATGTTTTTGCCTCAGCCACTGATCTTCCTATTAGACAATCCATATTTTCAGAATATCCCAATTCTCACTTGCAACAAGGAGGGATTTTCAATGACTCAGAACATGTTGACGACAATCCGAAACTCCTTCCTATAATGCTCAAATTCATGCTAGAATACTCATAACGACCCTGGAATTAGTTGCCAAAAAATCAACTTCTGCCCTTCCCCAACTTCATAACAGCCCAAACATTTGAACCAGAATTCTTCCACTGCTGAACTAACCCTACGATCCAACCACCTCGATGAATTCCTATCCATCACAAAGTCTCCGACCGATGGCCACTTGTCGTGGAGACATTCAGCCTTTACCAAACTTATACCACATGCATTATCTCGCTCTGTACCTCGCTTCAAACACCAATAACCCTGATGACATTAATCCACACTCCAGGTCTCTATATCCAAATCTTTAACCGATCTCGAACAGATCTATGATCCTCTAAACAAAATACCCGATCTTCCCCCACTTAGGGTTCGAAACATCACCAATTTGGTGCACCAACACTCTATCCCACACACTGCTTTAAGCATTGGGCCTGGCGTTTGGGCTTGTTGTTCTAGAGATTTGGACCAGAGGAATATGTATATGTGCCTTGGGTCCTTGAGTTGGGCTTGCCTCTAGGACTTGAGATTTGGGCCTCGGGAGAGTCCATTTATTATTGGGCCTTGGTGGGCCCAATGGGTTTTGGGGTTATTTATGGGCTAGTTAGTGGACTACTTTTAGAACTAGAGAATGTGGGTTGGGACTTAGATCCTAATTTGAGATCATTGTAGATTTGGCACAGAGATAGAGGCCGGTGCGTATCAATAGTGTCTAAAGGAGCTATTCTTCATCTGTGGTGAGTCTTCTCACTATAATTTACCTAGAGTGGTAATTAGAGTTATGTGACAGAGTATTTTGTATGCCATTTATTTGATGTGATACACTGCATTATTTCTATGTGATTTATGCTATGTATGTTATAGAGTTTACAGAGTTAGGACCGGAAGGTCCATAGAGTTAGGACCAGAGGGTCCACAGAGTTATGGAACTGGAGGGTCCCACTGAGACACATTGACCAGAGGGTAAAACATAGTTATAGTCTTGGGTGGCTAAATGTGTTGTATGTGGTATTTTGGGGAACTCACTAAGCTTCGTGCTTACCGTGTAATGTGTTATGTGTTTCAGGATTTCATCTCAGGATCACGGGACAGCACCAACTTGATTGTACACACCAGAGAAAGAGTTAGGGGGATCCTGGATTAATAATGGAGTTGTGCTTTGTAATTGAATAAAAGAGATTTTTACACGATATGTTATGAATAGTATGCATTTTAAAAAAAATGAATTTTTTTATTTAAATTTTCACTTCGTTACAAAAATTGACTTTCCTTTCCTCTGGGAAAGCACAAATTTCAAATACTGATTCTGTCTTCTCAAACCACTACATCAGAGCAATGACGCCACCGCTCCTATTGAAGGGCTTGGGCTTGCAGTTTGCAAAGTCTTTATAAGTACATTCCCTTGGGTGCCCTTGGTTTTCACTTTGGTTGGAACTGTTTATTCCTTTTCCAGCTCCATTGCTGCTACCGCTTATTTGGGCTACAACAGCAGCCACATTGTAGCTTGGAACACTACAATATCCATTTGTGAGGGAGGCAGCGGTGGTTGTGGCGCCGATGTATTGTTCTTGTGCCTGTTGTGTCTACGGGGTGACATTTTCTGCGACAAGGTGGAATGACAATTTGTTTTTTGATATGATTTATGTCTGCGGTGGTTGTGGTGCCGATGTATTGTTCTTGCACCTGTTGTGTCTACGGGGCGACATTTTCTACGACAAGGTGGAATGACTATTAGTTTTTTGATATGATTTATGGCTCAGACATTATTGTAATAGAACTCCATTGTTTCTAGTTGTTATGGTGATTTTCTTGTACTTATAATTCAAACTTTATTATGCCAAATAATAATGAAAAGAGAAAACATAGCAGATAACAACATCCAACAAAACAAAAATACATTTTTATTTCATTAATGATAAGGTACTAGTACATGGTTTTGCGAAAATTGACCTCTAAAGTGATCTACAGTACATCGAAAATTTGGCAGCATAACGACTCTCTGAATAGTGTAATCACTTAGACGTAGGGTTGGTCCTACATACAGGAAATAGAAAAGGGGTTACACTAACGCATACCCATAAACCTAGTCTACATCAAATTGTGAGTACGATGAATCCTACTCATGACGGGTAGTCCTTTGTGGTCTTGGGATGAAGTACAAGCGCCTTGTAGGTTAGCCAACCTACACTCGGCTGCAATCACTCTCTCTTCAAGAGTTGCATGCCTCTCCTAATATTCCCTTACCTCCGCTCGGACGATGGTAAGGTCCTCAATGAGTATGTCCTTGGGATAGCAGTCCCTATCCAGGTCTCGAGTGTGCACATTCGTGATTTCTGTAGTGGCTCCCAACTCTGGTACGCAGTTCACCATTGCCCTAGTCTGGTCACCAATATCTGAGATCCGTTGGATCATGATTAGGAGGGCTCTGTCGGTGGATGCTCCATAGATGAGGTTATAAAAACCTCGCTCCATACAAAAAGGTTTGTGTTGCCTATGATGTTGACTCTACCTCTCAAAATCCTCCACCCAGTGGGGAATAGGTCCATTATGGCCCAAAAGATACACAAGGACTCGAGCAACATAAGGAGGATTTATAACTTCGGACTCTTTATCCGACTCCACCTCCTCCAATTCCTCTTCTTCTTCCTATATCTCTTCTTCAAACTCTTCCTCTGGCCCCTCTTCCATGATCTCCTCGGGATCCTCCTCAGGATTCTCCTCAATCCACCCTTCATTCCCCTGGTTGGGGAAGTAGGGATCTCTGGGGTTATGGAAACCTGCCATCATGTCTATGCGAGAAAGTAAGTCTGAGAAATACATGAAATGTTTATAATGTGCTAAAATACTCTTGTCGTATTTTAATTCTTTAGGGTTAGTTCTTAGAGCTTTTTGGTATAATGTCGGTAAGTTTTAGATTTGTTGTCCACCTCGACCACTCCTACACACATGTTGGTCATATCTCATATAAATATAGTTGATCGGGCTATATTTATCCCAGATATGATCACATAACTATCTAGGTTTATTTGTGATGTCCTACTCTTCTAAAAACTTCTTGTTATAAAATTATTTTGTAATATGTATGTATATATGTACACTTTTATAAAATACTTATATTTTTAAAGTATACTTTAGTTAGAGTGTTTTAGTCCCGTTGTATTTATAGTTGTATATCTTGTATGGCTAGATATACTAGTTCACTATAAATAATGTGTTGGGCTTATAGTGTTGCGTCATGGGCTCGGTCCTTAGCCCAGTTTTGGTTTCCTGTTTAGGCCTGTCCAACCGTGCATGTTACTCATCTAGGGTTTTGATATTTAAGGTGCATGCATGCATCCTTTATTTGTAACGCTTTTATTATTTTATCTCACAAGTACTGTAAACCCTAGCTCGCCTCTACAGTGGAAGGTATTCATCGAGCTCTGCTGAGGCATGACTATATTTGAATCATAAGCCTTACTTTGATTCTATTCCGTGTTTTTAATCCTATTGTGTTTGTTTTGATAAGCCAATCACACGAAAGGGATTCATCTTTCATTGCTTCAACTCAACTGTTGTCGTCCTATCTCCAGACCTAAAGGTGGATCAGGATATGTTAGAGTTCTATCTAGAGTTCGCTCAGCCCCAGTACTTGAGCTGGAGTTCGCAGAAGATCACAACTGTCAAGGTTCTGAAGCCCTATCCAGCATGGAAGTTTGTTAACATAAAACTTAAAGTGACACGAGGCTCTGAAGGCTTGGTTCACAATTTCTCTCTTACTGATGTACGGAATGATTACGAATAGTAATTTTTGTATAAGAAAGGTCGCATATGTTGAAGGATTGCAGCACAACCATATCAGTGTATCACAACTGGTGGTTGGGACTGGATTGAAAGTCTCGTTTGATGATGAAGGCTTAGAGATTGTTGAGAAGAAGTCAAATAACATTCTATTGAAATCGAAGCGAAATGGGGAAATGTACCCTTTAAACCTCAATCCAATTCGAGGGAAACCAGCAGTCTGTTTGCTAACGAAGGCTCACTCAGATGAAAGCTAGTTATGGCATCGAAGACACTTTCATCTTAACTTCAAGGATATCAACATGCTAGTTTTGAGAGATCATGTTCGAGGTCTTGCAGTTCTCAAATTCGACAGAGAACATCTATGCGCAGCCTGTGAAATGGGAAAGCAGAGTAGACAAAGTCATCCCTCTATTATGAATATAAAGGTGACAGAACCATTGGAGCTATTGCACATTAATCTATGTGGCCGCTCTTCTATTGAAAGAATTGGTGGGAAGAAGTATATTCTGGTTATAGTGGACGACTTCTCTAAGTTCACATGGGTGTTTTTCTTGAAGCAAAAATCAGAAGCTACTCCTAAGCTCAAGCTCTTCATAAAGCAAGTTGAGGTTCAACTGAGAAAAGTTGTTCGTAACGTAAGAAGTGACAATGGCTTGGAATTCAAGAACAAGGATTTCGAAGATTATCTTGCTGAGAAGGAAACAACTCATAATTTCTCGGCTCCATATACTCCACAGCAGAATGGAATCATTGAAAGGCGAAACCGATCTATGTGTGAAGCAGCTCGAACGATGTTATGCTTCACTTCCTTGCCTTTATATTTCTGGGATGATGCTATTGCTGCTGCTTGTTATACTCAGAACATATCATATCTAAACAAGATATTCTCTATCACTCCTTACGAGATCTTGAACAATCGCAAACCGAATGTGAAATTATTTCATGTGTTCGGTTCAAGATGCTTCGTCTTCAACTCTAAAGAGAATTGAAACAATTTTGATGCTAAGGCTGATGAAGGAATATTCTTAGGTTACTCCGTGCACTCTAAGGCATATATGTCACACCCCAAAACCAAGAACGGCGGAAACGTTCTGGGGCGGAGGACGTCATGTATAGTATCACAACACAGTAAATGTAAATAAGCAAACAACATCATCCATTGCATTAAATATATAATTTTAATACAAGTGTGTTCTGTACAGTTATAGACACCAAAAATAATGTAACACAAAATAATATGAGATGAGTCTTGAATGCACTCCATCTTCTCAAAAGCTGGCCTCGGTACCTGTCTACTGATGACCTGAGAATACAAGTTATTTTGAAAGAGTTTATCAGCATTAAGCTGGTGATTTCATAAGTATTTTAGTGTCAATGTTTGTTGTCAAAAACGTTTGAACCTGTCTCAATGTATAAGTTTGTAAAAGTATAAGTACCTGTTTGAAAGTGTTTGTAAAAGTTTGAATCTCTCAGAAAATCCTATATTTTCTATAAAAGTAACCTTCTACCAAGGCTAAACTGTTTTGTAAACTCGTCTGTTGTAAAAAGTGTGTAATTACCCAAGTATAACTATCATTTGTTAAAATATAGTTTGTACATTAATGCTTAAGTGAGGTTATCACTAAAATATGTAATGGGTAAATCATTGTAGTACTGTAGTTTTGTATAATAAGAACTACTGCTGTACTAAATACTACTACCTTAAACCGGATTTATATTAAGGTATATTGTGATAAATTGCACCATGCTATCGACTGGTAACAACGACATAATGAATGATCGTAAGAAAAGAAATGACGTTTGGCACCCGCAGACCTGCAGGTCCGGCTGTAGCTAGCAGCAAGGTGTAGGATAGTCAATCCAGTATAGATCTATACGCAAACTCACGCTCTCCCTCCAAGAGAATTCTGGCTACAACTCGGGCCATGACAGTTAAGGCATGCTCCGACACAGTGGATCACAATTATTAACTTATTCATGTATATGTAATGTTTCTCGTTCTAGTATAGTTGTATATGTTCATGTTTCTAGTATAGCTGTATATGTACTTGTTTCTAGTATAACTGTATGTGTACTTGTTTCTAGCATAACTGTATATGTACTTGTTTCTAGTATAACTGTATATGTACTTGTTTCTAGTATATATGTATATGTACTTGTTTCTAGTATAACTATATATGTACTTGCTTCTAGTATATCTGTATATGTACTTGTTTCTAGTATATCTGTATATGTACTTGTTTCTAGTATATCTGTATATGTACTTGTTTCTAGTATAACTGTATATGTACTTGTTTCTAGTATATCTGTATATGTTCCTGTGTTACCCCGATGGTAACCAACTATTGATGTGCTGATAAGTATGAATATGGAAGTACTTTTATGTCTATATATGTATATATGATATATAAGTAATATTGAAACGACCTTCGGATGGTGACCCGAAATCCCAGCAGACCACATCTCAAGGCGCGAAAAGGAAATAGGGCGGATGGCCTTCCTAAGTCCTTTAAACATTATTTATACATCTATACATATATGGGCATGCAATTGAATATATAAAATCATAAATAAGTTTTCATAAAACATTTGAAGCATAAATATAATTTCAAGAGAAGATCGACTTGATGTCGATCTATAAAACAATTTGAAGGCATAAGTTGATAAAACAGTTTAAGTATAAGAATCATTTGTTTGAATCACAGTCTATAAGTAAGTTTGGATAGTAAAAGAGTTTGTAAAACATTTCAATGTAAAGCAGTTTGATAAACAGTTTGAACAGTGGTAAGAATCGTTGTTTTCCTAGTTATTAATCACATGTCATTAAATGCAATCACATGTGATTGAAACAATAACTATAAGTATTTTGACTTGTATTCCCCCCATAAAGTGTTTAAAACATTTAAAATCATTTCAAAGGTTGATTCAAGGGGGTATGAACTCACTTGTGGTGAGCTGTTTGAATTGCAGTGTCGGATACCGTGCTAGATGGCAAACGGAGACTTGTTTACACGCACGAGCCTAGTTATCATATAATAAGCATATATATAACTAATTAGACAAATAATAACTTAATAAATAAGTTAAGACGCTTAGAAAACATGTAAACACTTTTTATAAGTGTTTAAGGTCCAAATGGTTGCATCTAAGTTGCTACGGGACAAGGCAAAGGGGTTTGAAACATCATATGGCCTTGCATAAGAGTTCACCACCCAACAAACCCCACCCTTTGGAGTTTACGGCCGTAAACTCATGGGTTTATGGCCGTGAACTCCTCACATGGTGGTTTTGGGTGTTTTATGGTGCTATCTTGATCCTAGAACACTCCTAGCTTTGTTGGAATAACACATGAAGTAGTTTAAGGCCCTAGAATACTCCATAGGGGAGTTTACGGCCTAAAGTCCATTCACCCTAGAGTTTACGGCCGTAAACTCCTATGGGGTGATGGCTTTTAATTGTTTTGAGGCACTTACACATCAAGGATGGCTTCCATGATTTTATCTAAGGCTAATGGGGACAAGAGGCACACATTTGTGCCATTACTTGGAGTTTACGGCCCAAGATATGTTCCTTGGCCGTAAACTCCTTTTAAGGAGTGTTTATGATGTGTTTTACTCTCCATTCAAGTCCCATGTGTTCAAGGTAAATTGTCTTAAGGCCTTAGGTGTGTTTGGAATGCTTTTTACCCTAGAAAAAGGGGTTTACGGCCCAAGAGGGGTTCTTGGCCATAAACTCCTATAAACTAGTGATTTTGATGGGTTTTGATGTCCTAAATAAGCACAAGCATTTGAGGGTTAAAGTCTTTAAGCATTTGGGGAAGTTTTAGGGCACTAAATGCCCTTGAAAAGGGGTTTACGGCCCAAGGAAGTTCCTTGGCCGTAAACTCCAATTACTTGGGTTTCTTGGATGATTTCTAGCCTATAAAGATCATACACAAAGTCCTTTACAAGTTGTCTAGCAAGGAATCGGGTCTAGGAAGCCTTTAGGCTCCGTTTTGGAGTTTACCCCCCAAGAACGTTCTTGGGCGGTAAACTCCCGGATCTTGTAATCTAAGCATGTTATTGATGTTAATGAGCATCTAACAAGTAATGAAACACATTTAGTAAAGTAGACTCACAATATGGGATGAAAACCCGAAGATCCGTCAGAGAGAATATAGCTTTTCTCTATTTGGAATTGTAAATAATGAATTTATTTAATTCAGAAAACTATTTATAGTCCTGGAATATTTTGACAGAAAATATTTTTATTCCTGATTTTGGACTGTAACATTTTGAAACTTGAAATGCCCAAATTTCACAAAACCAGGAGCATCCACTCTCCTGATATCTCCTAAAACATAAACCCTAATGTACATAGACTTGCTCAGAAAAGTATGAAAATCACTGAAAATGAACTAGCTTCTATTGAATAGATGATGTTTGTACAAATGGAAATTTCGGGTTGTTACATCATCCCCCTGTTAGAGGGAATTTCGTCCCGAAATTAGAATTTAAGCAAATAAAAGTTACAAACAATTAAGCGAAAAGATGAGGGTATTTCAACTTCATCTGATCCTCGCGTTCCCAAGTGAATTCCGGTCCTCGCTTGGCGTTCCAGCGAACCTTCACGATAGGGATACGGCTTTGTTTCGTCTGCTTGACCTCACGGTCCATGATCTCTACAGGTTCTTCCACGAAGTTGAGGCTCTCGTTGATCTCGATCTCGTCGAGTGGGATTACGAGAGTCTCGTCGGACAGACACTTTTTCAAGTTAGATACGTGGAATGTAGAATGTACGTTACGAAGTGTGTCGGGTAGGTCGAGTTTGTAAGCTACGGGGCCGACTCTGGCAAGAATCTCGAAAGGCCCTATGTACCTCGGATTTAGCTTCCCACGCTTGCCGAAGCGTATCAAGCCTTTCCAGGGTGAGACTTTGAGAAGGACTCGGTCTCCCACCTGAAATTCCAAAGGTTTTCTTCGTTTATCGGCGTAGCTCTTCTGTCGGTCTCTAGAGGCTTTCAATCGTTCACGGATCTGAACGATTTTCTCTGTCGTTTCCCGAATGATTTCCGTACCGGTGAGAGTACCGTCGGAAGCTTGCCCCCTAGCTAATTGGGTATCACCCACCTCAGCCCAGCACAGAGGGGATCTGCACTTTCGGCCGTAGAGAGCTTCGAATGGAGCAACCTTGATGCTCGTGTGATAACTGTTATTATAGGAAAATTCAACAAGGGGTAAATGAGTATCCCATGCTTTCCCATAATCAATCACACAGGCTCGCAACATATCTTCCAGTGTTTGGATGGTTCTCTCACTCTGTCCGTCTGTCTGTGGATGGTAGGCTGTGCTCATGTCCAGCCTTGTTCCTAGGGAATGTTGTAGGGATTGCCAAAATCTTGAGGTGAACCTACTATCTCTATCGGAGATAATGGAAATAGGTACACCATGCAACCGTACAATTTCCCTAATGTATGTTCTCGTAAGTTTCTCCATCTTGTCGGTTTCTTTGATAGGCATGAAGTGTGCAGACTTGGTCAACCTATCAACGATGACCCATATGGTGTCAAGTCCACCCGTCGTCTTGGGCAACTTGGTTATGAAATCCATAGTGATCCGCTCCCACTTCCATTCTGGAATCTCTGGTTGTTGCAGTAACCCAGAGGGCTTCTGGTACTTGACCTTAACCTTCGCGCAAGTAAGGCATTTACTTACGAAGGTAGCAATCTCTGCTTTCATATTAGGCCATCAGTATAGCTTTTTAAGATCCATATACATCTTATCTGAACCTGGGTGGACGGAATACCGAGTGTTGTGCGCCTTGGTCATGACCAAGTCTCGGAACCCACTGTGTTTCGGTGTCCAGATTCGGTTCATGAAATATAAAGCTCTGTCACCCTTGTCTTCAAAGTTCTTGTCCATTCCCCTAAGGGATTCACTCGACACATTTTCAGATTTCATGGCCTCAAGTTCAGCCGCCTGAATTTGCTTAGTCGGGTGTGAATGGATGGTTATTGATAATGACTTGACCTTGCGACCAGAATATTCTTTCTGACTTAGGGCGTCTGCTACTACGTTGGCTTTACCCGGATGATAACGAATACCACATTCGTAGTCACTGAGTAGCTCGACCCACCGTCGTTGTCTCATGTTGAGCTCCTTCTGATCGAAAATATGTTGTAAACTCTTGTGGTCGGTAAAGATAGTGCTCTTCGTTCCATACAAGTAATGTCTCCAGATCTTCAGAGCAAACACTACTGCACCTAGTTCAAGATCGTGGGTCGTGTAGTTAACCTCGTGTGTCTTCAACTGTCTCGAGGCGTAGGCGATGACCTTACCTCGCTGCATCAGAAAACATCCGAGCCCTTGATTGGATGCGTCGCAATAGACTACGAAGTCTTCTATCCCTTCGGGAAGGGATAGTATTGGTGCGGTGCACAAGGCTCGTTTGAGTGTTTGGAATGCTCTTTCTTGTTTCTTTTCCCAGTCAAAGGCCACGCCTTTCTGGGTCAGAGTCGTAAGAGGCTTTGCTATTCGTGAGAAGTTCTGAATGAACCTGCGGTAGTAGCCAGCGAGACCTAGAAATTGACGAATTTCTGTAGGCGTCTTTGGTGCTGACCAGTTCTCAATGGCTTTTATTTTGGATGGGTCCACGTGGATTCCCTCTTCGCTTACCACGTTTCCTAAGAATTCGACTCTTCGGATCCAAAATTCACATTTCGAGAACTTCGCATAAAGTTTCTCCTTTCGTAATGTCTCTAGAACTTGTCGCAGATGATCACCATGCTCTTTCTTACTTCGGGAGTACATTAGGATGTCGTCAATGAAAACGATGACGAACTGATCTAAGTAAGGTCGGCATACTCTATTCATCAGATCCATGAAGACTGCAGGCGCATTGGTCAACCCGAATGGCATCACCACGAACTCGTAGTGTCCGTAACGAGTTCGGAAGGCTGTCTTTGGCACATCCTCCTCGAGCACTCGTAACTGGTGATATCCGGATCTCAGATCAATCTTGGAAAAATAGTTCGCCCCTTGCAGTTGGTCGAATAGATCGTCTATGCGTGGCAGAGAGTAACGATTCTTGATCGTCAATTTGTTGAGTTCTCTGTAGTCAATACACATACGGAATGATCCGTCTTTCTTCTTAACGAACAAGACCGGTGCTCCCCAAGGTGAGAAACTTGGTCTTATAAAGCCCTTGCTGAGCAGTTGGTTAAGTTGACCAGAGAGTTGTTGCATCTTGGCTGGTGCTAAACGGTAGGGCGACTTGGCTACTGGGGTAGCTGCTGGGACTAAGTCGATTCTGAACTCGACTTGTCGTTGCGGAGGTAACCCGGGTAGTTCTTCTGGGAAAATGTTGGGGAAGTCGCTCACTACTGGGAGGTTCTTTAGTTCTTTCGTTTCAAGGTTCGTGTCGACGGCGTGAGCAAGGAATGAGTGGTATTCTTTGCGCAGATATTTCTGTGCTTGAATACTAGATATAATGCGAAGACTCGCACCAGGTTTGTCGCCGTAGACTATAAGAGTTTCGTTAGACGGGAGGTTTAGTCGGACTGCTTTCTCGTAGCACATGATGTCAGCGCGATTTAGACTTAACCAATCCATGCCGATAATAACGTCGAAACTTTTTATTGAGACCGGCATAAGGTCGATTGGGAATGAATGGTTATCTAAGGTTAGAAGACAACCTAAGTATTTGCTATTAGTACTTTTAGTTTTCCCATTGGCCATTTCTACTGTGAATTGTTCATTAAGTGCGTGTGGTTGTTGCTTAAGCATGCGAGCAAATTTGTGGTTTACGAAGCTTCACTCTGCTCCACTATCGAACAGAATGCATGCATAGGAGTTATCAAGGAGGAACGTACCAGTCACCACTGTCGGGTCAGCTACTGCTTCCCCGTGGCCTATTGCTAGTACCCTCCCTGCTCCTCTAGTATTCCTCGCCTTGGGGCAGTCCCTTTTAAAGTGGCCTGTTTCGCCACATCCATAGCAAGTTGGGCTCGCGCCTGAGCCAGGAACTTGGGAGATCGGTTGTGCCGGGAACTTACAGAATCGGACGGTGTGTCCTTTTCTGTTGCAGATAGAACACTACATTTCACGGCAGGCGCCGTTGTGGTGGAAGTTGCATTTGTTGCACTTCGGCAAACTTCCAGCATACTGCTTCCCCGGAGCAGTAACAGCAGTAGGGGTTACCGTGGCATGCACTGCCACGATTTGTTGTTTCTTTGCAGCTCGCTGCTTCTTCTTCTCATCCCAAAACTTCCGCTTGGTGCCAGCGGGTTTGGAGGGTTCTGGGATGGCTAGGGTGGTTGTGGTTGCAGGGGTCTTAACTCCATGATCAATGAGTCTTTGTGCCAATCGCTTGGCACTGTCGAAGGTAGCGGGGTTGGATGCTAAGACATTCCCTTGGTACGGAGGCACTAGCCCCCATATGTACCGTTCGATCTTTTTCCCTTCAGTGGGAACCATATTGGGGCAGAGGGCCACCAGTTCGCTAAATCGGGTAGTGTAAGTGATCACGTTGGTGCCCTTCATGGTCAGATTCCAGAGTTCATGTTCTAACTTCTGGATTTCGCCCCTCGGGCAGTATTCCTCAGTCATGAGGTCCTTCATCGTTTCCCAGCCCATGTCGTTAGCCACGACGAGAGTTAGGGCTTTGACGTGGCCGTTCCACCACGTTAGGGCTTTACCCTCAAAGGTGCATGCGGCATATTTCACTTTGCACGCAACAGGGCACGAACAGATTTCGAAGACTAATTCAGTCTTCTCGAACCATTGCGAGAGAGCAATGACTCCGCCGGTGCCATAGAAAGTCTTCGGCTTGCAGTTTGTCAAATCCTTGTAAGAGCACTCTCTCGAGCGCACAGGGATTTCGACTGGAATAGATTCAACAGGGGTTCCACCTCTGCTAGCATCTGATGAGTGATACTGAGCCATGGCAGTTGCCACTGCTACAGCTACAGCAGCATTCAGGGCTGCAGTATCGATGACTGCAGGTGGTGGAGGCGATGGAGGTGCAGGATTATTCCTATTCCTAGGAGATTTGCGAGGAGGCATCCTTCAGCTATAAGTTTATAAAGACAAGAAAGATGGTAAGAATCAATTTGCAAGCAACGTGAGAGTGACCCATGGACTAACTAACCATAGCCCAACAGTTTGAATGAGTGTTTGAAATCACAATGAGAAATATTAGTAGGAATACACAGGTGTACAAATTTTTCCCACATATTAGATAGATTTCAATAGTACGGGTATTACTGATGTAATAAGTTCAAGGAAAATCGACCTAACAGTAGGTCTTACATCATACCATAAGGACAAGACTGATAGTCCTAGATTCCTAATTAGAGTATCGAAAGTTAGGAATATTTTACAGACAAGTGCTACTTAGAGCACATAAGTTCAAGGCTATCCCTAAATCAAAAGACAGAGATGTACTAGACATCATCTAATGGCGATGGGAATTCCTCGGGCGAGCCCTGAGGTCGGACACTTGGCGAAACACCTCTTGAAGGTGCCGGTCTTGAGCTCTCTGATGAGCTCGAAGTTCTAAGACTTCAGCACGGGAGGCAGCCAGCTGTTGCTGCAGAGTTTCGTTGGTTCTCCGGGTCCGTTCCATGTCTTCTTCAAGACGGCAGATGCGGACTGTGTTGACACCTGAATTGGCATCAATCTCCATGACCCGGTCGATGGCTGCTCGACCTTGCTCGACATTACGAGCTATTCTGCGGATGATTACCGGCAGAGCTCTGTCAGCAGAGCCACCATCGCTAATGTTGTAAAAGGTTTGGTCCCCAAAGTATGGTAAGGGTTGACCCTGTTCATCACTCCAGTGGTCAGGTTGTTTTCCCACATGGGTGTAGGACCTGGAAACACTGGTCGAGGGTTGTTGTTCGGGGCTTGACCTACAATCGGTAGGTTGTTGACTTCAGGCTCGGAGTCGGATCCATCTGAAAAGCCTTCTGCGAGGTGATCATCCAAAGGGATTGGATGCTCATCTTCGGGCTCTTCATCGATCCACTCAGCATTGCCTTCATTGGGAAAGTACGGGTCGCCATGATGGAATCCAGCCATTTAGATCTACGCGAGAAGAGAGGTATAAGAATATAGTATACGTGTAACTAGTAGCACAAAATACTCCTATAGTATTTTAAGTTTAAGTTCTACTGATCTTCTTGTGGTATTGTTGGTAAGTTTTTAGACTTGTTAACATATCACAACCATTCTAGGGCATATGCTAATCACTCCTAGGACCAGCATAGTTGATCAGGCTATGCCATTCCCAGGACTGACCATACATCCCCGAGCTCACATGTGATATTCAACAATCGTAATACTTTTGTTCTTGTCATTGTGACACTGATTTTAGTATGAATGCAGACTAGTATACTTAATTAAATATTTTATTATTTAGAGTATAGACTCTAGGTCAGAGTGTTTTAATCCCATTTGGGTTTATAGATTAGTATATCTTTTATGGGTTGATATACTTGATTCACTATAAACAATGCTCTGATACCAATCTGTCACACCCCAAAACCAAGAACGGCGGAAACGTTCTAGGGCGGAGGACGTCATGTATAGTATCACAACACAGTAAATGTAAATAAGCAAACAACATCATCCATTGCATTAAATATATAATTTTAATACAAGTGTGTTATGTACAGTAATAGACACCAAAAATAATGTAACACAAAATAATATGAGATGAGTCTTGAATGCACTCCATCTTCTCAAAAGCTGGCCACGGTACCTGTCTACTGATGACCTGAGAATACAAGTTATTTTGAAAGAGTTTATCAGCATTAAGCTGGTGAGTTCATAAGTATTTTAGTGTCAATGTTTGTTGTCAAAAACGTTTGAACCTGTCTCAATGTATAAGTTTGTAAAAGTATAAGCACCTGTTTGAAAGTGTTTGTAAAAGTTTGAATCTCTCAGAAAATCCTATATTTTCTATAAAAGTAACCTTGTACCAAGGCTAAACTGTTTTGTAAACTCGTCTGTTGTAAAAGTGTGTAATTACCCAAGTATAACTATCATTTGTTAAAATATAGTTTGTACATTAATGCTTAAGTGAGGTTATCACTAAAATATGTAATGGGTAAATCATTGTAGTACTGTAGTTTTGTATAATAAGAACTACTGCTGTACTAAATACTACTACCTTAAACCGGATTTATATTAAGGTATATTGTGATAAATTTCACCATGCTATCGACTGGTAACAACGACATAATGAATGGTCGTAATAAAAGAAATGACGTTTGGCACCCGCAGACCTGCAGGTCCGGCTGTAGCTAGCAGCAAGGTGTAGGATAGTCAATCCAGTATAGATCTATACGCAAACTCATGCTCTCCCTCCAAGAGAATTCTAGCTACGACTCGGGCCATGACATTTAAGGCATGCTCCGACATAGTGGATCACAATTATTAACGTATTCATGTATATGTAATGTTTCTCGTTCTAGTATAGTTGTATATGTTCATGTTTCTAGTATAGCTGTATATGTACTTGTTTCTAGTATAACTGTATATGTACTTGTTTCTAGTATAACTGTATATGTACTTGTTTCTAGTATAACTGTATATGTACTTGTTTCTAGTATATCTGTATATGTACTTGTTTCTAGTATAACTGTATATGTACTTGTTTCTAGTATATCTGTATATGTACTTGTTTCTAGTATATCTGTATATGTACTTGTTTCTAGTATATCTGTATATGTACTTGTTTCTAGTATAACTGTATATGTACTTGTTTCTAGTATATCTGTATATGTTCCTGTGTTACCCCGATGGTAACCAACTATTGATGTGCTGATAAGTATGAATATGGAAGTACTTTTATGTCTATATATGTATATATGATATATAAGTAATATTGAAACGACCTCCGGATGGTAACCCGAAATCCCACCAGACCACATCTCAAGGCGCGAAAAGGAAATAGGGCGGATGGCCTTCCTAAGTCCTTTAAACATTATTTATACATCTATACATATATGGGCATGCAATTGAATATATAAAAGCATAAATAAGTTTTCATAAAACATTTGAAGCATAAATATAATTTCAAGAGAAGATCGACTTGATGTCGATCTATAAAACAATTTGAAGGCATAAGTTGATAAAACAGTTTAAGTATAAGAAGCATTTGTTTGAATCACAGTCTATAAGTAAGTTTGGATAGTAAAAGAGTTTGTAAAACATTTCAAAGTAAAGCAGTTTGATAAACAGTTTGAAAAGTGGTAAGAATCATTGTTTTCTTAGTTATTAATCACATGTCATTAAATGCAATCACATGTGATTGAAACAATAACTATAAGTATTTGGACTTGTATTCCCCCCATAAAGTGTTTAAAACATTTAAAATCATTTCAAAGGTTGATTCAAGGGGGTATGAACTCACTTGTGGTGAGCTGTTTGAACTGCAGTGTCAGATACCGTGCTAGATGGCAAACGGAGACTTGTTTACACGCACGAGCCTAGTTATCATATAATAAGCATATATATAACTAATTAGACAAATAATAACTTAATAAATAAGTTAAGACACTTAGAATACATGTAAACACTTTTTATAAGTGTTTAAGGTCCAAATGGTTGCATCTAATTTGCTACGGGACAAGGCAAAGGGGTTTGAAACATCATATGGCCTTGCATAAGAGTTCACCACCCAACAAACCCCACCCTTTGGAGTTTACGGCCGTAAACTCATGGGTTTATGGTCGTGAACTCCTCACATGGTGGTTTTGGGTGTTTTATGGTGCTATCTTGATCCTAGAACACTCCTAGCTTTGTTGGAATAACACATGAAGTAGTTTAAGGCCCTAGAATACTCCATAGGGGAGTTTACGGCCTAAAGTCCATTCACCCTAGAGTTTACGGCTGTAAACTCCTATGGGGTGATGGCTTTTAATTGTTTTGAGGCACTTACACATCAAGGATGGCTTCCATGATTTTATCTAAGGCTAATGGGGACAAGAGGCACACATTTGTGCCATTACTTGGAGTTTACGGCCCAAGATATGTTCCTTGGCCGTAAACTCCTTTTAAGGAGTGATTATGATGTGTTTTACTCTCCATTCAAGTCCCATGTGTTCAAGGTAAATTGTCTTAAGGCCTTAGGTGTGTTTGGAATGCTTTTTACCCTAGAAAAAGGGGTTTACAGCCCAAGAGGGGTTCTTGGCCATAAACTCCTATAAACTTGTGATTTTGATGGGTTTTTATGTCCTAAATAAGCACAAGCATTTGAGGGTTAAAGTCCTTAAGCATTTGGGGAAGTTTTAGGGCACTAAATGCCCTTGAAAAGGGGTTTACGGCCCAAGGAAGTTCCTTGGCCGTAAACTCCAATTACTTGGGTTTCTTGGATGATTTCTAGCCTATAAAATCATACACAAAGTCCTTTACAAGTTGTCTAGCAAGGAATCGGGTCTAGGAAGCCTTTAGGCTCCGTTTTGGAGTTTACCCCCCAAGAACATTCTTGGGCGGTAAACTCCCGGATCTTGTAATCTAAGCATGTTATTGATGTTAATGAGCATCTAACAAGTAATGAAACACATTTAGTAAAGTAGACTCACAATATGGGATGAAAACCCGAAGATCCGTCAGAGAGAATATAGCTTTTCTCTATTTGGAATTGTAAATAATGAATTTATTTAATTCAGAAAAATATTTATAGTCCTGGAATATTTTGACAGAAAATATTTTTATTCCTGATTTTGGACTGTAACATTTTGAAACTTGAAATGCCCAAATTTCACAAAACCAGGAGCATCCACTCTCCTGATATCTCCTAAAACATAAACCCTAATGTACATAGACTTGCTCGGAAAAGTATGAAAATCATTGAAAATGAACTAGCTTCTATTGAATAGATGATGTTCGTACAAATGGAAATTTCCGGTTGTCACAATATAGAGTTCTGAACAAGTGCTCTAAGAAGATTGAAGAGACATACAATGTCACTTTTGATGATAGCTATGTCAAGAAGATGAAGACTACTGAAGATGCACTGCAGGAAATCTTTCCAAAGACCAGTCAAGTTATAGCTCCTATCTCAAATCTTTTTAAGCAATATATGCTTCTTTTTGATGAACCTTGTGACAACCCAAAATTTCCATTTGTACGAACATTATCTATTCAATAGAAGCTAGTCCAGTTTCAGTGATTTTCATACTTTTCCGAACAAATTTGTGTACATTAGGGTTTACGTTTAAGGAGATATCAGGAGAGTGGATGCTCCTGGACTTGTGAAATTTGAACATTCCAAGTTTCATAATGTTACAGTCCAATATCCGAAATAAAAATCCTTTCTGCCAAAATATTCCAAGACTATAAATAGTTTTCTGAATTAAATTAATTCATTATTCACAATTCCAATTAGAGAAAAGCCATTTTCTCTCTGACGGATCTTCGGGTTTTCATCCCAGATTGTGAGTCTACTTTCCTAGATGTGTTTCATTAATTGTTATATGCTTTATAACATCAATTACATGTCTAAATTGCAAGATCCGGGAGTTTACCGCCCAAGAACATTCTTGGGGAGTAAACTCCAAAATGGAGCTTTAAGGCTACCCTAGTCCCATTTCCTTGATAGACAACTTGTTAAGGACTTAGTGTATGATCTTTAGAGCCTAGAAAGCAATCAAGAAACACAAGTAATAGGAGTTTACAGCCAAGGACTTTTCTTGGGCCGTAAACCCCTTATCAAGGGCTTTTAGTGCCCTAAACCACCCCTAAAGCTTAAGGACATTAACCCTCAAATGCTTGTAACCATTTTAGACATCAAAACAGTTCAAAATCATTAAATTATAGGAGTTTACGGCCAAGAATATCTCTTGGGCCGTAAACCCCTTTTTCTAGGGTAAAATGCACCACAAACACCCCTAAGGCTTTAAGACAATTACCCTTGAACACATAGGACTTGAATGGGGAGTAAAAGACATAAGAATCATCCCTAAAAGGGAATTTATGGCCAAGGAACATCACTTGGGCCATAAACTCCAAGTGAAGGCACAAATGTGTGCCTCTTGTCCCCTTTAGCCTTAGATAAAAACATGGAAGCTATCCTACATGTGCAAGGGCCTCAAATGAATTAAAAACCATCACCCCATAGGAGTTTACGGCCGTAAACTCTAGGGGACATGGACATTAGGCCGTAAACTCCCCTATGGAGCATTCTAGGGCCGTAAACTACTTCAAGGTTTATTCCAACAAAGCTAGGCTAATTCTAGGATCAAGATAACACCTTAAAACACCCAAAACCACCAAGTGAGGAGTTCACGGCCATAAACCCATGAGTTTACGGCCGTAAACTCCAAAGGGTGGGGTTTGTTGGGTGGTGAACTCTTATACAAGGCCATTTGATGCTTCAAACCCTTTTGCCTTGTCCCGTAGCAACTTAGATGCAACCATTAGGACCTTTAACACTTATGAAAAGTGTTTACATGTTCCTAAGTGTCTTAACTTATTTCTTAAGTTATTATTTGGCTAATTAGTTATATATATGCTTATTATATGATGACTAGGCTCGTGCGTGTAAACAAGTCTCCGTTTGCCACCTAGCACGGTATCCGACACTACAATTCGTACAACTCACCACAAGTGAGTTCATACCCCTTTAATCAACCTTTGAAATGATTTTAAATGTTTAAATACTTTATGGGGGGAATACAAGTCAAATACTTATAGTTATTGCTTCAATCACATGTGATTGCATTTAATCACATGTGATTAATAACTAGGAAACCAATGATTTTTACCACTGTTCAAACTGTTTATCAAACTGCTTTACTTTGAAATGTTTTACAAACTCTTTTACTATCCAAACTTATTTACAAACTGTGATTCAAACAAATATTTCTTATACTTAAACTGTTTTATCAACTTATGCCTTCAAATTGTTTTATAGATTGACATCAAGTCGATCTTCTCTTGAAATTATATTTATGCTTCAAATGTCTTATGAAAAATTATTTATGCTTTTTATATATTCAATTGCATGCCTATATATGTATAGATGTATAAATAATGTTTAAAGGACTTAGGAAGGCCATCCGCCCTATTTCCTTTTCGCGCCTTGAGATGTGGTCTGGTGGGATTTCGGGTGACCATCCGAGGGTCGTTTCAATATTACTTATATATCATATATACATATATAGACATAAAAGTACTTCCATATTCATACTTATCAGTACATCAATAGTTAGTTACCATCGGGGTAACACATGAACATATACAACTATACTAGAAACAAGTACATATACAACTATACTAGAAACAAGTACATATACAACTATACTAGAAACATGAACATATACATCTATACTAGAAACAAGTACATATACAGCTATACTAGAAACAAGTACATATACAGCTATACTAGAAACATGAACATATACAGCTATACTAGAGACAAGTACATATACAGCTATACTAGAAACAAGTACATATACAGCTATACTAGAAACATGAGCATATACAGCTATACTAGAAACATGAACATATACAACTATACTAGAACGAGAAACATTACATATACATGAATACGTTAACAATTGTGATCCACTGTGTCGGAGCATGCCTTAAATGTCATGGCCC
Source organism: Lactuca sativa (assembly GCF_002870075.4). Lineage (NCBI taxonomy): Eukaryota > Viridiplantae > Streptophyta > Magnoliopsida > Asterales > Asteraceae > Lactuca > Lactuca sativa. The sequence goes on from NC_056625.2 coordinate 148,459,225, forward strand.
GAGTTGTAGCCAGAATTCTCTTGGAGGGAGAGCGTGAGTTTACGTATACATCTATACTGGATTAACTATCCTACACCTTGCTGCTAGCTACAGCCGGACCTGCAGGTCTGCGGGTGCCAAACGTCATTTCATTATTACGACCATTCATTATGCCGTTGTTACCAGTCGATATCATGGTGCAATTTATCACATTATACCTTAATATAAATCCGGTTTAAGGTAGTTAGTACAACAGTAGTTCTTATTATACAAAACTACAGTACTACAATGATTTATCCATTACATATTTTAGTGATAATCTCACTTAAGCATTAATGTACAAACTATATTTTACTAAATGATAGTTATACTTGGGTAATTACGCACTTTTACAAACAAACGAGTATACAAGACAGTTAAGCCTTGGTAGAAGGTTACTTTAATAGAAAATATAGGATTTTTTGAGAGATTCAACTTTTACAAACACTTTCAAACATTAACTTACATTTTTACAAACTTATACATTGAGACAGGTTCAAACGTTTTTGACAACAAACATTGACACTAAAATACTTATGAACTCACCAGCTTAATGCTGATAAACTCTTTCAAAATAACTTGTATTCTTAGGTCATCAGTAGACAGGTACCGATGCCAGCTTTTGAGAAGATGGAGCGTATTCAAGACTCATCTTATTATTTTGATTTACATTATTTTGGTGTCTATAACTGTATAGAACACACTTGTATTAAAATTATATATTTAATGCAATGGATGATGTTGTTTGCTTATTTACATTTACTGTGTTGTGATACTATACATGACGTCCTCCGCCCCAGAACGTTTCCGCCGTTCTTGGTTTTGGGGTGTGACAAACCTGAAAAGGCTATCGATTCTAAATCCAAGGTGAAAGATAACAAAGTTGACAGTCTAAAGCAATTCTTTGACGACGCTGCACAAAAGATGGCTGACGATCAACCGAATGCAACCCAAACACCAGTCTTAAGCGAACCTTCTGGTGACCATCCCTCTGTCCAGGGGAAGGGTCCGTCTATACCAAATGATCAGGGTCCTTCATTCCAGGGGGATGATTCAAACTACCCACCACTTGTTAAGTGGACCAAAGTCCATCCTCAAAGTCAAATTATTAGGGAATCTTTAGAAAAGGTTGTAACTCGATCACAGATCAAATCGAAACAAGCTGCACTCTTATCTTAAGTAGAGTTTTGCATGTTCAACTCCTTTGTCTCCAAAGGTGAACCAAAGACTGTGAATTCAGCTCTTGATCATTCTGATTGGGTTCAAGCCATGCAAGATTAGTTGAATGAGTTTGAAAGAAACAACGTTTGGTGTCTTATTCCAACTCCAAAAGATGCTTCGGTTGTCGGTCTCAAGTGGGTTTTCAGAAATAAGATGGATAAGGAGGGGAATGTGATTCGTAACAAAGCTCGATTGGTTGTGAAAGGCTACTGCCAAGAGGAAGGTATTGGTTACGAAGAGACCTTCGCTCCAGTTGCAAGATTAGAGTCAGTTTGAATCTTTCTTGCCTATGCTGCACACAAAAACTTTGAAGTCTATCAGATGGACGTCAAGTGTGCCTTTCTCAACGGAGAACTTGAAGAAACTGTGTACGTTGATCAACCACTAGGTTTCGTAAATGAAAAGCATCCATATTACTGTTACATCCTAGACAAAGTAGTATATGGCTTGAAGCAGGATCCCAGAGCATGCTATGAAACCCTCACTAGATTCTTAAAGATGTCAAAATTTAAACAAGGTTCGGTTGACCCAACCTTCTTTTGTAAGAGAGAGGGTAACCACCTTATAATAGTCCAAATTTATGTTGATGACATCCTCTTTGGCTCCACGAATCGTAGCTTAACAGCTAAATTCAGGAAGTTGATGGAAACTAAATTTGAGATGAGCTCAATGCGTCCTATTAACTTTTTCCTTGGCTTAAATATTAGACAGGGACCCGAAAGCATACACCTTCGTTGGAGAAGCCAACCGCTGACTTGACGCTTTATCGCCAAATGATTGGGTCACTAATCTATCTCACAGCCAGCAGACCTGACATGATGTTCTCAGTCTGCTATTGTGCCAGATTCCAAGCTAACCCACGCGAACCTCACATGCTTGCCGTGAGAAACATATTTCGCTATTTGAAGCGAACCTCCTCTCTTGGTCTATGGTATCCGGCCAACTCAGGATTCCTTGTCCAAGCGTTCTCAGATGCTGACTTAGGTGGCTGTGGATTAGATCGTAAAAGCACCACTGGAGGATGCCAATTTCTCGACGATAAATTGGTTAGCTGGCAATCAAAGAAACAAACTTGTGTTTCTCTCTCCACTGCAGAAGCTGAATACATCGTTGCTGCATCATGTACATCTCAAGTTGTTTGGATACAAAGTCAGCTTAGAGATTACAGGCTGAAAATGAAGAAAATCCCACTATATTATGACTCTGGAAGTGCAATTAGGATTTGTCACAACCTAGTGCAACACTCGAAGACTAAACACATAGAACTTAGGTATCACTTCATTAAAGATCACGTGGAAGATGGCAACATGGAAATTCACTTCGTAAAGACAACTGATCAACTGGCAGATATATTCACTAAGTCTTTACCTGAAGCAAGTTTCAACAAAATTTTGCAAGGCCTAGGAATGATGGAAGCAGAATCTGTACCAAAATCGCCTTCACTTCAATAAAGGTAAGAAGCGAAATAGAGCGAACCGAAATGAACCGAACGTTCGGTCTATTTCGGGTTTGGCTCGACCAAGAAGCAAAATGAACCGAGCGTTCGGTCTATTTCGGGTTCGGTCCTTCTGAATTCGTTCGCTTCTCTTTCATATCAAGGAATTTTGATTGTATTCTTTTGTACACTATTTTAAATACTTTCTTTTACATTTTCTTTATTTCTTTAATTTTCATAAAATCCAAAAATATTTCTCTGTTTCATTTTTTTATATATAACCCAAAAATATTTTTCTTTTTCGTTTAATTAAACATTTTCACAAAATTCAAAATTTTTATTTTAATCTAATGCTCTCTTTTGTATAAGTGTTACTCTCGATGATGAAGCTCCAGAAGGTATAGTCTCTTTTCTATAAACTTCTTACATGTCCCTAGAAGCATGTTGCTTCATGTTGACTAAAGCCTCTATAGATTTTGAGTGAAGCCTTAATAACATGATACATACAAATCATTTTTTCCCAATTTAGGATGTTACATTCACTCTAATCATGAGCTACCTTACTCTTCTCATATTTAGCTTAGAGTTTTCTGCGTCGTCCTTCTTTTATAGCAGAGGTACATTCGCTTCTTATACCACCTATATCATTTTTCTTCATTTCACTTCATCTCACCAAAGTAACCCTTGAGACTCTCAACATTTACCACTGAGGTTTATGGTTATACAAAAATCTGTGTTAATGATCTTAGTTTCGTGTCACTACGTGCTAAGTGAAACCCACAATTCAACACCTTTAATGAATTGATGGTACAAAATCACTATGTTACAGTTCTTATATGAAATCTCTTTTTATTTTGAGTGCTTCTTCTGAAAATTTCTATTACCAAGATTTTTTTCCCCAAGGATCCAGTTAAGTTTTTTTTTTTTTTTTTTTTTTTTTTTTTTTTTTTTTTTTTGAGATTTCTCATTTGTCCACAAGTCAACAAATATATTCCCTACCTACTTGTTCAACAGACCACATTGATCTCACAAGTACTTTGTTCAGTTTCGGTCTTATATCAAGTATCGATTTCATGAATTGAAGCGAAAGCCACCCTTTATAGCCTTAATTAAAAAGATTCCTTTCAATACTTCTTATCAAGTACTTGATCGTTAGTTAATGAGAATCCACATAAGCACTTTAATGTCTCTCTTGACTTTGAAGGAAGAGATTCGTGCCCAGAATTAGCTGCTTTATGTCTCGACAAGACATCACTTAAACCCTCAAAAAGTTTGTTTTACTCCTTTATCTTTCACACTCTATGCATGAAAATCTTTGATTTTCCAAAATCTGGTTCTATTAATGATGTCTTACTTATTACAGCTTCATTTCCAAAAGTACTCCAATGCCCGATAAATTTAAAAGGAGATGGCAGTTCATGTAAAATATGTGGTTGACGTTTGGGATAAAGTTAAGGCTGAGTCAGCAGTTATCCAATCATTTTGACGATTTGAAAAAGTGTTTTTTATGGAATGGCGTGTAAAAAGGAAACGTCCTTTGTCTTCGTCATCATCGGGTATGACAACTGTTCACTCCGTCACATCTGGCACAGTTTTCAAATTAATCAAAGATATCAGCCGGATTTTTCTCTCTCTTACGTGTATGTATAAAAGGATTTGGCACGCTCCACTTTAATCTTTTATCACTTACAAATTCTCTCGAAGGAAAAGAGCGATTTCTCTCACTATTCATCTTCTTCTTCTCAAGCTTCATCAATGGCAGACTCCTCTTCTGTTCATGATACCTCTGTTCACCCCACCCTCCTCACCATCAAACCTCAACAAAACCTGATCATTGATCTTACTCCCTTCATCTATGAACCATACATGCTATATGTCTTCGAATGTCTCAAGTACTCGCCTCTTATTGACGCTCTGTCAAAGGTCGAAGTTGTTCCCATGTCCTGCCTCTCACACATCTATTCAACTGCTTACTACGACAAGGTTGCTGAGAGGATTCATTTTGAATCCACAATGAGAAGACATCTATCTCCAAGAACCGCTTATGTTCCCTACTTGGTCTTGCTCATGAACCTACTCTGCTAAACCCTGATTTAATCACTACTGGTCAACTGTTCTCTATGTTCTACCAAATGGGGTATATTGAGACCCTAGCCACCATTACCAAGTTCCAGAAGTCCTACCTTCCTCCTCAATGGAATGTCCTCTTCACAATCATGTTCAAAGGACTCTCTGAGCGAAGCGCCGGCTCAGATGGAGCAAGCAAGTCGTTTATGACCGTGCTTTATGGGCTGTATCACGGAATTAATTTGGACTATGGGACCATCATCTGGCAACAACTGGTTCAAAGATTGTATTCTTCATCAAGAAATTCAGAGATCTCATGTGGAAGGTACTGGTCCATCATTACAAAGTCGGAAATGGATCGTCTCCACGTTCTAATCATGGCGAACTCTCTTCTCTCCTTGATCGCCACCTTTCACACCACAAAGATTATCGTTACAGATCCAACCAAGAATACAAGAAGCATCCTTCTTCGGGTCCAAGGGAACTTACACCAGCCATGGTGCGTTCCATTGAAGAGGCTGACAAGCCAGCCAAGAGGGGAAAGAAAACAAAGACACAGAAGGAGGCGAAAGTTACAAAACCAACCAAGGGTCAAACCCCCAAGAAGCGAAAGTCAGACAAGGCTGCTCCTTCACAGCCTACGCAGAAGAAGTAGAAGAAGCCC